>NC_067472.1:106390755-106722005 GCF_947179515.1 Apodemus sylvaticus
GAATCCCTGCTCTGTGCCAGGTCCTGGGTTGAGTCTTACAGTATCTCTTTTGAGGCTTATCACAAGCCCATGGCAGGAAGGATATAGTATTAACCCACTTTTAAGATAAAAATGAAAGTTCAGGAAAATTATGTAACTATTTAACATTCACTGACCTGACAAGCAGAAGGGGTGAAATTCCATTTTTTTTTTTTAAAGAAACAAGGTCTCATGAAGTCAAAGCTGGCCTTGGACTCATCAGGTAGTTGTAGATGTTGAAGATGGTCTTGAACTGATCTCCTGTTCAGTGCCCCTGGGATTACAGGTATGTACCACCATCCCTGTTAGACATGGGGTTTGAAACCTAGCCTAGTAACCAGGTCCCTGATCTTTCTCATAACCTACAACCTGCTCTCTCCCCTTTCTTCCGGAAACTGGGTACCGACATTGGGGAAGGACAGGCAGCCCCCACTGGGACCACAGAAGAGAATAGCACAGCTGGCTTCCTTACTGAGCTGTCAAGTTCAGCTGAGCTGCCCTGGAAGCCTCAGCAGGCATCTGGAGCAGGGACCAGGCCAGGCCTCCTCAGCCCAGCCCAGGCCTCCTCAGCGCTTCCCTGCGGAGAGCCCCATGCGGGCTCTGATTGTCCTTCCCAGTCCAGCTGTGCCCCACAGCGGATAGAGCAGGTCAGCCTCCTAGCGTGTACTGCATTTGCCTCCAAGTGCTGAGATTACAGACATACACCACTACATCTAGCCCAGGGCCACATACAAGAGTTATATCCCCATCACAGACATCTGTTTAACAATAACAACAAAAACAAAAACAAATTAAAAAAAAAAAAACAAATGAACAGCACAAATGATCTTTCTTTGACAAATTCAGGAGGGCTCTGAGCCCTGGGACACAGAAGATGAGGCCCCGAGGGGCGCCTGGAGCTGGAGTGCAGCTTTGCCTCGAAGTCAGTCTGCCTCGGGACTGGAGGAAGGGCCCAGAGGCGATCTAAGCATAACCCGCCTTCACAAAGGCCCTGCCCCCAGCCCAACAGACAGATGAGGCTCCGAAGGATTCTTCTGGTGCAGAACCCTCGCCGCCATGGTCCAGGTCTGTGTGTCTTGCCACAGCTTCTGAATTAGCCAAGCTCAGCTGAGTCCAGGGCCTGCTGCTCACGAAGGCCACACCAGTGGACTTCTTGGTGATCCTGGTGCACATCTCTGAGAAGATCCTTCTGTGAGTGGGCTGGCAGGATCTGCCCCCCAGCGGCACGTGCCACCCAGAGTACCTAAGAACCCCACCTGCCAGCTACTACACAGCAGCGTCTCAGCAGCTACACGGGGTAAGGTGTTTCATCCCTGTGGTGATTTGAATATGCTTGACCCATGGGAAGTGGCGCTATTAGGAGGTGTGGCTTTATTGGAGGAGACAGCCTTGTTAGAGGAAGGATGTCACTGAGGGGGTGGCCTTTGAGGCTTCTAAGCTCAAGCTCTGCCCAGTGAGGAGTCGAGAGTCAGCCTTCTCCTGGATGCATTCCGATGAAGATGTAGAACTCTCAGCTTCTCCGGTGCCATGCCTGCCTGGATGCTGCCCTGCTTCCTGCCTTGGCGATAATGGATTGAACCTCTGAACCTCTAAGCTTCCCCCAATTAAATGTTGTCCTTTATAAGAGTGGCCTTGGTCACCGTGTCTGTTCACAGCAATGGGAATCCTAAGAGAGTCCCCATTTTGCAAAAGGAGACAGTCAGAACAAGCCAGCTCTACACTACACACACCCAGGGGCTTTCTATAAGAGCCATGATACAGACACCTGGGTGGAAGGACTGTGACCACGTGGAGCAGGTGAGAAATTGACCCCTTCATTTCTGAAAACGGACCTGAGTGTGGGCCTCCTCTCCCACCTCCCACCCTAGCAATGGCTCCACTCAGCCTGGAGGGAAGAAGCAGTCGGCAGACACCTCCAGGGCAGTGGCCACAGAGTGAAAGGACTCTGAGCTCCTGGGAAGAACAGCAGCTGGGAAATCCTGACAGACCCTCCCGCACAGCAGAAACCAGCCACTGCCTTCCTCGCCTTCTCGCCAGACATCCAAGAAAGCACTGGACCCTGGAAGCACTTCGGAGCAAACGCCTTGCACACTCAGGGCCTGTGTCCGTGCACTCCCACCAAGCACACCTCTCTTCCCACAGCCCAGCCCCATCCTTACTCACTGTCCACCTCCTGGGCCTTCCACGTGCGTTTACCACTTCCTGTCCCACACCACAAACCAGGACTTGCTTCAGTTGTCCTAATCCCACTCTGTCCAGCACTAATGATAAATTCACTGATACACCTCATTCACAAGCCTTTAGGGAAAATACACAGAAGGAAACTTGTGGCGGTATGTTTGGTTGCTGACTGTTTGAGGAAGGATTAGAAGGTGTGGCCTTGGCGGAGGCGCGTCGCTAGGGATGGGTTTTGAGGTTTCAAAAGCAAGGACCAGCATGTGTGTGTGTGTGTGTGTGTGTGTCTGTCTGTCTGTCTGTCTGTCGGTCTTCCTCTCCCCCATCCCTTTTCCTTTCCCCTTCCCCCCCCCCCCCCCCCCCCCGCCTCCTGCCTCAGGATCAGATGTAAGCTCTCAGCTGCTGCTCTGGGGCCATGTCTGCCTGTCACCATACTTCCTGCCATGATGGTCATGGACTCTCCCTCTGAAACTGTTAGCAAGCACCCAGTTAAACGCTTCCTTTTATAAGTTGCCTTGGTCATGGTGTCTCTTCACAGCATTAGAACAGTAACTAAGACAGTAACTTAGTTACTAATGTACCCAGCACTGAGCTGGGGAGGAGGGTCCCCTAAGGCACAAAACTGAGACAGTCTCAAGAAGGCTGGTGTGGTACTGCGTGCCCCGACCTTCCTTGGCCCAGGTGATTGTCAGCTCTCTCCAGAAGCTTCTGCCCTGATGGGTGCTATCAAAGACACCCGCTCAGCCCTTCACCCACAGAGCGACACCACCCTATGAGGTAGGTATCATCTTTTCTATGGTATGCAGATGAGACCAAGGCTCAGAAAGGTGCCATGACTTGCCCAGAGTTATGGAACTACAAGTGCTTGTCAAGACTTGAACTCAGACCCAATAAGACAGATAAGAAGATAGGTAAGCTCCAGCTCGCACGTGAGAGAGCTGTAGAGACAGGACGAGGCCGAGTCAGCTCCATAGCCTGCGTCTGCATTTCCTCCGTGGGCAGACAGGACCGTGTGTAGGGAAAGGAGAAGGCCGAGAGAGGCCTGAGCCACTAAGTCATCTCCAAGTTGGGAGATCTTAGTCCCCAGTTCAAAGTACATCCATTTCCCCTTTTCTGCTGCCTCTGCCTGCTTTCTTTCAGTACCAGGGCCGGGAAGGAAGTGAGAAGAAGGAAAGGGTACTTCTCCTTCTCCTTCGGGTCAGCAGCCCAGGCCCACTTCCTCTGAACCCTCTCGGACCTCCCTCCCTAACTCTGGCCCAAAGGACAGCCTCTCACAGAGCAGCCCCACACCTGGAAATGGTGCCGAAGGAAGGAAGGAAGGAAGGAAGGAAGGAAGGAAGGAAGGAAGGAAGGGAGGGAGGGAGGGAGGGAGGGAGGGAGGGAGGGAGGGAGGGAGGGAGGGAGGAAGGAAGGAAGGAAGGAAGGAAAGAAGGGAGGGAAGGAGGGAGGGAGGGAGGCAGGCAGGCTTGCTTCATACAGATTCCATCTCCAGAAACACACAAACCCATCTGCTAGCACACGCCTGCAATCCCACTATTCAGGATGTGGACACAGGAGAACCACAAGTTTAGGGTCATTTTCAAATACATAGTGAATTTGAGGCCAGCCTGGGATACATGAGATCTTGTCTCAAAATGTGATGGGTGGAGGGGATGGAAGGTTCTAAGGACGGAGGCAAGAATAGGAGCACACACCTTCATTCCTAGGACTCAGAACGCTGAGGCAGGAGGATCGCCTTGAGTACAAGGCCGGCTTGAATTATATATAATGAGATCACATCTTGAAAACAACATATAAAGAAGGTCCTATCAATTAGAGGGGAGAGTTCTTCAGGCCCAAAGCCTGATCTGATAGATACCCAGGTATGGAAAGTCAATGGCCACTGAGGTCAAGCCAATGTCCACAGTGTGGGGACAGCAGGCAGGAAGTTAGGGACCGGAACTGCAGGGTTCTTGGTAGCACCTGAAAACCAGAGATGCTCCTGTAGGTGGGAGGGTCATGGTCTGATGTGTTTCCAAACAAAAGGGTTGGTTCAAGGCCCTATACTGAGCCACAGAAGGCAGAAGACCAGTGGGCTGGTCCAGGCCACAGCTGGCTGCAGGGAGCATCACAGTTCAGACTGGATGTCTGAGCTCAGACTGCCCAGGGCAGGGAAGGGGCTTCTCTACAGGGAGTGTAGACTCAGGTGACGTCTGTCCCAGATACCATCATAAGGAAACTGTGGCTGGAGAAACCCACGACTGCCTGTGGCCAGGGTAGGGCTCACCACAGTCCTCTGAAAATTCCCGACGACGGGGTTCATTCTGCAAAATGGTGATTTCAATCAGAGCTTCTGAATGGCTGCAGAAAAGGCACCGCACTGCTGCATGCCAGAAAGAGCAGTGTGCATATTAACTGCCTGATTATAACGTGTCATCAGCTTTGTCCTTTTTAGGATATTGAAAAAAAAAAACTTGCCAAAAAAAAAAAAAATCAAAATTCTCCTTACTAAGCTAAGTCTTTTTTAAACTCCTTCACTTTTCTCCCACAGCCCTGGGGCCACACAGACTCATGACAAAAACCTCATCCACCAGATGAGCCCTGTTAGAATCAGGCTTGCTCATTAGCACAAACACTACAGTGAAAAAGAAGGGTACCACTTCCCCACAACTTAGCATCTCACCCACAGAGGCAGGTATGGGAGGTGAAAACCCAGGCTGCTTCCCTGTCCCCCACACCGCTTGGCCTCAATGTCCCTAAAGATGGCTCTCTAAACATACAGACCAGTACGCATGCCCCTTCCCGGCCATAGCCCCAGAGGCTGTGTCTCCTGCGACTTAGCTTTCCCCCACCCCAGAATCTGTAGATATGTACATCTCATTTCTAATCTCACTAAAACGTTCGCTGTGACACTTTCCCCCTTGATTTCTTGACCTATTTGTTTTTGTTTTGCTAACAAAAAGGGGGTGTGGGGGACTCACGATGATGTCACCCTGGTCGGCCTGGAGCTTACAGTGCAGAGCAGATGACCTCCTCCTTCCGTGTGCTTAGATTATAGGCCTGCACTACAGTGACTAGCTTCAATCCAGAACTCACTCTCTCTCTCTCTCTCTCTCTCTCTCTCTCTCTCTCTCTCTCTCTGTGTGTGTGTGTGTGTGTGTGTGTGTGTGTGTGTGAAGCAGTCTGCATTCCCAAGGAACTCCTTACTGAAAGCTATGGAACTCAAGCTGACAAGGGGGGGTGGGGGGGGTTCCAGTCCCAGCTGAACGCCTGTTTCACAGAGCTCCAACTTCATCTCTGAGTCCTATCAAATGTGTCTCCCACAGCGTGCTCAAGGCTGCCCTGTGCTGTTAGTGGCTTCTGAGCTGTCCATCTGTACACTGATACCCCCTTACCACTCTCTTAAGAATGTTACAGCCTGGGGGGGTGGGAAGAATGTTACAGCCGGAGCCGGAGAGATGGCTCAGTGGTTAAGAGCACTGACTATTCTTCTAAAAATCCTGAGTTCAGTTCCCAGCCACCACATGGTGGCTCACAACCATCTGTAATGAGATCGGATGCCCTCTTCTGGTGTGTCTGAAGACAGTGACGGTATACTCACATATAGAAAATAAATTAATCTTCAAAAAAAAATAAAATAAAAAGAATGTTACAGCCAGCTGGGTGGTGGTGGCAGCAGCAGCTAGGCGCACGCCTTTGATCCCAGCACTCTGGAGGCAGAGGCAGGTGGATCTTTGAGTTAAAGACCAGCCTGGCCTATAGAATGAGTATCCAGGATAGCCAGATCTACACAGAAAATCCCTGTTTTTTTAAAAATTAAAATAAAACTACAAAAGGAATGTTACAGCCCCTTTCTCCCCCCAGACACACGGGTGCTAGAAGAGGTTGTCCTCACTGCCTATCTCAGAGCCCAGGGCCGGGCAAGACACTCGGAGAAACTTCTGTTTACCCAACCTCCTGAGGTGGAGTGAGGGAAGTAACGCAGCCCAGGAGAAAGAGAATAAGCCATTTCTGAACATCCCAGCCTAGAAGAGGCTGCTTTTCATTCATGAGAATTCCGGGAGGGCCAATATGGAGAAAGGGCCCACCCTTAGGTGGCGCATGAAATCGAACTGTTCCTTAAATGTCCACTGTGGTAGACTGGGCCACTCCAGGGACAAGCCTGTAATAGAGGTCTGGCGCCTAGCCAGCCCCAGAGAAATGTTTGTGGAACAAACTGAAAAATGCTGGCGATTTGTTCTTCTGGCTGCAGAGGCCAGCTCCCCTCTGGGGGCAGTTTGTAGGCAAATGATGTCGGGCCTGCCGCCTGTTTCCTCTAATGAGGCTTTGCAGCTCTCAGCGTGTGGGAGGAGCCAATGCTCCCTGCCAACCCAGTGGCCAGCACTGAGGCTGCCCACAAGCCTGCCCCGCAGGGTGTGGGCAAGGAGACCACTCTTACACCCCACTCCGCCCCAGCACGGGATGGTCACCATAACCTGCTGGGCCTAGAGATTCTGAACAAAGCAGCACCTGCCTCCTGCGTGCAGGGCCTCACTGCAGAGGGAAGGCGGAAGTGAGCAGTCTTGCTGACTTACATAACCAGATTCCTAGGCCTCGGCCTCCCAGTCAGAGGCCCTGGCTGGGGCAACTCATAACCCAACTCTGAGGCTGGCAAGAGTCTGGGGAAGCAGAGGCAGCCTCCCGCTAGTCCCCGAACCTCAGGACACCTCTCCAGCCCCCTCCTGCTGAATGCTGGGAACCAGGAAAGGCTGTTGTCTTCCAAGTGTGTGAAAAGGGGCCCCGCCAGCTTCCCTGGCAGCAAACCAGGCTCTGGGCCCTGAACAGGGGGTGAGGGTTAAAGGAGCTGGGGCTGGGATGCCAAGGGCCCTTTCTCCACAGTTGCTCCCAGCTTCCGGCTCTGCAATCTTTCCCCACTTCCTTTTAGAGAATCTGCTTAGGCAGACAGGGGCCAAAGAGGAGGCGCCCCACCCCAGCACTACAACGCTGGCCCTGGGTAATCTTACTTCCCTTTCCTGTCGTGACTGGTCTTCTCCTACGGCCCCGTGCAACCCCACTAACCACAAGCAGCGGCGTGCATGGCACCGGCTGGGAGAAGGCACAGGGAGGCATGAGTGGAAGGGACAGAGAGACGAAAGCCAAAGTCCACTCCCCAAGTGCCGTCTACATCACATTTGATTCTTTTGTGTGCCTGTGTGTGTGAGAATCAGCTCTCTTCTTCGACTGCACGGGTTCTAGAGATGAAGCTCAGGCTCAGAGTTCGCAGTAAGTGCCTTCACCGCCGAGCCAGCTCACTGGCCCTTTAATCTCCGAAACTAGTTGGCCTCAAGTTCAAGGCAAGCCTCCTGCGTGTGTGGATCATATGCGTGCACCACCATTCCTGTCTAGCGTAGTGAATTTATCAAACCCTTACCTCTAGGCCATTGCCATCTAGTGTGGCAGGAGGGAGTAGACTTCCCAGATGGGGAAACTGAGGCCCAGAGAGTCCAAGCCCCTTGCCTAGGGCCTGATAGTGAACAAGTGAGAGCTTGCTGGGCAGTAGATGAATTTGTCTGACAGTAAAATCCACACTCCAAAATGTAGGGCTCTACTTCTGGGGAGTCCCTCCCCAACACACACACACACACACACACACACACCACTGAGAGTACTACCTGGAAATGGAAAAGACACAGCCTCATCCCTCCGTGGGGAGGGAGAATGGAGCTTTAAACAGTCCCTCCCTGAGGACACTTTTTGGAATTTGGACACTTCTGGGCAGGACTAAGTCTGGGGACAGGAGGCACCTGGGGAGAGCAGCAGCAAACCTCTCCTTCCAATTAACCTATCACAGCTAGGCCCACGCACGCTAGTCAGACCCGTGGGTTCCAGCCGAGCATGGCACTGTCCACTCTTCCTGAGATACAGGCTGCTGGAGGCTGGGCCTCTGCTCTTGAGCACTGAACAGTGCTGCTGGGGTCTTTCTCCCTCATCACAGAACCTGCAAAACAAGGAGAGGTCCCGGAGGCCTCCTAGGTCAAGGCCTCCCCCACCTCCAGTTTGACACATTAAGAAAGTGAGGCTCAAAGAGGAGCAGCTTGCCTTCACAGGAGAGACAGTGAGGAAGCGGGGATGGCTCCCATTTTGCCAGGGTGTTCTCCCCAGATGGCATCCTCTCTGATCGATCCGTTTCCTTACTCTCCAGCTCCTCTCCCCGCTTCCGGCTACGCTTTCCCATGCCTGCCCAGCAGGCTCAGCTCCCAGCCTCCCTCTTACTCCCTCCCAGCCTAACCACCCACCACCACCACCCCCGACCCCACACACTCCTCTGGGCCAAACACCCATTCTTGGGAAGTTTAATTGGCTGATTATGACCGTAGCCTGCTGGGTCCAGTGCCCAGAATTCTGTTCCTTATAATGAGGTGGGTTCTGAGCAGCCAAGGGAAGACCTAGGCCCTGCCAGCCGGGGCAGGCTCTTCAACTGCATAAAGAGCTCCTTGATCTGGGCAGGTCATGGGAAGCCACGTCCCCCTCCTCAGACCGGGTCAAACCACAGTGGGTGTACTGTAGGCAGGCCAGATGTCCACCCGCAAGTGGGACTCTTGTTTTCTTATGCCACTGTCCAAAGCAGAGAGAGAGAGAGAGAGAGAGAGAGAGAGAGAGAGAGAGAGAGAGAGAAAGGAGAAGGAAGAGGAAGAGGAGGAGAAGGAAGGAAGGAAGGAAGGAAGGAAGGAAGGAAGGAAGGAAGGAAGGAAGGATTCAGGGGTATCTGGGGTGAGAAGGACAGAAGAAGACCACACTTCGGGGTCAGGGGAAGATGGCTTCACATGGAGACACTTAAGAAATGGGATTTGGGGCTAGGACGTAGTTGAGCTGATGATGAAGTGTTTAAGTCTTTGCCTAGTGTGCACGAGGCCCTGGGTCCAATCCCAGCACCACATAAACCAAGCACACTGACTGATACAGGCCTGTGATCTCAGCACTCTGGAGGTGGAGGCAGGAGGATGGGAAATTCAAGATCAATCTTGACTATTTAGGGAGGTAAAAGCTAGCCTGTGCTAGGGACTCTGCCTGAAAACAAGAACAGGACTGGGGCTATAGCTCAGCAGCAGAGCATTTGTCTAGCACACATGGGGTCAGTCCCTAACACCATGAGGTTTGGACAAGCAGAGAGATGCTCAGGCCGTGCTCCCGACCATGAGATGACAGCAGCGGCACAGCAGTTATCAGTCCTCTGACAGGAAGCTCCAGGATCTGAAACTCTCTCTTTCATTGAGAGAAAGTCGGCCATTCTGTGACCTCTGCCTCTGGGCCGTGAGCCTGATCTTAATCCCTGTGGCTCTGCGATACTCTGAAATCTTCCTCTCCCCTATGAGGACGACTCCCGCTGAAATGCCTACACCCAGCTTCCTTCCCTGAACAAATATCTACGGTGCTCAGTGCCTTGCCACACCTGCACAGATACCAGGGACTCGGCAATCCAGGCCGGGTGCCCTTGCAGAGTTCTTGGTTCATGTGAGAATATCACAAGAGGCAAGCAGGGCGAGAGGTAAGTGTGTGCACGAGAAGACGGCAGGGGTCAGAAAGCCTTGGTGGTCAGTGAGGGCTCCTTGGAGGAAACTGGGCCTGTCAAATGGGAAGGGCATTATGTGGGGCCAAGTTACCCCTGCATACCAAGGATGAAGCCTTTGGGACCTGAAAATGGATGATGAGCCAGTTCTCTCCCTGAGGGAGCTCAGCTTGGTAAGGGAGAATGTTCGACACTTACCTTCAGCCCCAATCTTGTGCCAGGCCTCAGAGCTATACCTGTTTCAACTCCCCTTACCCTCAAACCAGTCCCATCCCAGCCTTACAGACAGGGAGCTACAAGCAGCTAAACAGGCTATCAGCTTCTGAGTGTCAGCACTGGGATTTGAAACCCATGAAATCCATTCTACCCAGGGCAAACTAATCTATGCGCAATAGATCTGATGGCATCAAAGAGGCCAGCCTAGAAGAGGACCCCAGAGTGCCACAGAGACTCAGACTGCTTCCTGAATGAAGTGACCCCTGAAGACCTTGAACGAGTCAGGCACGGGGGTGCATGCCTTTAATCCCAGCTCTCAGGAAAGCAGACTCTGGCAGCTCTGTGAGTTCGAGGACAGTTGGGTACATAGAGAAACCCTGTCTAATGGAGAGATGAGTTGAAGGGAAGAGAACATGTCCAGGAAGGAATCACCTAGTCGGAGGAGATTGACCATCAGGGACTTGCCAACGACTAGTTGATTTGATGTTCCTGGAGGCTGGAGATGAACTCAGACAGTGAAGACCACCTCCAAAGGAAGACATGAAACCACAGAAGCAAGCAGGAGGAAAAGACTCTACACCCTGGACCCGCTTCCTTGGCAGGCTCTGCCTCACCAGGCCTCTAAGAGAGGCCTGAGCTGTCCAATCCTCCATTTTTGGCTCCCGGAGGAAAAGCCAATAATCAGAATACAAGAGAAGGGCCTCACACATGCCGGCTGGATAGACTTCTCTAGAGACGCTAGAGCTCAGAGTTGGTGAATCACATGTCCTGGGTCACGCAGTGGTACATGAGCAGTCAGCAAGGGCTGGAGTGCTCCTAGAGTGGTCCATCCCAGTCTACCTAGGTCACACAGTGGTACGTGAGTAGTCAACAAGGGCTGGAGTGCTCCTAGAGTGGTCCATCCCAGTCTACCTAGGTCACACAGTAAGTAGTACATGAGCAGTCAACAAGGGCTGGAGTGCTCCTAGAGTGGTCCATCCCAGTCTACCTAGGTCACACAGTGGTATGTGAGTAATCAACAAGGGCTGGAGTGCTCCTAGAGTGGTCCATCCCAGTCTACCTAGGTCACACAGTAAGTAGTACATGAGCAGTCAACAAGGGCTGGAGTGCTCCTAGAGTGGTCCATCCCAGTCTACCTAGGTCACACAGTGGTACGTGAGTAGTCAACAAGGGCTGGAGTGCTCCTAGAGTGGTCCATCCCAGTCTACCTAGGTCACACAGTAAGTAGTACATGAGCAGTCAACAAGGGCTGGAGTGCTCCTAGAGTGGTCCATCCCAGTCTACTTCTTTGGTTCTTTGCTCGAACCTTTCTACTCCCTTCGGTGGCAACATTGGAGGAGCAACTACAGGAGCACCAAGGAGAGCCACTGTGAATCCAGAGGTCCCAGGCCAGGGACACTCTGCTTCACAGCTCAGGAGTTATTATAGAGTCTTGCCTACTGCCACAGCAACCCCCAACACACACACACACACACACACACACACCCTGCTGAGGCTCTTAGGTCAACAGTTGGTTTTCTCTCCCTGGAACCAAGTCCTATGGGGACCTCACAGGACAGGGCCCTGTCCTTTCAGGGACCACACAGACCTCCTCCAGGGACCTATGAGGCCAGCCCCTGGGGCCTGGCCTCCTGAGGCCTCATATGTCATTGGATCTCCCAGGCAGGAACAAGGAGTTCTTCTGAGGGAGTTCTAGAGATGGGCCAGTCCCAGGAAGGAGGAGGCTGTCTCCTGAGAGATGACCCAGCCAGGGCTCCTCTGAGGAGAGAGGCAGAGAAGGGGCTGGACAACAGAGCCCTTTGTTCCCCTCTCAAAACAGCCACCCAGTCCTACCCCCGTTCTCCACGCCCTTGCTAGGAATCAAGCCACCCACCCCCGGGGACAGGATCCATCCTGCACACGGCAGGGCAGTGCCTGGAATCTGCTAGGAGGACCCTTGTTCTGTCCCAGCACACACACACACACACACACACACACACCCTCAGCAGCCCCATGCCCCATGGAGGGCAAGCAGTCTCTCCTAGGCAGCCTCCAGTCTAGAGTGCTACAGGTTCTGCCTGGAACCTCCCAGCCTAAATGAGCAGTGATCCCCCTCCTCCGAACACCCAGCCCAGCGTGAGGAGCAGTTCTTTGGTTCTGAAGGATCCCTAATGGAAGAGATGGAACTGACGTCAGCACTTAGGGGCCCCGGGGCTGAGAGCAGAGGCATAAAGAGGACAGAGTTCAGTCTAGTTCAACAAAGCTCTGCCAGTCTGCCGGGCATCTTCCAAGACGGAGAGCTGAAGGCTGGTGGGTTCACCAACAGGAAGCAGAGCTCACCAGCTGGGACAGACACACACACACACACACACACACACACACTGTATAAGTAAGAATATGCCAAGTTACTCTGTCACTCTAGCACCTAGGGTCAGGGCTGCCACCCCTCTCAGTCTTACCTTCACAGACCCATAGCTAAGCTATTGTCAATGCTGTGACATGGACTCTTCCTTCTGTCACCTAGGCCTTCCTTGAGATCCAGCACCCAGCTCAGGGTCGCCTCATCCAGGAAGCCCTTCCAGACTTCCACTGGAGTCAGACGACCCTCACCCCAGAAGCATACCTGCCCTAGCCAGCTTACACACCACACTGTGATTTTTCCATCCTATAAGACCTAGATTCCTCCAGGAAGCCCTCAGTGATGTCAAGGGCTCTGTGACCATTTTTGCAGAGGGAAGGTCCTGAAGGCACATAAAAGAGCAGAGACCACGCCCTTTCTCCACTGTCTACAGTATTCAGCTGTACCTTCACCACCCCACCCAATCCCCAGACTCCCATTTCCACCTTCTACCTACATGTGGGGATCTTCCTGCAGCGCCCCCACCCCCCACTGCTTGCCTGCTTCTGGGACTCCAGGCCCCAGCTCTCCTCCACTGCCCGCTGCTTCTCTCTGTCCAACACACCAGTGCTCTCCAAGGCTCCAGTACCCCTGCTGTCACGGTCCCTACATCAAGGTCATCTACATCCTCCAAGGCCCTATACATCCATCCACCCAGAAGACTTTCAAGTCCCCACCTGCCCCTCTGTCCCTAGCTGGAGGTCCTCTGTCAAAGCCTCTTCCATCTTTCTCAGCCCACTCCTGGCTCCCCTGCCACCCACACAGGTCTCAGCTGGACTGTCTGCAGTGTCTCCCCCAGCAAGCAGTAGGGAGGGTAGCCTGGTTGAGGTCACAAGGCCACTCTGACCCTCTCTGTGGCTGTTTTCCGCCAACAGAGCCCGTGGGAAAGGCCCTGGGGGGAGGCAAGCACACAACTAAGGACCCCTGACCCCATGCCAACTAGAGGTTTCAGTCTCGGGCCAGGAGGTCCAGACTTGAAAGGAAACGAGCCGTCAACAGAGTCTGCAGCCCAGCAGCCAGCTGGGATTCAGGGACACCGGGCCAGGCTCACAGCCACGCCCAGCAGCAACCCAGAAGCAATCCTGCCAAAGCCACAGGACTTCCCCATGTTCTAGCCAAGATGGGTCACCCAGGGCTTAACCACTGCAAGAAAGACAGCCAAGGTCCACAGAGAGCTGGTGATTGCCCCATTACTGCACCCTCCCTCCCTGGGATGGAGTTGTGGGGAAGAGGGATGTATGGGGGGTGGGGGAAGAGTTCATCAACATCTGCTGCAAAGGAAATTGCGCTCCGTCCCTCCTGTTGCCTCATGATGACCCTTCTGGTCTCTTTTAGAGTTGGTGGACCAGCTGGAGGCAGTCGAAAGGTCAGCTGTGAATAGGACAGGCCCCTTTCCCTCTGAGTAGACGTATACAGCAACAGAGAGGCCTTGATGGGCAGGGGAACTTCTGTCCAGATGCTAACTGGCTGAATGGTGGTGGGCGTGCTTCCTCTCTCCAAGCCTTTAAAACGGGAACTGCAATTCCTATGTTACTAAACTGTAGGAAGAATTCGGTGAGATTATGCATATACTTCTTGCATGTGTGCTCATGTGCATGCATGTTTGTGTGTGTATATATAAAGGCCAAAAGTTAATGTCAGATCTCTTCCTCAGACCCTCTCCACCCTATGCTTTGAGACAGAATCCCTCACTAACTGTGAGTGCTCGGCTAGCTGGCCAGAGAGTTCCAGCAACATTCCTGTCTCCACAGCGCTTTCCCTCCTGACCCCCCACCCCATCCCCAGCATTGGGTTAGAGCCCACCATGCCCGGATTTTATGTGGGTCTGGAGATGCTAATTCAAGGCCTCCTGCTTAAGCAATAAGCATTTACTGGTGTCACCTCCCCAGCCCCTGTGAACATAATTCTATCCCCAGACAGGCAGCAAAGGAGCATTTAACCACCTAGCTTGCTGACACCCCCCCCCCACTTCCTTGTTCATATGCTATTTACTGATCAGCCCCATCTCCCCCCCCCCCAGCCTTAGTTCTGAGACAGATGCAGCCTTGGCTCTGAGGCTCCTTCCTAGAGGGAGAGGGTCTCTGCCTCCCCTCCTCCAACCCCCAAGCACCTGTCTGAGAGGAAGACTTGCTCTTGTCTCCCTACTGCTCCACCCTCTCCTCCCAGCTGACCTTGGCAGTGGGAGAAAAATCCTGTTGCCTTAGCCTGTCATTCCGGAGGCTGGGGATGACTGGCCTGTGTTCCCCTACCAGGCCCCACCCCCAGGTTTCGGGCTTCTCTTCACACCTCCAGGCCTAGGGTGCTCCAGTTCCACTTCTCAGCCTCCTCAAGCTTCTAGGTCAATCTCAGTGACTTTGACTACCCAGGACAGTTTCCGGCCACATCCAGTCCAGAGTTCTGGCGTGGATTCCTCTCCCACCTCCCACAGCGCACCTGACCTGCACCACAGTCACCTGGCAGTGTATAGTCTGGGGATCCAGCTCTGGGAACGCCTGCCCAGGGGTACAGAGAAGCCACTCTTTAAGGACCTGCGCTAGTACCTTGGTGCTAGCTTGCTCCGCCCTGGGACTCCTCTCAACCCAGGGGTTTCTGCAAGGACAGTGACAGTTTTGGTTAATGCTCATTTTCACTTCCTCTAACCGATGGGGATAGATTCAATGATGACTCCAGAGCCTAAGAGTATTGAGTATTTGCAATGTCCCTTCCACTTGGCAAAGCAACATCTCATGGCTAATGGGACAGGGTGGAGAAACCTCTTCACGACCTTACCTTTCATGTCCAGATAGATCTAGAAAGAGAAAGGCAGAATTCGTGGTTCTAGAGGGACCCAGGGAGGGGAGGCAAACATGGACAGGTGGAGTTTATGTCGCTAGTCTGTCTTTCCCGGCATAGGCAGCTCCTACTCCTGTCCAGGGAGCGCAGTAAGCTTTTGGGAGCCTTGAAAACCAAAGTTCAGATTGCTCCAATACACAGGTGGAAACACTGGGTCTGCCCCTGAGTTAGAAGCACAGCAGGGGGAGTCTAGGACGAAGCTCTGGCCTCAGACAGATTCACCAACAGGTGTCCTCATCCTATGACAATTCAAGGGACAGGGAGCTGTGACACTTCTCCCCTAGTTTCCGAGAGGCCCAGCAAGGCTGAGTCACCCTGGTCACCAGCAGCGAACAAAAGAGAAGCCACGGGCTGCTGACTCCCTGCTGTGCCCAGCAGGGAGCAAAGCTCGACCCTACAGTGCCAGAGGGTCTCTAAGGCATCTGGGGGGAGGGGTGGGCCGGGCGGGGAGGGGGGGCGAGCGATGCCTGCGGCTGAAGAGAGATGCAGCCTGGCATCCTTCCTCCATGGACTGAGGCCTGGGTCACAGTGCTGACCAACCAGCTGCACTGGCCCTCAAGGTGAATGCAGCAGACACCTCATGGCTCTCCGCAGTCCCCAAGTGGGTCCCTTGCTAGTCCTTACACCCACGGTGCACACAGTGCAGCCCCAAGGAGAGCCACAGACACAGTGGGCTCTGCCCTCTGCCCCCTTCTGACCTTCAGCCAGCCAAGTGACCTTTCTCACCCTTTGGTTCCTCTTTGGGGAAACCAGAATAGGAAAATTAACCTCCAGGAAGAACTATCAGTAGGGAGAGGCTGGTGGGAGGCAGTTTCTAAACATGACGTATCTGAGTTGCCACTATGCCTCAGTTTCTACTCCTGGGAAATGGGAACAACCTCTGTAGCGGCTTTCATTCACTGCTGAGGCTTAGCTGTCAGTGGGAGGAGTCGTATGTTTAAGGGTCCCAACATGTGACTGCAGAGATGCTTTCTTCCTGATCATCTCTCATCCCCTAGGCTATGCCTAGTATACAACAGGGGCTTAATAAATAAATATTGGAAGAAAGGAGGTAAAGGCAGAGAGACGGACACAAACAGAAGAGTAATAAGGAAAGCAATGCTAAAGATAAACGGCAGGTGCAGGAAGGCTAGAGGAGGGGCCAGGGAAGGGGGCCTGGAGCCTCTCAGGGAAGGGCCAGGAAGGTGAAACGGTAGAAGGTTGACCAGGTCTGGTCTAGGTCATAAGGGTTGACCCCAGGGGCTTCCCTGCTCCTCCCTAGCCCACCTACTTTGACCTAATTTCCATTTCGAGGGCCTAACCTTTCCTCTCAAGGCAGGCTCTACAAAACAGTTCCCCTCACCCCCACTCAGCTAGATGCACCCCCCAGCTTTGTGCTTTGGAGGTCAAAGGGGAAGGAAGCCATGTGAATGGGACCTGCCTTCCAGGTCTCAGAGCCTTCCACTGTGTGACCTGTGTTTCCAGTCCTGCTGTGGGGACTCAGAAGGGAGTGTATCCACTGCCCTGGGGATGTCAGACCCTGCAGGCATTTTCCGCCCGAGCATGTGTGTGGTTAGCCTAGATGTGTCACTAAGACCTGTGGCCGCATCGCGTCATGTCAGAGAGGGTTGACAGACTGCAAGCACTAGCTAGACCATGCTTTGCAGAATCCAGGTGACAGGATACATATGTCGGTGTATGCCCACACGTGTGTGGCAACGCGAGGGTGTGTTAAAGCTGGTGAGTGTTCGAGTAGGACCTGTGTATGCTAACAGGACTGACAGCAAGAATATGCTGACAGACTGGTGTGTGCGTGAGAGCCCGTGTGTGACGTCTTCGTGTCACAAATGCGAAGTGTGGCAGCGACTGTCTGTGTGTGCCAGCAGAAGGGTGCTCATGTGTTTATGAGTGTGTGTGTCGTGTGTCAGCCTGCCCCAGAGCGTTCTCAAGTCTACTGACCAGAGCTGGGTGTGTGAGCTAGTCTCCGTCAGGAGCCGTGAACCAAATGGGGTGGCCCACCCTGGGTGCCTCGGTCCTTACACATGGTTCTGGCCAGAGAACCACACAAGAGACTTGGGGCGGACAACAGAGTGCCAGATCCCGGGTGACGCTGACTGGAACCTCCGCCCGTGCCCTCGCCCAGGTCGTCCCTACGCGCTCGCGGGACAGGGCGGCCACCCGCACTCACCGTGTCCCTTTGTCGCCCATGGTCCGCGGCGGCCGCAGGGAGGTCCGCGGCGTCAGCGTCCAGGCTGGAAAATCCCCGGCCGCCAGGAGAAGCGCGGGCCAGCCCGCTCCCGGCTACCCCGCTCCGCCTCCTCCGCTGTCGCCGCCGCCGCCCCCGCCCGGGTCCCCGCCCGTCGCTGGAGCAGCACAGCGCCCCGGCCGCCGCCAGGGGCGTGGAGCGTGCGGGTGTGAGCGCGCGTGTGTGGCTTCGTGCGCGGCTCTGCGAATGCGCGCCCAGAGAGTGAGGACTGGGTGGCCGGCCGCGGCTGGTCCACGAGAGCGCGTACACGCAAGCGCGTGCCAGTGCTGGTGCGTGTGCACGGCTGTGCGCGAGAGCCTGTCGAGAGGGTTGGGGGTGGAGAGATGTGTGTGTGTGTGAGTGTATGTGTGTGTGAGTGTATGTGTACGCGCGCGCGCGCAGAGGTAGCACGTCTTTGTGCAGTTGTGCGTGTGTGCTCACAGTCGTGGGTGCGAGCGCGCTCTCCCGCGCACGCCAGGACTGGCCTTTGTGTCTGCGGATAGATGCAAGCGGAAAATCCGCAGACTCCAAGGCCTAGCCTCAGCGGCGCCCCTGTGTGAGGACAGCGAAAGATTCCAAAAGCCTAGGCAGGCCTTCGCCCTTTGCTCCACCCTCCCCGCCCCCGCCCTTCTGGAGAGATACCACCCAACGGCACAACAGGGACAGGAAGAAGGGGTGGGGGCGGGTAGCGGACTGCAATGCTGGAGAGCAGATGAGAGTGGAAAGGGGAGGGGAGGGGCAGGCAGAAAGAGGAAGCAGTGAGAACAGGAGATAAAGAAGGGACCGAGAGCCAACTAGCTGGTGCCTGGTAGCATCTAGCATCATTGATAGCACCCAGGCCTAGCTTAGTTGCCTGCGACAACTCTGGGCATCAGCCATCTCCGCCATTCCAAGACTATTGGCTGGGTTCTAAGACCAGCAGATGCCCTGTTCAATCGTTGAAGGAATCCACTTGTTCTTGTGGGTAGACACCTGCACACAGTGGTGTTCAGCAGAGCCTACTGTCTGCAGCTTTCTTGGTATCCTTGGAAGTCTTGACTTTTCTCAAGTTTCTTACCCCTGCAGAAGCAGCAGGTGTGCAGTGGGTGGGTAGAGTCCAGAGGCTAAGGAGGGGTAGGAAAGGGTTCTGGGTTTGAATCCATTTTCTCCTAGAAAGGATCTTGAGGGGTTCCTTCTTGCTTTGCAGGCAGTGGGAGAATGTAAGGTCTTTCTCAGACCCTCACTGCTGGAGTTTGACTAATTGGCACTGATAGGTCCCTAATATCGGAGTATTAACGATAGGAAAGGAAGCTATCATTTACTCTGATGCAATTGCGGGTCTGGAAACATCTCCTGTAATTATGTTCAGAAGCAGTTACCTATGCTGTTTACATAGAGTGTGCTGTTTATAGAGTTTGTAATAATATCCCAGGATAATGACTATAATTATGTCCAGATTGGGGAGGGTGGTAGAGGCTAACGGACAGGCAGGGTGGTCCACATCTGGGCAATGGTAAGAGCTAAGAGAAAATGGAGTAAGGTCTGTAACTTTACCACCTGCCCTTTCTTAGCCTCTGGGATCCCCCCTTGCTCCAACCAGGACAGAGCAGAAAGCCACCTGATCCTTCTGAGGGGGCTTTGGGGGGATCTTGAAAAGAGCAGAGTAGGATCCTCTGTTGATAGCAGGAAGCTACTTTGTGAGCTCAAAATCAAGAGGCCTGGTCCTGTACCCTGCACACAGGCTTTGTCCAAGCCTGATGGTCTCAGTCCAGTGCCCAGTGCTCATGCTCCAAGCACATTCAGCCAAACTCGTCATCCTACTTAATAAGCATCTGTGGCTATGTCATTATAACAAGCAATGTTTTAGATTACTTTAGTAAACAAACAGTCCAGAAAGATGCACCAGATGGCTCCAGGTAGCCCCCACCCCACGGAGTTCTTCCTGGACCGGCTTTGGAAAGTAAGGCTCTAACGCTGAGGGACACTGAACAGATTGGTAGATGGTGGTGTGATGCAAGGCGTCAAGGGCATCCTTTCCAGCCTGTAAACGCCATGGGGGCAGGGGGGGAGTGGCGTGCCTGGTGCTACTTGGTGCTCGAAACTCTATGAGCTAAATGCTGTGCTGCCTTATCTAACATGAATGAGCAAACCAGCGCTTAGAAAAATTGAACAGCTCGCCCAAATCCACAGCCTCCTCTTTTTAAAAAAAGATTTATTTATTTGAGTGCTCTATCTGCATATATACCTGCATGCAAGAAGAGAGCTTTGGAACTCAATATGGATAGCTGTAAGCCACCACATGGTTGCTGGGAATTGAACTCAGGACCTTTGGAAGAGCAGCTAGTGGTCTTAACTGCCACGCCATCTCTCCAGGCCCCCACAGCCTCCTCTTGACTTTGGCCTCTAACCTCCGTTTTCTCCAACTTTCCTCAAAGGGAAGAGAATCAGAATTTGGCTGGTTCTGTTTGTTTTGTTGTTGTTATTGTTGTTGTTGTTGTTTAATAATTGTTCCTTGTGCCAGTTGTGGTTCTGAGGAATTTCTAGCTTGGTCTCAGAGCAGGACAGAGCTTTCAATAGAGAGAGGGGTCTAGAACGGGAGCGGAGGCCCCTTAAGAAGGCACTTTCATCCGTCAGGCCCAAGGAAAACACTTATATATTCAGTCAGTAATCAAAATTAATAAAACTGCATTAGAGGTCACGAGAACTCCCTGTCAACAATCTAGTTTTAGTTATAAGTCTTATGAAAGAAATAAAACACAGTGGCTGGGACCAACGTGCTTAGAGATAAGACTCTTCAAGGAGGTGACTTTTGGGCAGAGACCTGTACCTAGAAGCCAGTGACATGAAGGGCTGCCAGCTAAAGGACCAGCAAGGAGCCAGGAGGGTGTGTCTGGGCTTGGTAAACAGGAAGAGTGGTTGCAGGTAAGGCAGGCAGCAGTCAGGTGACACAGGGCTCACAGTTAGGGGCAAGGTGCTTGGGAAGCCAATTTAAGAAGAGGGTTTAGGGCCTCAGGGTGTCTAACCTTCGCCCATGGGCTACTTGTAGCCAAGAACACCCATAAATGCAGCCCAACACAGAGACATAAAGTGCTTTAAAGCATTCTGAGATTGTTGTGTGATTAGACAGCATTTCCAGTGTGTGAACTTTGTAAATGACGGTTTTGGGTCCTGATGTCAAGAGCTTGGACATCCGTGCAGATGACAGCCCTGGTTTTATGTTCTCCAATGCTGGACTGCTCATCACTGGATGGAGATGAAGGGTGAGAACGGAGGCTGGATCCCTTTTGGTACAGTATTCTAGTACTGCAGTGGTTGGGACTAGAGCTGCGGCCCACAAAGCATAGAGAGGAAAGGACTTGCGGCTATACTTGGAGGCTGTATTACAGTTTCCTGTGTCTGAGATAGAGTACTGTGGCCAAGGCAGCTTGAGGAAAAGCTGACTTCCACTTATGGTTCCAGAGGAACCAGAATCCATGATGGCGCAGGGCGGTGGTGGTGCACGCCTGTAATCCCAGCCAGCACTTGGGAGGCAGAGGCAGGTGGATTTCTGAGTTCAAGGCTAGCCTGGTCTACAGAGTGAGTTCCAGGGCAGCCAGGACTTCACAGAGAAACCCCGTCTTGAAAAAAAAAAAAAAAGAATAATCCATGATGGTAGAGCAGAGGCATGGTAGCCATAACAGGAAGCTGAGATCACATCTTCAAACAGTAAGCATGAAGCAACAAAAGAACACTCTGGCAAGCAGGGCACAGTGGCACACACCACCAGTCCCAGCGCCCAGGAGGCAGAGGCAGGCAGGTCTCTGCGAGATCGAGGTCAGCCTGCTCAGCAACCAGCTGAGGGGGTGGAGGATTCAGGAGGTATAGGTAGGGCAGTCCGCTCAACAGCCTTGCAGGGCCCTCCTTGTGTATTTCTGCAAAAGAAGTCATGGTCCAGAGGACTGGGAAGTTCCACCCTTCCTATCTCAGCCTACTTGATATGCATCCTCCATCCTTAACACCAGAGAGATTTTCCTAAAAGGCAAATGAATTCCAGTCCTGAAGCTCCCAGGAAATGGGCCACCTGCAGCTACACAGCTACACCTGAAGCTATATGCCTTCAGCTAACCAGTTTACAACACTTTTTCAGTTTTAATTTTTTCTTTCTTTCTTTTTTTTTTTTTTGGATTTGGTTTTTTTTGTTTTTTTTTTTTTGTTTGTTTGTTTTTTTGTTTTTTTCGAGACAAGGTTTCTCTGTATAGCCCTGGCTGTCCTGGGAGCTCACTCTGTAGACCAGGCTGGCCTCAAACTCAGAAATCCACCTGCCTCTGCTTCCCAGAGTGCTGGGATTACAGGCTGCACCACCACTGCCTGGGCTGTTTTAATGTTTTTGAGACAGGGTCTCCCATAACCCAGCCTGGCCTTTAACTCACCCTATGGCCAAAGATGACCCTGCTCTTTTGATCTGCCTGCCTCCACTTCCTCAGTGCTGGAATTACAGGTGTGTACTTCAGCACCCAGTTGATGCACTCTTAGAGACAGAATCCACAGCTCTCTGCACGCTAGGCATGTATTTTTCCAAGTGGGCTACATCCCCAGCTTCCTAGTAATTTCTTGTATTAAGAGAATGAGCTCCGTGGAAAACGAGACCCGCCATTAAAGGCATGCACCGCTTCCACAGAGGATCTGACCTTGGTTCCCAGCACCTGTAACTCCAGATCCAGAGAATCCAATGTCCTCTTCTGGCCTCAGCAGGGAACAGCTTATATGTATATATATATACCCACACCCAGACACGCATGCATCTGCATAATTTAAAGTAAAAATAAATCTTTTTTTAAAAATGAGTCTAGGCCAGCAAGACAGCTTAGCAGGTAAGGGTGCTTGTTACCAAATCTGAGTGCAGTGCCTGGGGCACCCACATGGAGGAAGTTGAGAACACCCATAAGGTGACCTCTGGTCTCCACACCCACACTGTGGTGTGTGTACATTGCCCCCAGTCAGGGTTCAAACCTGGGACGAGTGGCTGGGGTGCCTACTTAACATATCAAAGCCAACCTGGCCTCCAAGTTCTCCCAGCATTCCTCAGTCTCTACCTGTTACTGGGTAGGGCTGGCATACCCAACTCTCTCTCCTGAACTCTCTAGCCGGGGCTGGGCAGCCCTTCCCACACGGGCTCTTCTCTCTATAATCAAGGCATTTGGTTGCTCATCTCCCCCCACCCCCACACCTCTCTCCCCACCCTTTTCTTACATCTGGCCTCCTGGTGGCTGTGCTTGGTCCTGCTCTCTCCTTTCCCTTCCCCCTCTCCCTACGTGGTTTAGGGCTCAGACCCCTCTGGCCTCTCCCATATGTCTGCCTCTGGCTGTGCTCTGCCACAGGTCTATAATAAACTTTCCCCTGCACTGTACCTAGGAGCAGTCATGCCTTTTCCTTTCCTTTTTGTTTCTTTTTATCTCACACACACACACACACCAAGTAATGTGGGGAACAAAAAGGAAGGCAGCGAGTGATGGAGGAAGAGAAAGTATATGAAGCCACCTCCGGGGTCCAGTGTGCACAGCAGCAAAGACCCAGAATCCCCGCATTTGAGCAGCCAGGATAGAACTGCCTGAATAAAGTGCAAACCAAGGACCAGGCCAGCCAGGGCTGAAGTGAGACTCTGTCTCAAAACAAAACAGGCCGTGAAAATGATCAACCAGGTCATACCTTGACCAGGCCTGCTTAATTATGCAGACCTCTGCCCTCCTGGAGGCCTGCCACTCTGCTTTGTGCCAGACCTAGCTAGACCCTCTTCTTTGTTCCTCTTTCCAAAGCTGCCACATTAAATAAATCCCCCTCTGGTTAAAAACAAAAGTGGGTGAGGGAATGAAGGGCTGAGAATGATTCCTGTTTTCTAGAAGAGAAAGCAAAGTTCTTGAGGGAGGAAATGCTGAGCCAAGGACCCAGCAAATGAAATGAGCTAGGACTTAGACTCAAAGCTTGGTCAAGCGGTTGAGAGGCAGAGTGAGGGAGGGCAGGCGTGGGAGGTGTGGTTCTGCATTTGCAGCTAGCTGCTGTTCCCTGGAGATGCTGGCAGTTGGGAGCTCAGAAACTTCTCTGACTCAGCTCCCCCAGAAATTTGAGTGTTATCCTTGACTTGCCCCTTGCCTGCTATAGCCCAGGGCAATCCAGCCCAGGACTTCTATCTTCTACATGAGCCCCAGCAACGCTAGAGGAATGGGCAGGAAGCAGACCACCCCATGCAAAGTGGTCAGACCACTCATGCGCACATGTGTGTGTGTGCTTGTATGTTTGTAGGTATTTATGTATGTATATATGTGTTGTATATGTATGTTTACCTGCACATGTGCACTTGTATGTGTATGTATGTGTGTGTGCTTGTGTGTGTATGGATATCTGTGTGCATATGTGTGCACATGTATGTATATGTGTTTGCATGTATTTATGTGTGTGCATGCATGTTTGTGTGTACATATGTATGTTTGTATGTATACATGTGTGTTTGTGTGTGTATGTATGTGTTTGTATATGTGTATATACATATGTGTGTGTATGTTTTATGTGCACTTATGTGTTCATTTGTGTGTATGTATATATGTGTATGTATGTATGTACGTGTGTGTATATATGTATGTATATGTATGTATGTGTGTATGTGTGTGTGTATGTATGTGTAAAGAATTTAGTCTTCATTCAGAGTCCAGCAAAGAGCCTGTAAAGGCTTTAAGCAGAAAGGTGACATGCGCCGGGCGGTGGTGCACGCCTGTAATCCCAGCACTCTGGGAGGCAGAGGCAGGCGGATTTCTACAGAGTGAGTTCCAGGATAGCCAGGGCTATATAGAGAAACCCTGTTTTGAAAAAACCAAATCCAAAAAACAAAAAAACAAAAACAAAAACAAAAACAAAAAAAAAAAAAGAAAGGTGACATGCTCAGATGTACTTTGAGATCACTCCAGCTATTATAGGAAGAATAGATTAGACAGGGACAGAGGGAGTACAGCGCCAAGAGCAGCAAGGAGGAGGTGTGAGCAATTCAAGGGAGTAATGGATAGATAAACTGCATGGGGGGAGGGGGAGGCCACACTGCAGCAGCAGAGCCTGAGCGGAAGGAGGAGCCTGCTACTGGGAGGAATCCAGAAAGCCCTGGGGGCAGCGTCTGTTCTTTGTCCTGAACAGGTGATAGGGACTGGAAAGGAAGCCCAGGGCAACAGGCTAGCCAGAGGAAGTAGGCTAAGGCCAGGAGACTCTACAGCGTGTGCAGCTAGCTCAGCCTTACTTATGAACTCCAGTCCCACTGATAACACTGCTGATGTTTTCCTGGTTTGACATAATGTATTGGCATTGCTGGAGGCAATAGGACTCTCATGATAGAATACTATAGAGATGTCTTCAAAGACAAGTTAGTAAAAAGTAAATAGATAGATAAATAAATAAATTATAGAGTCTTCAAGAACAGTCAATATTTATGATACAGACAGGTAGACCTAGAATCTTTTTACATAGGAGAGAAACACATAAATAACTATTTGTTCCAGTTTGGACAACCTTGATATTAACAATAGCAGATTTTTAATTGAAAGAACCTTGTGAACATTTGTTTTTAGAGAAAGGGTTTCATATAGCCCAGGCTGCCCTTGAGTTCCACTTGTAGCTGAGGATGACCTTGAATTCTCCAACCTACTTCCTCCATCTCCCAAGTACTGGGGTTATACACACATACCACCCCAATTGACTTTTCTAAACTGTTAATTTAAAAATAGTAATTAAAACTTAAAGTCACTAAAAGAATAAATTGTTTTTAAATCCACAAGTTAAAGATGACCCACAGTGATTTAATGACCTGTTAGAACAAAAGAAGAACTCCTCACAGTTGACAAGACACAGAGCCACCATGGCATGAAATCTGCAATGTCACAGTAAAGATTCAGCCAGGCAGAGTGGTTCACACGCCTGCAACTCCAGAACCTAGAATGCTGTAGAAGGAAAGAACAAGAATTTGAAGTCAGCCTAGACAACAAATAAACAAAACATACTCCATGTTGGGCTGGAGAGTTGGCTCAGCTGTTAAAAGCACTCTTGAAGTGGCCCTAGGTTTGATTCCTAGCACCCACATGGTGACTCACCATCAACGGTAACTCTAGATCCAGGGACTCTAACAGCCTCTGTGACCTCAGGCTGCATCAGGCACCCATGTAGTGCACGTGCACGTATCCAAGCAATACAGTCAAACACTAAAATAACAAAATTATTTTTAAAAATTACCAGGCCTATGATGAGGTAAAGACAACACCAAAATGTAGCTTATACTTAAGCAAAGACAAAGTGGACCATAGAAATGAACTTTAAGCCGGGCATGGTGGCCCATGCCTGTAACTCCAGCCAGTCACAGGCTGTAGCAAGACAGCAGGCTCAAGGCCATAAATAGTAATTTTGAGACCAACCTGAGCTACACAGAAAGATCTGCAGGGGGGTGGGGGAGAGAGAGAAACACCCTGAGATAAACCAAGACATTAAAATTATCAGACACAAACATTCATATTGTAAATACACTCAAGGATTTGGAGGGAAATTAGCTCATAATGAAGGAACAAATAAATAAATTTTCAACACAGAAATATAAGGGAAAAGAAAACTCTTAGGAGAACCAAATTGAAACACAGTGTCTGAGATGGAAAGTTTTCAGTCTGGGCTTGCTCTCAGATTTATGAAAATGGAAGAAAGCTAACCACAGTATGGACCCAAAGAACCCGGCTTAAAGAATAAAGAGGAACAATTACTTGTAGGACAAAAAAGAGTGCTATTTCAGCCCCTGAGAAAGGAGTAAAAATGAAACAGAGATATTCTCATAAGCACTGGTTAAGGCAATCTCATAAATTTGATAAGAAGGATCATTTCATGTCTAAAGATTTTGACAGACCACAAACTGGAAAAAATGAAAACAACAATACCCGCCCTCCTGTTCCCACTCCTCCCACCCCTCCCAACCTCCCAAACCTCCCCCCACCAAGGAAGATCCAAGCCTATCAGACATTGAAACCCAACAGCTGAAAACAGAAAAGAAAGAAAACCCTGAAAGCCACCAGAAAGCAAGTAGCAAATGGATTCAGAGAAATGAGCCAGTGGGGTTTGACTTCTCCTCAGAAGCCACAGAGGCCACAACAATGGAAAGCCACCGTTACAGTACTCAGTTAGAAACCAAAATAAACCCTGGGGACCGGCTAGAGCAAAGGTGTCTGTGGACCAAGGAAAGCAGAGACCCTTCCCCACCCTCAGACCTGCAGTGAGTAGAGAGAGTGCTCCGTGAAGCCCTTCAGGATGAAGGATGATGACATTAGATAGCAGAAGGCTGGAGCTTTGGGGCTGAGGAAGTGGCTCAGAGGTTAGGAGCATGTATTGTTCTTGCCCAGTTCCCAGCATCTGAATAGTGGCTCACAAGCATCTGTGACTCCAGTTCCAGGAGATCTAATGGTCTCTGAAGTCACCAGGCATACACATCATGCATATCCAATCATCCAGACAAAATGCTTGCTCATACATAAAAAACATAATAAATAAATATAAATGATTAAAAAAATAGAAAGATGGGATAGTGGCTCATGCCTCTGATCCTAGTATCCTGGAGGCAGAGGCAGGTGGAGCTCTGTGAATTCAAGGCCAGCCTGAGCTACAAAGCAAGTCCAGGACAGCCAGGGTTCTATTAAACAGAGAAAGAAAGCAAAACCAAACCAAAACAAAAAGAATAGAAGTTTAAATGTAACCAAAGATCTCTGGAAATGATAAATGTACATACAATCAGATGATTTACATTTCTGGGGTTTTTTGTTTGTTTTGTTTTATTGTTTTGTTGTTTCGTTGTTTTTGCTACTTTTTAAATTTTGGGGCGTATATGTACATATGCAGGAAAACGAAATCAAAGGATAACCTGTAGAATCTGATTCTGAGAACCCTGAGTCCCTGCTTCTGCATAGTTTGTTTTGTGGGATAGGGATTGAACCCAGACTGCCACATGCCAGGCAAATTGGTGGGGGATGGTCTGGTGCTGCTATGTATTCAAATGCTAAATTCTGTACCCCAGGATCTGGTTGTCCCCAGCGCCAGGAGGAGATCCTTACATATACCATGTAAACCCCTGCTCCTGAATTTAAAGTTAATTAGTTAATAAACGGCTAAAGCCTAGGATTGGGCAGTAGGGAGGGAAAGGCTGGACTTGAGGATCCGGGGAGGAGTCTGAGGGGAGAGCAGAGAGGCAGAGGAGAGATCAGAGAGATGGAGGAAAGAGATGAAGGGGGAGGAGGCTGCCAGAGGAGGAGCTGGACCGTAACAAGGGACATACAACTGGCACACAAGTTAGAATGGCTCTAAAACCTGCCCAAGCTAGGCTTACAGCCAGAGATAAAATACCAGGATTTTGTGTCTTGTATGCGGGCTAGCTAGAATGTATTTTCTTTTTTACAGCAAGTGCTCCACCACTGTCTACCTTTCTAACTCCAGCAGGCAGGACTTGTGAGGTAAGTGCCTTTACCAGCTAAACTTTACCCACACAACCATCTTGTCATGCCAATAAACTTGGAACTGTTACATGCCAAAATAACAACATTTTTGTGGGCTTAACAGTTTGTTTCTATTTTGGTTGGAGTGGGGCTTCTTTTGTGGGAGTTGTTTGTTTTTTAGTTAAGTTTTGTTTTTGAGACAAGGCCTTTTGTAGCCAAGGCTGGCCTTGATTCCCTGACCCTCTTGAACCATCTCCCAAATGTTGGGATTATAGGCATGGGAACCGTGCCTGACTATGAGGGTTTGAAATAGACAGTAGTAGCCTGGAGCAGGCCACAGGCAGGATTACTATGTTACCATTCATACAGCCAGTTCTGAATGTAGCATAAAGACTCCAGATACAAAACACTGGGCTGGGGTGCAGTTCAGGGCTAAGTGCCTGCCTAACATGTATGAAGTCCTGTGTTTAATCCATGAATGACAAACCAAACAGCACTACCAAAAGAAGTTCAAGTGAGTCCTGGCAAAAAGCCTTGTAGAGCACCTGCCAACCCTGGTGACCTGAGTTTCACTCCCCAGAGCTCACAAGGTAGAAGAGGAGAACTGAGTCCCAAAACTTGTACTCTGACCTCCACATGTGCTGTGGCAGGCACAGACACCCCCATCCTCCACACACAAACTAAATAAATAAAGGTTTATTTAAGAGGCTGCCTCAGCCTCCTAAACAGCTGAGGTTGTAGCTACAACTTACTACAGCTGGAACTATTGGATTTAAATGATCAGAATTTTTTGTAAGATAAAACCTGGAAAACTTACTTACAAACACACATGGAAATATAGCTCCTGACATTTTAAAAATAAAGCCATGGGGTTGTGGCACATACTTTTGACCCTAGTATTCAGAAGGCAGAGGCAAGCAATTTTCTATGAGTTTGAGGTTAGCCTGATCTACATAGCAAGTTCCAGGCTAGCCAAGACTACATAGTGAAACCCTGTCTCAAAACAAATTCACAAAAAATATTGAATTACTTGCATATTATTGACATTTATGTGTCATAACCATGGCTAGAAGCAGACAAAATTAAAGCCGCTTTTTGTTGTTGTTGTTGTTTTAAATAAGATTTGAAATAAGGCCCAGGATGGCCTTGATCTCAGTACTCCCATTATTATGATTAGAAACTCTGAGATGATATTATCCCAGAGCCACAAAACAAGAGAGATTTGCTAACAAAAAAGGATCAATCAGGAAATATAAGGTTTCAGAGAAATGAGAAACAGAAGAACTCAAACAAAAAGTGTGAGTTTAAAGGTGTAGAAGCAATCGCCAGCAAGCAGAGACTTAGGATGAGGCGTGTCCTCAGGATTCAGGAGCCAAACGGAACAAGTCCTCAACAGCCAACAGTGGAACAATTTAAGCAATAAAATGAATAATGTCTTGGGCTAGAACCCAAAGTCTAAAGTAAATAAGCAGGAACCCATAGTGAGCTAAACGAGTAAATAAATACATAGAGGAAGTCAGCACAGAATCCCAGCACTTAGGAGAATAGATGCAGGAAGATCAGGAGTTCAAGCCCTTCCTCAGCCACATTTCAAGTCAATACCAGCTAATGAACACTGCTTTGAACCCTAGAAAGAAAGAAAAGAAAGAAAGGAAGGAAGGAAGAGGGAGGAGGGGGAAGGGGAGAGGGGGGGAGAGGGAGAGAGAGAGAGAGAGAGAGAATAAATAAACCAAGGTGGAGAGATCTGACCACGACTTCTGTAATCAAGTGATAGCTCCTGCCACCAGATGTCACATGATAAGCTGGGCCCTTCACCTAAACAAGGGGAAATCAGAAGAAAAATTGAGGGGCAATCTACAAAATGCCTGGTGGGGGCGGGGAGAGAAGAGTCAGCAGTTAAGAGTACCGTCTGCTCTTCCAATGGTCTGAGGTTCAGTGCCCAGCATCAATGCTGCGCACCTCTTAGAACTCCATCTTCTCTGGATCCAGCGATGGCCCACCAGGTAAAGGAGTTTGCCCCTAAGCCTGATGATCACAGACACTACAGGGCATGAGAGAAATGATTTCTCCAGGTTGCCCTCTGACCAACTGTGCATGCAAAAACACACAGATCAAATAAATAAACAAGAAAAAAATCATTAAAAACCATGAAACAGAGTAAAGGAATCAGTAGACCCTATTGTTCTCAAAGGGAGAACTCAAAGTTCTGGGAGTTCTTGGGAACATGTTGGAAGTGTGCATGCTCAGGTCCTGCCCGCTGAGTCAGAAACCGTGATGTGTGCCCAGCCACCTGCATTTGAGAAAGCCTTCTAGGTGAAGTGTGAGTCAGGTCTGAGCTCTGTAGGTGAGTATAGATGGTGCCAAAGAAAGCTGCAATGGATCATTCAGACCTGCTTTGAGCCTCCTTCAAGACTGGCCCTGCCTCCAGGTGAGTCAAACCCTAGAGTTTTTCAGGACCAGGTAGAAGTGTGTCTCCAGGAGAAAATATTAGCTCTCTCCTCTGCCTCGTCCACCTTCTCTGTGACCATGTCCTCAGCAACCCTCACTAGTGTCCCTTCCTAGTATCTGCATGTGGTTTGACGGTGCTCCCCAATGGTTCAAGACAGAAAAGTTGGCTGCCTACTGTGGCTATGTTGGGAGATGATCAGGCCTAGCGGGAGTGGTTAGATCATCACCCTCAGAAAAGTTGAAAAATGTCTTATAGAACCTTAAATTACTTAGATTTCCAAAGAGTGAGTTGTTATATTTAAAGCGGGAGCAGGAACCCTGAGTTACCCCTTGGCTCTCTGTTTTACAGGTGATCGTTCTCTCACACGGTCCTCATCTGCTGCAAAGTCCTCAGCAGAACAAAGTTTGCAAACAGCTCCATGCTCTTGAAGCTCCAGAATTGTGAGCTAAACAAACTTCTTTATAAAGTATCCAGCGCCAGGCATTTTGTTACTGCAACAGAAAACAAACTGAAAACACTGTTGCAGGTACCGCCCCCTGTGGATTCTGATCTAAGATACAAGGTTACCAAAGAACAATAGAACTAACGCAGACTCAAAGAAAAGAACCCCTGTAGTAGGTGCTGTATTTGATTTAAATAAGAACAAGGAAACAGAAAGCTTCCATAATTACCTCTTTAAGACAAAAAATGTATTTCAGTTAGAAAAGTGTAAGAAGCCAGATGCTCTTCCTCTTAGGGTAAAGAAACACCCACTCCTTCTCTCAAAAAAGAATGGAAAAGGTGCCAAGAAACTCCAGGAAAAACATAAAAGTTAATAGCGTATAATGGCGCATACCTGTAATCCCAGCATTCAAGATGCAAAGGTAGGAAGATCCTGCTTTTGAAGTCAGACTGAGCTATACAGGGAGTCTGAGGCTGTCCAGGGCCACACAACAAGAACCTTTCTAAAACAAAACACCATAAAACTAAAAGACAGCAATTTTTTGTTAAAATATGATCATAAGGCTTCTTTGAAAAATTGATGGCAGTCAGGCAGTGGTGGTGCAAACCTTTAATCCCAGTACTTGGGAGGCAGAGGCAGGTGGATTTCTGAGTTTGAGGCCAGCCTGGCCTACAGAGTGAGTTCTAGGACAGCCAAGGCTACACAGAGAAACCCTGTCTCAGAAAAACCGAAAAGAAAAAAAGAAGAGAAAAGAAAAATTGATGGCATGTGAGGAAAATGAAGCATTAACATTTGATACAAACATCTGAAAACTCTTTTTTCTCTTTTTTTGACATTATTCTATTTTCATATAGAAAACTGCAGAAGTTAAAAGGAGTGGGGGAGCAAAACCAAGCATCCATGTGCCTATTGCTCAGTTTTGATAGTTATTATGTCACTGGATGTGCTTACATGTGAGAGTATTTGTGGTATGGGGTGTGTGTGTGTGTGTGTGTGCACATTCACATATTTCTTTTCTTTATGGCAACAATTCAGATCTAATGAGGTCTGTGCACTGGCCTGAGCTCCTGGCTGCACGGACTTCTTGTGGACATCTCTAGTTTAGGAACTCAGAGCTACATTTCCTTTGTTACTGCTCTAGTTGCCAAGAACCTGCAGATGTGGTAGGTTTGCTCTTACTGAAGGCCAGACCCTTGCCTCAGCTGCGGCTGCTTCCTGAAGTAACAGTTGGACAGTCTTCAAGCTGAGGAGGTCCTTTTGGCTGTTCTCAAATGCTCAGTTTCGTTAGAGTCAACAGCATCTCTAGTTTACTTAGTTCCTAAAGGCCCATTCCTTGGTGGTCCAGTCAGTGTAGTTCAGGATCCCCTACTTGAGCATAAACATGGGGCAGGTGTCCAACATCCAGAAAACCTCCTTGCTACTCTGTTTATCTAAGTTTACTAAGAGGCCCCCTGGTTACAGACACTATGGATACAAGAGTGCGGAGCCAAATTAAAGGCACTTAAACTGTGCTATAATTTATATCTGGGCCTCTCTAAAGTCCAGGAAGTTTATGTTAGGATTGAAAAGCTATTTGGAGCTGTAGCCACAAACGACCCTCAGAAATAACACATAGCCACGGATCCCAGGCTCTGCCATAGAACCCCTCGGCTGTGGAAGTGGCTGCCTTGAGCCCACAGAGGCTGCTAGAAAATCAAACCTGGCCTCCTCATCAAACCTGAGCCATGGGCTCTGGACTTTATTATTTTCTCTTTTTTTTTTTAGGGGAGCTGGTTGCCGGGAGGGCAGGCAGGAACAGAAGATAAAGGAAGTTTTGGTGCTATTTGCCTAAGACTTCACTGCAACTCAGTTGTTGGGTCAGATTTTGAACCCAGATCTGCCCAGCTCTCTGTGTTAACCTCCTCTCTTTCCTCCTAACTGCCAAGGAATGTAGAAAGTCAAGGGAAGCCTTGGTGCTGACTGGACTGTCCTCGGGAGCCAGAAAGAAATGCCTGGGATCAGGAGGGTCAAGCCTCCTGCAGGCTGTCACACAGTGACTCAGACAGATGTCAACAGCCACGCCCAGAAACCTGAAACCAACTGCTAACCAACCAAGAACAGTCCCTTTGACAAGTGCAGATCAGAGAATTATTTAGGTCACCTCTTGATTGACCTCAATGCTTAGAGGCCTTAAATTCCATCCATTCCCTAGTCCTCAGATCACAGGCCTAAGTCACCACCAAGTGTGGCTAATCTCCTTAAGCATTCATTATTTTATTATTATTATTATTATTATTATTATTATTACTATTATTGTTGTTGCTATTATGTTTTTCTTTTTAAAAAAAAATTGTGCCTGATGTTTTGCTTGTATGTATGTCTGTGTGAGGGTTTCAGATCCCCTGGAATTGGAGTTACAGACAGTTTTGAGCTGCCTTGTGGGTGCTGGAAATTGAACCCAGGTCCTCTGGAAGAGCAACCAATACTCTTAACCTCTGAGTCATCTCTCCAGTGCCTTGTTTTGTTTTTTCAAGACAGGATCTCACTATGTAGCTTACTTGACCTGAAATTCACTCTGTAGACAGGCTGGCCTCAGACTCACAGAGATCCACTCACTTCTGCTTCTCAAGTACTGTGAATTAAGTATGTGAGCTGCCACACCTGGCTTATTTAATTTTTTAAAGATTTTTTTACTTTAAACTGGACACAGTAGCGCACACCTTTAATCCCAGCACTTGAAAGGCAGAGGCGGGTGGATATCTGTGAGTTCTGAGATAGCCTGCTTTACTGAGACAGCCTGCTTTACAGACTGAGTTCCAGGATAGCCAGAGCTACACAGAAAAACCCTGTCTTGAAATCACTGCCCTCTCCCTCAGTAAGTTTAGTTATTTTGTATATGTGTTCTGTTTTGTATGTAAGTGTTCTGCCTGTATGTATGTATGCAAGCATGTATCTGTGTGAGTTACATACATGCCTGGTGTCCTGGAGGGTCAGAATAGGGCCCTTGAATCCCCTGGAACTAGAGTTACAAATGGTTGTGAACAATCATTATAAGAGCAACCAGTACTCTTAACCTCTGAGCCATCTCTCCAGTCTTATCTTAAATCCTAACAAAATCATTTTTGAAGATGAGAGTGGGGATAGCAAGTGGATTCTTAAATATGGCTGGTTAAAAACCAAACCCAGGACTCTAAGCTGAGTAGATCGACTCCTTCCCAGACCTCACCTCCAGTGTCCTGAAGGAAAGCCCCTCTGAATACTTACTTCCTGAGAGGCTGGCATGGACAAGCCTCTAACCTAACTGCCCACATGAGGCCTGGCACAGAGTTACTGCTTGCTCCTTCAGTGTGTTTCTTGGGGTTTTGTTTTGTTTTCTTGAAACAGGTTTTCACGGTATAGCTTTGGCTAGCTTGAAACTCTCCAAGTAGACTAAGCTGGCCTTGAACTCACAGATACATGCCCACCTCTGCCACTAAAGAGCTGGGGTTAAAGATATGTGTGCTACCTATTACACCCAGTATGTGGTATGTGTGGTGTGGTATGGTGTGATGTGTGTGTGTGTGTGTGTGTGTGTGTGTGTTGTGTATGTTACTGGGGACTAAACCTAGGTGCTCAAGCATCCTTCTGCTGCAGGGTTATTTGAAGTTAGAGCACCTATTTCTCACGTGGCCTAGCAGAGAAAACCAGCATCCCTGAAACTCCTCACTCAGCACACTGCACCTGGGTTTATTTTCTCATCATCTTGAAGCATCTTGAAGAAGGCCCAGGAAGGACAGGAAAGTGAGGTAGAGCCGAGTTTTAATGACGGCGGGAAGCTGAGTGGCAGGCCAGACTATGTCTGGTTGCCTCTGGCTTGTATGTAAATTAGGGATTGAGTTGAGAGGCTGTTGATTGGCTGAACCGTGGGTGTTCGAGACTTTGATTGGTGGGAGATAAGGGAGCCAGGAAAAGATAAACAAGGCAAGAAAAATTTCTGGGGTTGGGCCTGGGAGGTGAGGAAAGCAAAGGCTGCCGGTCAGCAGCCTGCAGAGCAAAGCTGATAATCAACCTGGTGAGTCACAGCCTTTTAAAAATTCACAGTTTCTGGGGCTGGAGGTGCAGCTCAGAGGCTAACAGCTCATATTATTCTTGCAGAGCGCCCAAGTTTGGCGTCCAGAACCTTTGTTGGTTGACTCACAGCTGTTTGTAACTCCAGCTCCAGGGAATCGAACAATCTGGCTTCCTCAAATACCCGCACACATGTGTGTATACCTATACACTGCAACACACACACATACAATTAAAAAAGAAATAACAGGGCTCAAAAGAAAGCTCAGTGGTTAAAATCATGAATATACATTCAGGCAAAACACCCACAAGTAAAAAATTATTTTTCTTTTTCTTTTTTTTGAGGGGGGAGATGGTTCGAGACAGGGTTTCTCTGTGTAGCCCTGGCTGTCCTGGAACTCACTCTGTAGACCAGGCTGACCTCGAACTCAGAAATAAGCCTGCCTTAGTCTAGTAAAATTTTTTTAAACGAGTAAATCTAATTTTTGAAAACTTTAATAATAATAAAAAATAAAAATCAAAAATGCACAGCTCTGAGTTGAATTTCCAGCTTTGGATCCCACCCCTTGCAGAGTTCACAGAAGCCGGGTTTGCCACACTATAGATGTTCCTTCTCCTGAGGTAAGCTGCTGCCTTCTGCCCAGAGAGGGCTCACTTGGAAGCCGGCTCTGCTCCATGGCACCTTCCTATCTAGCTACCTGGGGAAAAAAACTGCCTTGTTCCTCAGATCCAGGACTAGGCGGGTGCTCTGCTACACACTCCCAACGCTTGACTGACTGACTGACTGACTGACTGACTGAGATACCTTGTCACATAGCCCAGGCTGCCACCAGCTTGCTATGAGGTTGAGGAGAATCTTGAACTTCTTCCTCCATCTTCTGAGTACTGAGATTGTAGATCTGCACCATCATTCTTAATCATGTTGTCTGTTTCTACCAGTCAAACCTAAGGCCTCCTGCATGCTGTGGCCTACCTAGTAAGCTACAAACCCCACCTCTTATTTTTATCTTAAAGCAGGGTCTCAGTAAGTCTTCCAGACTGACCTTGCGCTTGCTTGGTAAACCCTGTGGGCCTTGAACTTCTGATCTCGACTGAGCCTCCTGGGTGTCTGGAATGACAAACTTGTACCACCAGGTACTGTTAAAATAATTTTTAAAATCCATTTTCTTTTTCTTTTTTTAGTCCCAGCTCCCGGAATGATGATTCTGAGACTAATTATTATTAAATCCCCAGGCCTAAGTTTTGACTCATTCCCTGACTAGCTCTTATCTTATTTAACCATTTAAACTATTCTATGTCTACCACTTGGTTAGTTACCTCTTTCAGTCCTGGCCTGCTTCTTTCTTTCTTCCCCCCACCCCCGCCCCGAGACACGGTTTCTCTGTGTAGCCCTGGCTGTCCTAGAACTCACTCTGTAGACCAGGCTGGCCTCGAACTCAGAGATCTGCCTACCTCTGCCTCCCCAGTGCTGGGATTACAGGTGTGCGCTGCCACCACCCGCCTTGCCTGCTTCTTTCTTTGTGTCTCCTTGGCGTCTTCCTGAGTTCATCTGCCTGCTGGTTTACATCTGTCCTCTTGGTCCATCTCTCCACAACTCTCTCTTAAATCTCTGCATCTCTCTTTATTCTATCCTGAGTTCAACTACTTGGTGGTATATTCTGCCCCTGCTGTTCTCTCTTGAGTTCACGCTCTCTCTCCTGTTCTTGCCTAGCATCTCCTTTTATTCTCTCACTATTACCCAGAATCCTCTTTCTTCCTGCCAGTGTCCCACCTCCTATTTCCTGCCTCAGCTCATTAGCCATTAACTTTTTATTGACAGGTGATGCTTATAAGAGATTTTCTCCTCAAAGCACAGCATGAGTTCTTTTCTGAAAACTATCCCACTTTCTCTGTATTGTGTAATTGTATAGATTTTTTTTTTTTTTGAGAGGAAACTGAGGGCTGGAGAGATGACTCAGTAGTTCAAATCATATACCACTTTTGCAGAGGACCTCAAGTTCCGGGCCAAGTCCCCACTTTGAGTGGCTCACAAGCACCTCTGACTCCAGTTCCTGGAGATCTGATGCCTCTAGGCTCTGCGGGCACCTGTACTCATGTGTACATACCTACACATATACATAATTAAAAATAATGAAAACCTTAAGAGGAGACTGTAGTCAGGGAAGGGAACAGAGGTGGAATATGTCAGGTACTTAGTAGACATTTTGTTGAATGTCTTCCGGGGGAAATGAGGGAAGTGTGGGGAGAGAATGACTGGTCAGAACAACTTCAGAGTGACTCTCCTGCCTTTTCTGAAGGCGGGGATGTGTGACCCTGATAGAAACATCTCTCTGTGAATCTGAGCTTTAAAGGAAGAAGACCAAGCGCTTGGCACTGTGAGAAGCCCATCTCCAGAGTTCATTCTTTCTTTATCTGTTTTTGAGCACCTGCTATGACCAAGGCTTAATTGAAGTGCTAGGGACACTGCAGGAGCAGCAGTTTAGACATCCCGTGTCTCAAGGTTAGTGAGATGAGATGGCTCAGCACTTGCTGCTCTTCCTGAGGACCCAAGTTTACTTCCCAGCACTCATGGAGCAGCTGTTACAAGTGCCTGGGACTCCAGATCCAGTGGAGCCTGCTAGGTCTCAAATCCAAGGCAAAGGGTTAGCTGCAGGTCAAAGCAGACCTCGTCCCCAGCCTCTCTCATGCCCCACCCGCTACTCTAAGCTCTCCAACCCCGGGTGCTAGGCTGCCCGTTCCCCAACTGCTCAATAACCTCAGCCTTCTTGGTTACTGTTTATTTGGCTCTTGGTCTCCTAGTCTCCTCTTGGCTCTTGGATCTCCCCTCTCCCCTCTCTTCACATAGCTGGTTCGATCTGCTGGGCATGTTCAGTCTGCCTCTGTGGTGCTATCTCTTATATCAATAATAAAACTTCAACAATAAAACTTAAGAGCAGTCACATCGTCCTTTTATCTGATGCTGAAACCCTGGAATGAACTGGGTACCCAGTGTTCTCTTCTGGCCTCCAGGACACCTGAACACACAGCAACATAGACTATCCTTTCTCCCTAGGTCTGGAAATGTAGTATGAGGGCTAAAAGTGCGTTTTAAGTTTACCTTGTTTAAGAGATCTATAAAACAAAAATACTTCCTACCTGTATACCCCTCTTGACCAAGGACAGACAACTTCCTGGAATGCCAGGGGCCATCGTTCCTGTGAGTCACACGCTTTTGCTTCAGTAAATAAGCTTGGTCACCCTGACTGCACAGGATGTGCTGGCTTACATGTGGGTAAGAGGTACATAGGTAGGAAATATGTCAGAATGTATGCTCGCCCAAAGTGGGCAAAGACAGGAAGTGCATAGCCTAGTGGGGTTTGCCTTTATAGGTGTGCAACTAACCTAATTCAGCGACCTAATTCCCTAATTCTGGGAATTCTGGATATGGGCCTGGCCAGTGCCCCTTGTCCTGGCCAGTATTAAATAAAACTTGTTGATTAGTCATGGATTTGGTCTTTCCCATTGAAATCTTCAGGTTTAACAGTATCTCAGTTGTTAGTATGTTTGCCTAGCATGCATAAGCCCCAGACAGTCTGGCACATAGACATAAACCAGGCACAGCAGTTCATGCCTGTAGCCCCAATTTGGAAGACAGAGACAGGAGGATTAGAAGTTCAAAGTTATCCTCAGATGTTTATCCAGTTTTAAGCCATCATTGGTTATATGAGACCCTGCCTTTTAAAATCATATTCATTTATTTCATGTGTATCATTTATTTCATGTGTATGTGTCCTACCTGCATATAAGTCTGTGCACCATGAGTGTGCCTGTCATCTGCAGAGGCCAGAAAAGGATGTCAGACCCCTAGGGACTGGAGTCACAAACAGTGTGAGCCACCCCGTGAGTGTTGAGATTTGAACCCAGGTCCTCTGGAAAAGCAACCAGTGCTCTTAACTGCTGAGCCATCTCTTTGATCCAGTGACCCTGGATCAAACAAACAAACCCCTTCCTCTTTCATGGAATTGATCAAGAAATGGGTATAAAAATTAATAAGATAAAACTGAGTGCTCTTACTTTTGGATCCACCCATCCCATTTGTGAGACTTCAGCCCAGAGCTTAATCTGTGTGACAAGATAATTCTGAGCAAAGTGTCCCCAAGGCCAAGGGCTGAGACACTCTGCCCCAGAGCATAGCTAGAGCCACGGAATCCCCTTGACCCCCTTCCCCTCCCTCCCACCCCCAAGTCATTAGAGGGTGATCATACCTTGTGCACCAGTCAAGGTATGATCAATGCCACATTAAGACCTTTTTTTTGGTTTTTTGGATTTTTTTGGTTTTTTCGAGACAGGGTTTCTCTGTATAGCCCTGGCTGTCCTGGAACTCACTCTGTAGACCAGGCTGCACATTAAGACTTTTTATTGTTTTGTTTTGTTTGAGACAGGGTCTCGTGTAGTCCACATTGTCCTCAGTATGTAGCTGAGGATGACCTTGAGCTCCAGATGATCTGCATTGTGGGACTTTGCCACTACACCTGGCACAAGTTAGGAAATTAATGGGAGAGAAACATAGGGAGCTTTGTGCACTTTCTCAACAGTACCTCGAATGAAACCGCACCCAACAGTGAACCTTCTAGAAGGCTGATTAGGACTCCATAGATTGTGGAGAGGTTGCAATGTTGCTGGGGTAAAGAATAATTACACTTCACCTTGGCCTAACGTTAGCCCCTTTGACAGCCACCCCTTGCTCACCTCCATGTCTGACCTGACATCCTTGTGACTGTCCAAGAAACCTTTTGGAATGTATGAAGTCAGCAGGCCATTGGCCTACTCCAGCCAGACAGCTAAGGATGTCATCAGAAGGCTGGTAGCTCACTCCTTTAGTCCCAGCATTTGGGAGGCAAAGGCAGGCAAATCTCTTTGAGTTCAAGGCCAGCCTGGTCTGTGAAACAGTCAGGGCAGTTACACAGAGAAACTCTGTCTCAAAAAAACAAACAAAAGAGTGTCAAAAGATACAATCCTAAACCTAAGGCAGAAGCCACCCAGGTTTACTGAAACCACTTACCTGATGGCTCCACAATGTATTTGAATCAATGTCTCAATTTATGATTTTCTTTGTCTGCTACTATAAAATTTTATGAAACAGTTTCTATGTTGGAACACCAAATCTGAGGGATCCTAAATCTGTGTTCCTAGGCCATGGTCCCTCATACCCAGCTCCAAAATAAATTGTTTTTTCTTGTTAGAGGTGAGAGTTGTGTTTTTTGCCTCAACAATGCATAGGGGTGCTATACATTTAAACAACATTCTTGAGGCTGGTGAGGTTGGGTCAGTAGGTAAAGGCCCTGTTACTAAGTCTAGTGATATGAGTTCAGTCCCTATGACCCACATTGTGTAATAAGAGAACTGACCCCAGAAGATTGTCCTCTTACCTCTACCTGTGTGCATCTGCATGCACACACACTCTCACACACACACACACATTACATAAATCAAAGTAATATATATTATTGTCAGGCATGGTAATGTATACATACCTTCAATCTTAGTATTCAGGAAGCAGAAACAGGTAGATAGTCATGAGTTTGAGACCAGTGTGGTCTACATAGCATGTTCCAGGCCAACAGGGGCTATATGGTAAGAATCTGTCTTAAAATGTGTGTTTGTATTGTGTTTATATGTGCATTGTGGGGTGGGTGTCTTGTAGTCTATACAGTTTGTGGTGTGTATGTGTGTGTGTTATATTGTGGTATATGTTTGTGTGGTATGATGTGTGTGTGTGTGTCTGTGCTACTGGGGGTATAGTTTAGTATTAGAGCATTTACCTAACAGTGTGAAGCCTTGAGTTCAATCTGTAGTACCAGAAAGAAAAAAAAAAAAGTACAATGTAAGAGCCTTGTTGAGGGCTGGAGAGATGTCTCTGGAGTTAAGAGCATTCACTGACTGCTCTTTGAGAGCTAGTGAATTCAATTCCCAGCAACCACATGGTGGCTCACAACCATCTGTAATGGGATCTGATGCCCTCTTCTGGGGTGTCTGAAGACAGTGACAGTGTACTCATATAAGTAAATGAATAGATCTTTTTTAAAAAGAGTCTTGTTTGATGGACTGTGTCTTTAATTCAATACTTGGAAGTAAAAGCAGAAAGATCAGTGATTCAAGGTCATCCTCAGATACAAAGCTCTTGGGGTACATTGTGTGAAGTGCGTCTCAACTGTTAATTCTGTAACAACAGAGAGCTAATGTTGGCAGGATCTTAGTACTTTCATCCTGTCTCACTAGCCTAGAGGCAATCCAGAAGTATTTGATTGTCTATAATAAAGATCTGATGGCCAATAGCTGGGTAGGAAGCAGAGGTCAGAACTTCCCAGAGTGGGAAAGAGGGAGAGAGAGAGAGAGAGAGGCAGAGAGACAGAGACAGAGAAACGCTAAGAAATCACACACGGGTGATTTTCCAGGGGGCAGGGATGTGCACAGATAGAGCAAATCTGAGCAAAGAGGTAGAGCTAGCCAAATTGTGGGTTGTAGGCTAGTCAGGTTAAGCAAGATAGCTCGCTAGGAGACTGCCCTAGCTAAAAGGCCTAGGCTTTAAAACATTTAAGAGCCTCTGTGTCATTGCCATGGGCAGGTCCGAGATAGGCCCTTTATATTTAGTGCCAGTGTTGGGCACACGAATTGCAAGAGTACCCAGGCGTGGAAGCAGCAGGCAAGGGACAGTTTCCTAGCAACAGTGTGCTGCTCTGCGGCTGCAGCAGGGAATGCTCTGTGAGAGGCGCGGCTGAAGCTCTGCTGGCCCCAAGAACTGGCAAGGGGTGGGTGGTGGAAACCATGGGGAAGCTGAGAGGTGGCTACAACTGAGCCATTGGCACAGCTGGGCAGCTGCTGCCTAGTGCCCGTGGGCAAACAAGGCTTTAGAGGCTCGGCGTTCACAGCATGTGGAAGTGCAGCCCTACGGCCCACCACGTGGGCTAGCAGAGCGCTGCTTTGGTCCAGAGTCCGGCAGAAGGCAGAGCCCACTGCTTTCCTCACCCGGAACATGAGCAACCCCTACCACCATGCAGAAAGAGCATCTTTCCAGAGCCACAGCGTGACTAAGAAGACATCGCAGCCAATGCTTGGAAATAGCAGTCCCCAAAAACCAGTTAGAAGAAATTTAGATACAGAGATAAATATACAAGTTGGGAAACAGAAAAAGAGAGATAAAAGACATTTTGACATGTGCTTAGGTGCTGAAGAAAGGAAAGAAACTGAGCATATAAAAAAAATTTTAAGTTTGAAAATAATAAAATGAGGCTGGAGAGATGGCTCAGTGGTTAAGAGCACTGGCTGCTCTTCCAAAGGTCCTGAGTTCAACTCCCAGCAACCACATGGTGGCTCACAAACATCCATAATGGGGTCTGACTCCCTCTTCTGACACGCACGTGTACATACAGATAGAGCACTCGTGTACATAGAATAAATAAAAATATTTAAAAATAATAATAAAATGGAGTGTCCAAAGGAAAGAGAAAGAAAAATAGGTAGAATTGTTTTATAAGGGTGCATAAACAATGAAAAAGAAAAGAAATTAAGTATAAGCAGTCGTAGAAAGAATATTAAGTCTAAATAATAAAGTGTAGTCTCCAAAGGACGGAGAGAGTTAGAGAGATAAAAAAAAATATTTTCTGTGTTAAAAATATGGAAAACACTAGGGCAGAGGGCACTTGGACCCTGAATACTTTTGACTATCAACCTTTAAATAATTATAATTTGTTTGGTAATAATTATAGCTTTCTATGTCCTCTCTAAGAAAAATCAGAGTAAAGCACACTTAGATAAAGAGAGAACTGAGTGGTGGAGTGTTAATTGTAAGCAGTAGGAGGAGAGGAAGGAAAAGGACTCTTCCCAAAGGGGGGTGGGGGGGATTTATGGCAGCTGGAACTCAGAGGTGCAAGGTGCCTGTCAGCCCTTGCTGCGAAGGACCCACCAGCACAAGGCAGCGACATCTGAATTTCTGAATTCCAAGGATGATGGGCAGGGGTTTGATGAGATAACACAACTGGTCCAGAATTTCCTTGTTTCTTTGTGTTGGGCCTTGCCTCTGAAGGTAGAAGTCTTCCATGTCTGGACAGCTCTCCTGAGCTCAGTACAAGATGGAGCCTTTTTCTTAGGGGGGGCTTCCTCTTCTCTGCCTAATCTGGGGAGCCCAACCCAAAGTCTTGTAGCCTTGGTGAAATTACAGGTTCAACTTCCTTTCTCCCAATAAGAACCTATCAAGCGAGCATCTGGAATTTCTGGAATGCCTCTTCATGCAAATGAGGCATTCTTCAGACCCTAAACCACACACAGTGGTAAGTAACCAACCCTGGAAACCTCTCAGTGCCTCCCCAAAACTATCTAGCCCTTGATTGAGCTGCCTTTCTGAGGCTGATCCCTAAAGTCTTTTATTTCTGTCTACTCACAGGCTGTCTGAACCTCGCTCCCTGCCTCTCGTCCCTTTATCCTTACAGACCAACAGCCCCAGGGAGAAAGGAGGTCTGCATCTCTGCTTCACTTCTGTTTGAACGGTTTTTGTTTTTCCTAATAGTGAGAATAATTCAATATTGAAGGTCCTTTTATGGGAGAAAAAATTTAGGATGAGCTAAACTTCTAGAACAAAACAAAACATAATCAAGGCATAAAGTACTAAGCCAACGTTGTTTAAATTTCCAGAAGTATTAGTCTGTCTTAGGGTTTACATTGCTGTGAACAGACACCATGACCAAGGCAACTTACAAAGTACAACATTTAATTGGGGATGGCTTACAGGTTCAGAGGTTCAGTCCATTATCATCAAGGCAGGAGCATGACTGCATCCAGACAGACATGGGGCTGGAGGAGCCAAAAGTTCTACATCTTGATCCAAAGGCAGACAGGAGAAGACTGACTAAGAGGGGAGTCTCCAAGCCAACCTCCACAGAGACACGTGTCCTCCAGCAAAGCCACACCTACTCCAACAAGGCCACACCTCTTAATAGTACCACTCCCTGGGCCAAGCATATACAAACCACAACATAATCATAAGAGTTGTTTTGTATACAGAAACTGTTAAATTATAGCAGCCTACATACTTTAAGGATTTATTAATCTCAGAATGGAGGTCAGGAAACGTGATGCATTGGGGAAGAGGATTTGTTCTTGTTTCAACAGGAAGCAAAAAGCAAAACTTTGGATTCCCTCAAAGTTAATAAAGATTAGATTTCACCAGGGAAGACCTCCTGAAAACCTTGACTGCTGATGCAGAAGAGACCCAGGAAAGCAACGAACATGTGGCATGAATGCTGATCCCCTTATCGCAGCAGTACCCAGTGAGTATTTTTGGCTACCTAGTCTTCCTGATTTATTATTCTGTGCCATCCTTTCATAATGCATGGATGGATATTTATATTTACAGTTTGGTTATGCAGTCCAAACAGATTTATAAAACATTGGCAAATACCTTTCACCTGCTTATGCACAGAGCAAAGAGTCATCATTAGCTGATTGTGTGCACCGCACATTCCATACATGTGTTAATGCAGAAATGTCCCTATGACATTACATGAAAGCATTTGTGTGCTTTCAGACCAAAAGAACCAGATGCCAATGAAGACAAAGCAAGTAGCCCAGGTGATCCAGCTTCACAAACTGTCTCAATTACTGCTTCTGAAGTGAAAGTTTCTGGTTGTGTCATGTGAGGCAGACTCACAGTATTTTCCTGAGGCAAGACCCATGTGAAGACACAGGATGTTTGGAGAGAATATAAATAGGACTCAGTAGAGAATGGTGTGGTGCTTGCATAGCTAGTCTTGCAATGCTTCCTTGGTCTTGAGTCTTTGCTGATCTTCCCTTCATTGAGAGAGGCACAGCAGAGAACTTCTCCTGGCATCCTGGCTGGTTCTGGTCACTCCCAATGACTTGTGCTAATTTGGTGGAGGCCTGGTGGTTTCTGCTGGATCAAACCACTGCTGCTTTGTGTTTGGTGGCACTTTTAAACTGGACTGATGGTATCCTAACAAACAGGGATTGGAATTGCCCCCAAAGAACTACTTCTAAACAGGTTCATATACCCGTGTCCTATTTACCATCATTTCTTCTCTACCTTTGGATGGTGGGCTAGAAGGGGGGATTGAAGCATTTGATAACTCTTATTAAAGTAGGTTTTAAAAAAAATCTAAGCCTTCATGTTGCCTCAAAAATTTAATCTAGGACAACTTCAAAGCAGCCAGCTCAGATGATCCAGGCTCACAGACTTTCTGTCAGACCTGTACTTTCAGTATTCTGCAGAGCCTGGACAGTGAGTGAAACAGCTACCTCTCCAGGATGTGGCCATTATCCCAAATTCCTATATGTCTTCAAAAGATGATTTTACCTCCAGACAGCAGGAAAGAGTCTGAAGAACACAATACCCTCATTCCAGGGAGGTAGGTAGGGTTTGGCCATTTGGTGGGTTATGACTGTTTGTCATTGTGTAGGGGGATTGGTTGCAAATTGTTGTTGGTCATGCTCAGGAAGAAACAAAACTAAAGGAGGTTAGATCCATGGATCTCTTTGTCTTCTCTTTCTCCCTCTCTCCTTCTTTCTCTCCTATTTAGTGTTAGGAGGAAAAGCTGGGAAAGGATGAAATGAAAAAAGAGGGGATAAGGGGATGATAACAAAAGGAAATGTAGATAATTGTATATCTTTTTAGCCCAAAAAAAGCAACTAGTTTCAAATATTTTACATTGGTATGGATTTTTGTATGTTGATAGAAATTTTGACAAGAACCAGCCTCAGCTTGGAGAGGGGTTTGGAGAGAAGGGGTGTCTGGGAGTGGTGAGAACAAACGGCTTCAAGTCAAACTGTGGGTCTGAGTTGGTGACCCAGGCTCTGCTGGAGACAGCTCTCCCTGATCTGCTCTCTCTGGAGATCTCCAGACAGCTTTCTCTCTCTGTTCTTTTCAGGAGAAGTCTCTACACAGCTTTCACTTGCTATTCTAAAAAAAATTCTCTGGCTAGCTCATCTCTGGCAGATCCCAACCCTGGTCTTCAATTGTACATACCAATCCAGGCATTTACTCCAGGTTCCCTTTTGATTATGCTATGAAGCAGCATCCTGTGACCCAGTCCTTTGATTCTTAGGAGACAGCAAGCACAATTTCTTTTTTAACACCAAAAAAGAATTCAGAGATCTGCCTGCCTCTGCTAAGCACACTAGCAGCTTGTGTTCTCATGCTAACTGTGTTACCCCAAAAACCTGCTTACAATGTTCAGCAGGAAGGCTAAAGGAAGCATGCCCCAAGTTGGTTCTGATTGGGAAATAAAGTTGCCAATGGCCAATGGCTGGGCAGGGTGAAAGAGGCAGGACTTTTAGGATGCCTGGGGAAGAAACACAGGGGGAGAGAAAGAAGGAATTCCACCATGAGAGGGGCATAGGATGGACCACTCTATGATGGTGAAGCAGAGAGATCAGAATTAAAGGCCCCCTGAATGTAAGAATCCAGGGAAGCAGACCGGGGGCTACTCCCCTACTTGGGTCTGGAGAACCAAAGATGAAATACAGATTTAGAAAATGTTGACTCAGGAATATAGGAGGGGAGTGTGTGCTACAGGAGGGGGTGTGTGCTACAGGATGGTGTGTGTGTGTGTGTGTGTGTGTGTGTGTGTGTGTGTGTGTGTCATTCATGACAGGTGGCTAGAAGCTTGATCACCCAGCAGGAGCTCTAAGCAGATTAACCATTCACTCACTGCTACAAAGCACAGAGGATAAACTAGCTGGGTAGGACCTTGTCCTGAAATTACCATTCCTACCATGCCTGGGGCCTAACCTTGCTCTGTCCCAGGCTAACCCTGAACACAGGAATCTGCCTGACTTTGGAAACATAAACAAAAAATTTAGCTGGGTGGGATCTCCTTCATTCCCCAATTTATCTCCTTCCATTTATCTCCTTCCTTAGTATCTTTCTGACAAACTGGCTCACAGTACACCTACCTATGTTTCTTTAGATCTGTGAGTTCCTTACATGATTCACATTGCATCTTTATATCTTGCATAGTTGAGAAGTTATATATTTTTGAACTCAGATTTTCAGAGTTCTTTTCAACAGCCTTAAGGGCTGTCCTGAAGGTCCTAGCGTTTTACCATTTTGCTGAGATATTAGCCACACCTATGCCTTCCCAACTCTTGCTGTCTCTGATTTTCATGAAGTCATTAACATTAACCAGGAGACATTCCTTAAAGGGAGAATGTGGAAATATCTACATTATTACAAGCAAGCCTGATGCCCACAGCAGCCATTGTTGAGGCCCTTGCTCTGTTTGCCTTATCCCAGGGATGGGAATCATGTCACTCCACCCCTACCAAGGCCATGGTGGACTCTGAAAAATTTAAGGTTATGTATGTTTCAACTCTTGTATAAGGTATTGTACATATGCAACTCATTTAAAATTTTAATGCAAAGTTCTAGTCCTATAAAAGCTACTATTGTAAATTGTTTAGGTTAATTAAAAAATGCAAGTTACAGTCAGTCACCTATAAATAATTATACTTGTAGTCTTGTTAGGTACTATTTTAATTACAGAAATAAGCTTCATTTGGCCTCTTGTATATGTTTTCAGAGTTAAACAGAAAATAAATAGCTACAAACAAGCAACATTTGTCTATTTAGATATACTTTCGACAGACAGATGGTCCTCAAACACTTCAGAGAACTGAAGAATATGGCATTTAAGATGTTTTAATAATAAAAGCCTTTTCTGACAGAGAGACATATCAGTTCCTGGCAGCACCTCCAATCTACTCTGAAGAAGATTATAGGCACTGAAGAACCTCCACCTGGAGATTGCTTCAACTGTGGCAAAGCCAGACACTGAGAAAAAACAATGAGCCTGACCTTGACTGCTGACAGCAGGCTGTCCAAACTGTGGACTAGCAGGACACTGGGAAATTGATTGACCCACTTTGCAGAGACAAGGTAGCACTGTCCTTCAAAATGACTGCTTTACAGATAAGCCTGTCAGATCTTCTGAGCCTGATGGTCAAAGCCCCACCAATACAGAGGAATCTTGAATGATTGTCCAGATAGCCCATAGTCTATCATTTCTTAGTTTCAGAAGCTGTTTGCTCTGCACTTCCTGTTTACCAAGGTAATTTTTATCCTTCTCAGGTCTCTGACAGGGCTGAAGACTAGAAAGCTAAAGTCTTACGGTTTTCCTTGTTACCAGATGCAAAAAAGAAATCTCACAAAAGTATAAGTTTATAAAGACATGAAAGCTTAACTTGGGAAGGGTCTATGAAAGTGTTTTAGGGGTTAAGATGTTTTAATGGTGATAAATGCAAGTTACAAAGGTGGACATGAAAATTTAAGTTATGAGAAGGTATTTCAAGGCTAATGAAGGTTGGAAGGTCTAAGAAGGTATTTGAAGGATGGCCAGTGCCAGTGTGAAAGTTAGAGCACATGAAAGCTTGACTGATGACAGAAAGTGAGTCAGGCACAGACGTTTGTACTCACCTAGTTAGGATAGATAGTAGAGTGCTGTCTCCAAGGTTGCCAAATACATATGGACTGGACTCCATGAATGTAAATCACCTGATAGTTCTCACAACTGTCCTCATTGTGTGTAGCTTATTGATGCTAGAGATAATGCCATTTCTTGGACTAAAAAGGGGAGATGTTGGGGTACATTGTGTGAAGGTGTGTCTCTACATATTCAGTTATTAATTCTGTTACAACAGAGAGATAAATGCTGGCAGAACCTTGGAACAGCCTAGAGGCAATCTAGAATTTTATCTGATTGTCTGTGATAAAGATTTGCCAGGCAATAGCTGGACAGGAAATGGAGAGTGGAGCGTGTGTGTGTGTGTGTGTGTGTGTGTGTGTGTGTGTGTGTGTGTGTGAGAGAGAGAGAGAGAGACAGAGACAGAAACAGAGACAGAGAGACAGAGATTGAGATTCATGCCTGCAGACACAGAGGTGAACAAATGGACCAGCGCAGAACTGAGGGGTAGAGCTAGCCAGGTCGTGGGTTGTAGGCTAGTCAGTCAGAAAGGTATAAGCTTGAAAATAAGATAAAATAAAATAAAATAAAATAATATAAAAGCTAAAACAAAAGCCTCCATGACATCATTTATATTGATTGCAGGTCTGGCTAGCCTTAGTCCCACTATCCTTAGTAAGTTCAAGACCTTCTTCGGTTGTAGGACCCCTGTTCCAAGCAAACAGACCAACCCACCAGAGCCAGGAATGGTGGTATTATGTCTGGAATCCTGATGCGCAGGAGGCTAAGGCAGGAGGCGCCTGATCTCGAGGCCTGAGCTACACGTGGTGATTTCACAGTGGAGACATTTTCCTAGTTTCCCTACTTTTTCCCCCTATATTTCCTAAGAACCTATTTTTAAGTACATCTATATTTGCACATCTTTACGTATATGAGCAATAAATACATATGTTTGTGTCGTGCAACTAATAAGTGTGTATTTAAAAATTAAAGAGCCTGGGGGAGTGGGTGGTGGTACACGCCTTTAGTCCCAGCACTTGGGATGCAGAGGCAGGCGGATTTCTGAGTTCGAGGCCAGCCTGGTCCACAGAGTGAGTTCCAGGACAGCCAGGGCTACACAGAGAGACCCTGTCTCAAAAACAAAAACAAAAACAAAAACAAAAAAACCCAAAAATTAAAGAGCCTGGAAATGAGAGACCAAAGCCAATGTCCAGTGCTTACATTTCTGTTGAATATAGTTCTGGCCCATCACTCAGACTCCCAGAAATCCACCCACCTGTGCCCCCCAAGTGCTGCGATAAAAGGTTTGTATCACTGTGCCCAGCTGTTGTATTTACCTCAGTATCTTCTGGGGATGCTCCTGGAATCCTCACAAGACCCCTCTCCACAGCAAATACACCTAATAGATTAGATTAAATTAAGTATCCATACTATAAATACAAAATATACACTGGATTTTAGACTTAATGCTTTAAAAATGTTAATAACAATGTGAGATGACTAAATAAATTTTATATTAATAACATTTTAGAAATATGGGATTAAATTAAAATATTAAAATTCTTTTCTTTTTCTTGCCTTATGTTAAAGGGGAATTTTAAAAAAGAGAATAAAAAAAGAAGCGCATGACTGCTCTTAGGTGGAGGAGAAAGTTTACGGTAGATAAAAGGGAGAGCAGAGGCAGCGGCGAGGACTCTGGGAGAGTCCAGAGTAAGCCGGACCCTGAGGAGAGAGGGGAGGAGCCACTGACTGAGAGGGTCAGCCTTGGCCAAGAGAGTAGCTAAAATACCTAAGTTATAGGGTCCAGAGGAGCTTGGGGGTGCGGGGGTAAGGGTGGGGAGCCTAGCTCAATACCTGGGCTGGAGAGTTCAGGGTTGGGGGCGGGGTGTGCCAGCCTTGTAACAGGTAGAGATTGAGGGATGCTGGGAGAACCTGGCCGCCAGTGTCTGCTTTGATATGTTAACAGGTACCTCAATTAGCCATTTATTCAGGGTTTGAGACCTAACAAAAAGGGTGCTAGAAAACTTGAAATTAAACCAACATTTTATTTAGAAAAAAAAAGGGAAAAAGCAAGAAAGCTTGAAATTACGTACATGGCTCACGTTATGTTCCTATTGGATAGTTCTTGCCCGCTTCCCACCTGCGGGCTCCAGGCCTCCCTTCCTCTGCATTCACAGATGTGGCTGGAAAGAGAAAACCTCAACCAGGCTTTTAAGCCTATTTTCTCCGGCTGAGGCTTCTGCCCTGTGCTCTGCCGCCCCCAAGCGGCTGCTCTTCCACACTACCCTCCAGTGACAGCTCTCCTGTTAGTGGGGTCGTATGCAATTCTTGAAACACTTTGAGGTCCCAAACCAACCATCCTAGCTACTTTCAATCCTTTGACTTTGCTTGATTTGAGTGTGGAGACGAGACCCGCCTGCAATCCCAGCATGTCCGAGCCGGAAGTAAATAGATGAGGGGTTCAAGGTCATTCGCTGCTACACCGAGAGTTTGAAGCCAGAACAAGACAAAAATTCAGTCTACAGAAGGAACCTAAGTCATTTCTTGGTGCCTATTTACTGTTCTTTTGCGTATTGCTGACATGAATAAGATGCACACACCCTTTAATCTAATCGTGGCTTCTTGTTGATGGAAAGTTATTGTTTACATCTGAGAAAGATGCTACTCAGGCTGGAGAGATGGCTCAGTGATTAGGAGCACTGACTGCTCTTCCGAGGGTCCTGAGTTCAAATCCAGCAACCACATGGTGGCTCACAACCATCTGTAATAAGATCTGATGACCTTTTCTGGTGTGTCTGAAGACAGCTATAGTGTACTTAGATATAATAACTAAATAAAATTTTTTTTCAAAAAAGAAAGACGCTACTCACCCCTGTAAATTCCTGGATGTTAAAAAAATATATACCTGAATTTCTGGAGCTAGAACTTGGGTTTTGGAAGGTAATTTCCTGTTATTGGCAATGTTATGTTCACAGCATTTTGATCTCACCCTGAAGACATAATGGAGATTGTATATGAGAATTATATAATGTGCCTCCTTCTTTTTGCCAGTACTGAGGATCAGACCTCCATCCTCACAGGTCAGTGCTCTACCACTGAGTTACATCCACAGCTCTTAGGATTATAGAATGCCCACAACATATTTAGCACAGCGCCCAGTACACTGCAGACTCCCAGTAACTGTAGCCATTAATGTGTGACACTGTTACTGGCATAGGCATTATTTGAGTGAGGTTTTCCTTGTATGCTAGGACTCTGTGTCAGAAGCTTGTCAGTCAAGAAAGGGAGTGGAAATGAACTACATTTTAATCTGTCAGTAGACAGACTGGAAAAATGCCCAGCTGGTTGGGATCTTCCTGGAATTTTGCCCAACAGGGGTGAACTCAGCCAACGAGGGCAATGGGAACAGATGGGAGAGGTCACGGATCAACTCCACAGGGACCTCTGAGTTTCCAAGAATACATGAAGATATCCCCAGAGATGTGTGGAACTGTGGATGAGCTGACAGAAAATGGGCAGCTCTTTAAGGAAAGTGGATCTGTACATTTTAAGTAGATTATGGTCAGAATCAAATTCCAATAGCATTCCTATTTCTGTGGATACAGGGTATTTAAAAGAGTGTCTAACTGCTCCATTTTAATGTGTTAGAATTGTGATAATGCTGCGAATTATAGTCTTTGCTGATGTATTTAAACTTATGGGGGAAAGTTGTATTTAGCTTGGGTACAAAAGTTGAAAGTTCTCTCTGGGCATTGATGGCACACACTCGTGAGACAGAGGCAGGAGGATCTCTGAGAGTTTGAGGCCAGCCTGGTCTACATAGAGAATTCTAGGCCAGTGAGGGCTACCTAGTGAGACCTTGTCTCCAAAAAAAGGAAATAATAATAATAGTAAATTTTCTAGCCCTCAGATTTTTATAGGGAGAATGTGAACAGAACTTTTTGAAGACAGAACTACATGCTGTCTCCGCGAGAGGGGAATTGGTGGGCTGCAGGCACAGCCACCATACATCCCAAATAGCACGCTTTCCATGAAACAGCTCAGCAAGTACAGGAGCCTCCCACTGTGGTTCCAAGGAAGTGTGTGTGAACCCAAAAGACCACACCAGGGTCTTTATTTGAACTAGCTTGGGCTTAACTCACCGCTATCCTGCCGGACGGTTCTGGTGGAAGAAGAATCCTGAATATTTATTGAGACAAGGTTTGGTTTTTTTTTTCTTTATTTATTATATGTAAGTACACTGTAGCTGTCTTCAGACAGCCAGAAGAGGGTGTCAGATCTCTTTATGGATGGTTGTGAGCCACCATGTGGATGCTGGGATTTAAACTCATGACCTTTGGAAGAGCAGTCAGTGCTCTTACCCACTGAGCCATCTCTCCAGCCCCAAGACAAGGTTTTATAGAAGCTGCAAGTGAGAGGTGAGTGCTTCTAACTGGGCAAGCATCTAATTGGGGTGCTACTGTGGCCTTTAGTATAATTGGCTGGTGCTGGGAGCCAAACCATAAACTTCTGATTTCTTCCTAATTGGTGGCTGTTAGGCAGGGGCAGGCTTGTAACCTGGAGGTGCAGATTTGTTGGGGAAAATAACCTGGAGACTGGTGCTAGATGCAGGTTTGTTGGGAGAGATTAACCTGAAAACAGGTCTTGTTGGGGTTAACCTAGGAACTGGAGCTATGCTCGGATTTTGTTGTGGGGAGGTAACTCGGAAACTAATGCTAGGTACCAACCTTAAGTTCAAACTTCGGTCAGGTTCTCTAAGATAGAGTCTGAACCCAAAATTTGGTCTCTCACCACCAAGCCTCATGACCTAAGTCCAATCCCATAAACCCATGAGGTAGAAATGAAGAGTGGATTATTGAAGGTTGGCCTTAGCATGAAGCTGGCATGTGCATGCATGTGTGCACACACAGTAATCATAGATAAGTAAATAGTTGTTCTAACAGCTTTACAAGACACCTGTGTCACCTTCCAATCCCTCCAGGGTAAGTGGGGATTGTTACACTGCATTTGCAAAAGGATTGATAAGTATCCAAAGCAAAGTAATAGAGCCTGCCAGGTACAGGGTCAAGTAGACTGTGAGTGAGACCACCCGTGGGCCCAGGTCATTTATCTGAGGCTTCTTTTAATGACTCTAAAGAAGGTGTGGTGGTGGCAGTCTGTGGTTTCACAAGGCCAACATACCTATCATCCATCAAGTCCAAGGCCCGGTAGATGTTCCTCAGAGCCAGGACTTTCAAGACCGAGAAGTCAGTCTGGAGAATGAAATTCTGTGGTCCTAGTGGCATCTCTCTAAGGAAGAGCTCTCTGCCTGCAGCAAGCCAGCGCCATCCTGTCCATGACTTGGCTCCCTTTGGAGTCCCAGGTCTCTGACCCACTCATTTTTTTTTCCATCTTATTCCTTCCTTTTGCAGGATGTTCTATGTCCAATCAAATTAGGGCAGTGGAGGGCCTGTGATTGGACAGGAAAAGGGAGGCGAAGCTAGGAGTTTGGGGGACAGAGGTCACAGGAGGAGAGGAAGAGAACCGAGATGGCTTTGGACGTGGTCCTGCGTGGCATTTACTAGCCACTAATAGCTATGTTTTTTTATAAGGTTAGAAATATTAGGATAAAGCTTTTATTATTATCAATTGGCCAGAAATTACTGTATTGACTTCTTTAAATTGTGATTTTATTGATACATAAATCTGGTTAATTAAGCTTTAAGAGTTTGATTTACTTGGTTACTGGAATGTGGGTCCGCCAATTAAAGGGATTTATGGTGGAGAGAAAATCACAGTTAAGATGCTGTGGGAGCTAGCTCAGCGCTGAGTGGGACCCCACAGGGATATGGTATTGTGGCATGGTGGGGCAGGAGAGTTGTCAGGATCTATTTTAATATTTCCCACAACACCTTCCAAGGGCTGGTTCCTGGTGTACATATCATGTCCATGTGGGCCATTCTGCCTGTAGGGGACACAGTGTTCCGCGGGTGGGAGATGATGGTAACTAGTGTCTTACACTTTGTGAAGATCACAGATGAGCCACGTCTTGCTGTTGGGCGACATCGTGTGAGACAAGCAAGCTTGGGGATGTTAGCAACCTGAGACTCCACTTGGCTTGAGCCCCAACAATGTCCTTAGTGATCTCTGTTGGCAACCTAGGGTCTCCCACCTATATCAACCTGCACCCTCCCATACGTACACACTCCAGACAGTGGAATTATTTCCCTTAATGATCTTCAAAGTCAGATTCTACTTAACCACACTCTAGTTATGTCTTAGCTATAAAGGGTCCAGTCCACTTTGAACTGTTTCGGATCTGTCTAGTTAGAGTTTCTATTGTTCTGCTGAAACACCATTTCCAAAGGTAACTTGAGGAGGAAAGGGTTTATTTCTATTACCCTTTCAGGTAATGGTCCATCAGCGAAGGAAGTCAGGAAAGGAACCCGGAGTCAGGAGCTGATGCGAGGCCATGGAGGGTCATTGCTCCTCATGACTTTCTCACTCTGCTTTCTAATAGCATCTGAAACCAATAGCTCAAAGTTGGGCCCCACTCACGATAGGCTGAGGCCACACGTCAATCACTAAGTCCTACAGGCTTGTCTCCAGTCTGATCTCATAGAGGTGTGTTCTCAACTGCGGTTCCCTCTTCTCTGAATACTATAGCTGTGTCCAGTTGACATGTAATTAGCCAGCATGGGAGGCATGCCCAATAAAACATTCTGTGTCTCTCTCCTAACAAGACATTTAGGGATAATTCCCTAATACCATCTTGTGCCTATGCATCACTGGGCATGCATATGATTAAAATCAGGTGCATTGTGGGAAGAGACAACACGGTAATCAAAGGCTTCTTAGTTAGGGTTTTACTGCTGCGAACAGACACCATGACCAATGCAAGTCTTATAAGCACAAGAATTAATTGGGGCTGGCCTACAGGTTCAGAGGTTCAGTCCAGTATCATCAAGGTGGGAGCATAGCAGGGTTCAGGCAGGCATGGTGCAGGAGGAGCTGAGAGTTCTACATCTTCGCCTGAAGGCTGCTAGAAGAATACTGACTTCCAGGCAGGTAGGATGAGTGGTTTTGTTTTGTTTTTAGATTTATTTATTTATTTATCTATCTATTGTATATGAGTACACCATTGCTCTCTTCGGACACACCGGAAGAGGGCATCAGATCTCATTATAGATGGTTGTAAACCACCATGTGGTTGCTGGGATTTGAACTCATGACCTCTGGAAGAATAGCTGGCGCTCTTAACCGCTGAGCCATCTCTCCAGTCCTAGGTTTGAGTGTCTTAAAGCCCACACCCACAATGACGCACCTGCTCCACCAGGGCCACACCTCCTAATAGTGCCACACCGTGGGCCGAACATATAGAAGCCACAAAAGGTTTATGTAATCCAACCTTGTAAGTCAAATAGAGACTCTCCTAAAGTGCCCTAACTACCGGATCCTAATAACCAAAATCTCTCTCTTTTTTAGACCCCATAAACAGAAGTCTCAGACAATAATATGGGGTTCTTGGACTTTGACTCGTGTGTCAAATGTCACTCCTGACCTTGTCCCTGACATGTTCTATTTACTTTGAGGTTCCTTACTGATTTTGCAAACCTGTGTGAACCTTTACCAGTTTTTCTGTTTTATTACCAGTTTTTCTGTTTTGTTTTAATTAAAAGACCAAGGACTTGTTATTGCCACTGAGACATGGCTTACAGGTAGAACTCATTGAAAGAGACTCACCTTAACCAAAACCACTGACTAAGTAAACCAAACTAATTGTCCACATTAAGAAGTAGGACAATCTGTCCCATCTAACAAGGGCTTCCCATGTACAGGGTAAGATGTCAAAGCTTTTCAGATGTGACCATGCTACCAACTGACACAGAGCAGCCCTACAGGGTTCATGTTAAATTCCTGGTTTTCAAGGGGAAGAGGAGGCCTGGTCAGATCACACGGCTTGCAGGTGGTAGCACTGGGGTGTGAGGCAGATTGAGCTGCAGATTTCCTCCCTGCCCTCTGTCCAGCTGAGCAGCCTCGGCTGCTCCGTCCTCCTTACAGGCACCTGCCTTCCCCAGTGCCTGCATCCCGATGTTCCAGATGCATAGCATCAAGGGGAGGTTCCGCTCCTCACAGTGGATACCCACAGCTAGGGAAAGATCTGGAAACTCCTGTCTCTAAAGCTTACAGTAACCATCCATTGTCATTTTTCTTTCCCTGGGATACTCCATTTTATGCCTTCTCTAACCTTTTTAAAATATACTCTTATATTTTTAAAAATATAGCCAGGCAGTGGTGGCACACGCCTTTAATCCCAGCAGAGACAGGTGGATTTCTGAGTTCAAGGCCAGCCTGGTCTACAGAGTTAGTTCCAGGACAGCCAGGGCTGTACAGAGAAACCCTGTCTCAGAAAAACCAAAAAAAAAAAAAAAAAGTAGGTGTGTGCCTGCTCATCTGTATGTGCGCCACACTACATGTGTGCAGATGTCTGTAGAGGCCAGAAGAGGGCCTTGGATCCCCTGAAGCTAGAGTTACACAAGGTTGAGTGGCTTGACGGGGTGCCGGGAACTGAACCTTGGTTCTCTGCAAGAGCAACCAGTGCTCTTAACCACCCAGGCATCACCCCAGCCCCTGTTCATTTTTATGGCATATGTGATTGTTTTGAATCAGAGAAGGAAATTTCACCACACGGACTGTCTGTCCCTTGGCTATCCTTTATCCTGCTCACCCTGACTGTGTTCCCTGCCCATGTTCACACACACACACACACACACACACACACACACACACACACACACACGGACCAGCCTCCGCTTGGAGAAGGGTTTTGAGAGGAGCGTTTGAGAGCTTAGAAAAAAACAACTGGAAGTCAATTATGGGTACAAGCTGTGTTCTGCTGGGACAGCTTTTTCTGGAGATCTTCAGACAGCCCAGATAGCTCACCTCTGGCAGACTAAAGTCCAATCTTTTATTTACATATCAATTAAGTCATTTACTCTAGGTTTCCTTTTGATTATCTCAGGAATCAGCATCCCAAGACCTTAGCCCCTTGATTCTTAGAAAGAGACAGTAAGCACTTTTTGTTTTGTTTTTTGTTTTTTTGGTCGTTGTTGTTTTTGTGTTTTGTTTTGTTTTTTTGAGACAGGGTTTCTCTGTGTAGCCCTGGCTGTCCTGGAACTTACTCTGTAGACCAAGCTGGCCTGGAACTCAGAAATCCACCTGCCTCTGCCTCCCGAGTGCTGGGATTAAAGGCTTGCACCACCACTGCCTAGCAACAAGCACATTTTTAACATTACAAATGAATTCAGAGATCTGTTTGCCTTTATAAACACCAATAAAAAGCTAACTGGGTGAAATCCCAGTTCCCACCACACCAGGGCCCAAACTAGCTCTGTCCCAGGCTGACCTTGAACTCAGGAATCTGCTCTCCTTTGTATTTTTTTGACAAGCTAGCTCGTTAGTGAAGCTGCCTCTGTTCTTTTAGGTCCATGAAGCCCTTCATACAATTTACATTACATCCTTATATTTTGCATAATGAGAAATTATATATTTTTGAACTCTTGTTTTCAGAGTTCTTTCCCACAGCTTTGAGGGCTGTCCTGGAGGTCACAACATTTACCATTTTTCCTAAGGATATAGACGCACCTTTGCTTCCCAGACTCAAAGTTATGATTATCATGAAGTTATTAACCTTGGCAGAGAGAACGTTCCCCAAAAATCTGGCAGGGAAAATGTTTCCCTAAGGAGGAGCCTCATGCCCAGCAACTATCTACTCTTGTGGAGACTCATGCCCTGCTGGCTCTGCCCCAGGGGCAGGAAACCGTATCATGTCATACCTTCCAGGCCTTGCAGGACTCGGAGTATGTGGGTATGTGTGTCTTCTGAGGCCAGAAGAGGTGGGGGCTGGGTCTGCTCAAGATAGAGTTGCAGGCAGTTGTGGGCCACCTGATGTAAGCATATCTTGGGGATAGATTCAGGTCTTCTAGAAGAGCAGTGTCCCTGTAACAACTTTTTAGATGTACTCTTAGAGTCGCATTGTCTCTATGGTGTTACTTGGGATGCTTACCACATTTATTTATGTATTTTCCCAATATATGATCCTGGGAGGCAGAGGCTGTGTCAGGTTAACCAGTGACCCCAGTACCTACCTCAAATAGGAATGATAATTCAGACTAATGCCCCAAACTATTAAATGCTAAGCACTTTGCTTGTATAATTCATGTACAATGATGTTTGATATCACATCAACACTGTCATCTGATTTTCTGGCTGAGGAGGCTGAGGCAGAGATAACTCATTTCACAGAAGTGGAGTCAGAAGTACGTGTAGTTGTGACTGAGCACTGTGTCGCACCAAATATATGCCTGTTAGGATTTGGATAAACAAAAGGAGCTAGAATTTCTCCAAGGTCCTTCTCAAAAATAAATATTCTTATTAATGTTTTAAGAATGTCATCAAATTTTGATCTTATCATTCCATTCCCCAACACCCATCTCTCTCCTCCCCCCTCTCTCTTTCCCAGCCAATCTTTGTAGTTATGATTCTCTTGGGTATACGGCCTTCCCTGGTCCATGGCTCACCCACCAGCAGTCTTAGCATCCTCCCTTCATGCTGTTGAGGTTGTTGTTGAGCTTATGTGGGTCTTCCACATGTGTGACACCCTGTTCACATGTGTAGCTGCTGTGCCTAGAAAACATTGTCTCTGAATGAAAAACAAAGAAAGTAGGGAGGGAGGGAGGGAGGGAAGGAAGGAAGGAAGGAAGGGAGGGAGGGAGGGAGGGAGGGAGGGAGGGAGGGAGGGAGGGAGGGAGGGAAGAAGAAACAAAGAAACAAATGAAACAAATAAAGATAGATGTGGGACAATAGACCATGCTAGGAAACTATGTAAGGTTGAGAAGGTTCAGAGCCCCTGGCACCCAGGTACCCACCAGAGAACAGTAGGCAGCTCCCTGCTCCCTACCAGATTCCTGGCCTGTAACATGTGCCACACTTTCCACATAGGAAATGTGACCTGTGGTCATGTAGATCAGAACAGTGTTCTCCATGCTAATGAGGTATCTAGGAGCCCTGAGGGTTTAGCCAATAAGCTTTCCTTCTCCTTGCCAAAGGTGTTTAACCTCTCGTCCACCCTGAGGAGGTGGTATGTACCCATTTTTTATGGTGAACAATCTATAAACAGTTTGGAACCAAGGACTGTTTTTTTTATCAAGAACCACCAGGGGGAGCATGGAGAAAGCCTTTGCCTCCAGAGCTGTGCCATCTAAGTCTCCCACAGAAGGCCCCTCTGCTCCCAGGCAACCGTCGCTAAGCCAAGGACTTGCGCTGCTGAACTACTACCAGAGTTCTCCATCCCCCTGGCCCTGGGCTTGTCCTCAGTCCTCGACCTCCTCTAGCCTCTGCTCCTCCTTGACTTACAGATGCAGCTGGATGTCAGGAGTCTGAGAACCCCCATCTCCAGTTCCCCATCACAGGCCCATGGTCTCCTGACCCTCGGTTTCTACTCCTCCTCCGTTTCCAGCAGCGACTGGGTTCCCAGCAGTCAGGAAAGCCCAGCTTTGACCTCCTTTATCTTAGCTTGTGTTTTTCCAACCCCCTGAAGGGTGGTGTGTGCTTCCCTCAAGCCAAGTACCCAAAAGTGCCACAGGGCAAATGCAGTCTAGCATCTCTGCCTTCTGCCTGCCCAAGAGGCCATTCCCACAGCCTAGCAGCAGGGCAGAATGCAAACCACAGAAAAGGAACAGGACATGACTGCTTCTAGGTATGGTGGAAGACAAAGTTTATTGTAGATAAAACGGAGAGCAGAGGAAGAGGCAGGGACCTTTGGGAGAGTTCATAGCAGACGTGACCCTGACTGAGCTGGGCCATCTGAGAAGGAAGGAAGGAGAGGGGAGAGGAGGAGGAGATACAGTAGCCAAGAATGTAAAAGTACAAAAAAAAGAATGGGTAACCAAAATGGCTGACTTATATTGGAAAGAGCCTTTGGAGGAAGGGTAGAGTTTAGGGTAGGTGTTGAGGTATACCAGTCATACCCTATAACAGGTAGGCACGGAGAGATGCTGGGAAAAACTTGCTGCCAGGTCTGCTTTGATATATTAAATAGGCACCTCAGCCATTTGTCCTAGGATTTGAGACCTAAGATTTTACTGGTAGTCACCCATCACCTCCAGTCTTACACCTCACCCACACCTCTTCCAATATATACATATATATGTATATATACATATATGTCTATATATTCAGTGAGACTGTGTGTGTATGTATACTCTCTCTCTCATACACACACACACACACACACACTCACGCACGCGAGTGGTCTCGCGATCTCACTGAATTGAGGCTGTTCTTTAACTCACTACATAGCCCAGAATGACCTTGAGTTCCTCCTTGACCTGTCCCCACCCTGGAGTACTGGGATTATAGCTGTGTGCCATCAAGCCCGGAGGAAGGCTTTCTAGATGGCCCCAGGCAAGGTTTAAATCCATATCCATTAAAATAAATCCATTTAAATCCAAGGATTTAAATTGACTCTGTGCCCTGGCTTCCTGCCAGTTTGGTTCTGGAAAACTGAACAAGGCCAAGGGGCTGACATCACTGAATTTACCTTTACTCATTCCCTGGGCTAGCCAAACTTCAATTCACAAAACAGAAGAGGAGTGGGTATGGGGAGGGCTCTGGCGCGCTCTTCTGTCCAACTCCAGGCTCAGTGAACAGTCCCAGGTTCCCCTTGGTTGGCTTCCTCGGTTCTTCTTCATTGGCTTGTCTAGACCAAGGTGAGATCCCAGGAATTCAACCGAGTAAAAAACTCAATTTCCCATATGGCGTAAACAAATTGATATTTTTAACTTCATTGTGGTTGTTGTTGGTGTGGGAGGGAGGGAGGAGGGAAGAAGAAAGGATGAGGGGAGGGGGAAGAGAGAGAGTGGAGAAGTAGTAGTACCTGCCACTCCATCAGAGCACAGTTTTGCTGAGTCAATTCCTTTCTCCCATGTTAATGTAGGTTCCAGGGTTTGAGCCCAGGTTGTAAGGACAGGGCCATAAGCATCTTTACTAGCTGAGCCATCTTGCCAACTGCACAGTTGGTTTTGTTTTGATGCTCCTTAGAGCCAGGCTTGGTGGTGCTTGCCAATAATCCCTGCACTGGAGAGATGGAAGCAAAAGGATCCTGAGAAAGTCAGAATGTATTTTTTTTTTCCCCGAGACAGGGTTTCTCTGTGTAGCCCTGGCTGTCCTGGAACTCGCTCTGTAAATCAGGCCAGCCTCGAACTCAGAAATCTGCCTGCCTCTGCCTCCCAAGTGCTGGGATTAAAGGTGTATACCACCACTGCCCAGCAGGCAGAATGTATTTATTTAGTTGGACTAAATGGTGTCTACAGGTTACATTTATGTGGAAATTATCTGCCCTGCAAAAAGGCAATGCTGATTACACCCCACTGACAGCATAAGGATGTTCCTTCCCTCACCCTTGTCCACCCCAGAGCTTATTTAACATAAGGAACTCAGAAGTCAGTCTTTTAGCAATGATATGAAACCAGCAGAGCAATGTCTTTTACATTTTATTCCATGGAGTTCTTTTATTCATGTGCAGAAATTCAACTGAGGCTCTGAGTGAGTGATGATCAATCTTAGTGTGATCAGTGGGAATCTATGATGCCATGGCTTCTGGTCATGGGTGTTAGGCGATCTCCTGGGGACAGATGATCCCTCCATGATTCAGGTCTTCCTCCGGGTTAGGCAAGCATTCCTGGTTCTTTAGTTCAACCTCAGATAAAATACTGTATTACTCATGTCTCTCTAGAGTCACTGAACTTATGGAATTCCTCTATATATTAAGGGAATTTAGTGGAATGACTTACAGTCTGTAGTCCAGCTAACCCAACCATGGGCAGTTGTCAATGCGAAGTACAAAATTCTAGTAGTTCCTCAGTTCCACGAAGCTAGGCATTTCAGCTGGTCTCCTGAGTAAGAAGGAATCCTGACGAAGTAGGGTCCAACAGATGTGCTGGCAAGTGAGTGCAAGAGAAAGCCTTCCTTCTTCCATGTCCTTCTTCCATTGTCCTTATGTAGGCTTCCAGCAGAAGGTATGACCCAGGCATGTACCACCACGCCTGAATTTGGAATTTACTGTGTCTCAGGCTGCCCTTGAACTCAGAGATCTACTTGCCTCAGTCTCCTGGGATTAAAGGCATGTACTACCTTCCCTGGGCCTAAACTTTTCAGGCCACTATACCACAAGATCTGGATCACAGCTGTGCCCTCCATTTCTGGGTTGTAGTTCATTCCAGACAGCTAGGAATAGCCATCAGAAGTACTTTGCTTATTCAGGAGTCTTGCACAGAAAAATGGAGAAGCAAAACACATTTGAACACTGTCCTGGCTGGTTTTATGTCAATTTGGCACACAGACTAGAGTTATCTGAAAGGAGGGTACCTCAACTGAGAAGATGACTCCATAAGACCCAGGCTCTGAGACATTTTTTTTTTTTAAATTAGCGATTGATGTGAGAGTGCCCAGCCTATTGTGAGTGGTTCCATTCCTAGCCTGGTGGTCCTTGGTTCTATAAGAAAGCAGGCTGAACAAGACATAGGGAGCAAGAGTCATGGCCTCTGCATTGGTTCCTGCCTCCAGGTTCCTGTCCTGGTTGAGTTCCGGTCCTGGAAGTGTAAGCAAATAAACCTTTTCCTCCCCAACTTGCTTTTGGGTCAGGGTGTTTCATCACAGCAATAGAAACCCTCAGACAAATGCTTAGCTCTGCTCTGGTCACCCCATGGAAACTCTAGTAGTATCATGAAGGCACACAGGATGTTGCCGAAACATCTGGAAAGCCTTTGATTCCCAGGTCCACTTTGCATTTTGTTTTCTTTGTTTTGTTGTTGTTTTTCAAGACAAGGTTTCTCTGTGTAGCCCTGGCTGTCCTGGAACTCACTCTGTAGACCAGGCTGTCCTTGAACTCAGAAATCTGCCTGCTTCTGCCTCCCAAGTCCACTTTGCATTTTCATTTGATACCCTGAAACACAGGGTGGGGCAGGAACTCAAGCAAGAGTTCACAGAAGAGTACTGGACAGCAGGTTAAGCACAACAGCCCGTTGGTCCAGCTATTTCTCCATCATTTTGTAAGTCACTAAGTAAATCTCTAAACAAATATCTAGCAACTGGTCTTTTCCACCTTATTCTACTCCAAGATGACAGGCATGAACTGCCTTGCCCAGTTCAGAGACTCAAGGTCCACCTTGCCTCCTGTTAGTCAGGAGGTGGGGAAGCCCCTCCCACATCCTCCTGCCACTATAGTGTCCTGCTCAAATACCCGGAGCACTCCTGTAAAATGGGGCAATGGCTACACAAGCCTGTCACCTCAGCACTGGAGGTGGAGACAGGAAGAGATTGATGGCCAGCCGGCCTGACTAGAATGGAGAGTCTCGGGTTCAGTGAGAGGACCTGTTTCAAAAACTAAGATAGAGAGGAGCCAAGTTTGGGGAGTACATGCTTTTAATCACAGCATTCAAGAGGCGAACACAGGTGAGTTCAGGTCCAGCCTCCATCTACATACTGAGACCCTGTCTCCAATAACGACTATAATATAATGTGGAGAACAGTAGAGGAAAACATTGGTGCCCTCCTCTGGCCTCTACATGTGCACACACCTGCAGACACTTGCACACATACACCCTCCCACTATGTATTAGTTTAGGTTCTCTAGAGTCACAGAACGTATGGATAGTCTTTATATAGTTAGTCTATAGTCCAACTCCCCAGCAATGGTCAGCAGCAGCTGTGGATGGAAGTCCAAGGATCTAGCAGTTTCTCAGTCCCACGAGGCAAGCAGGCAAGGAAGAGTGAGTAAATCTTCCTTCTTCCAATGTCCTTATATATCTCCAGCCAGTGTATAGCCCAAATTAAAGGGTGTAGGTCTCCAGCAGAGGGTGTGGCCCAGATTAACGGTGTGTGCATCCATGCCTTTAATCCCAAATGATCTTGAACTCAGAGATCTCCTTGTCTTAGCCACTATGCTTCAAGATCTCCATACCAAGATCCAGGTCAGAAACATATCTCTGAGCTTCCAAATTAGGATCATAGGTGAGCCTTCCAATTCTAGACTGTAGTTCATTTCAGATATAGTCAAGTTGACAACCAGGAATAGCCACTACACACTGGAAAGAAAGAAAGAAAGAAAGAAAGAAAGAAAGAAAGAAAGAAAGAAAGAAAGAAAGAAAGAAAGAAAGAAAGAAGATTATACTAAGGCTGTTTTGGATTTCTGGGACTATTGCAGGTATGAATAAAGAAAGAGTTTATCAGACCGTGAACCCCTGAAGTTTACCTAGGCCCGAGACTGGCCACTGTGACCTCAGCACTCAAGGTCAGGTGCCCTCCAGCAGCATCGACATGCTGAGTACAAATGGAGAAGTCTTGCTAGCAATCAGCAGGGTCATTTTTTAAAAAGTGTATTTATTTGTGTTTTCTGCATGCTGGTGTTTTGCTTGCCCGTATGTCTGTGTAATGGTGTCAGACCATCTGAAACTGGTTACCATTGTAAGCTGCCATGTAGGACTGGGAGTTGAACGTGGGTCTTCTGGTAGGCGAGCCAGTGTTCCTAACCACTGAGCCATCTTTCAAACCCTGACATGGTTTTAGCGCGAGAGGCATCACTGAATTTCCTGTGGTGGAAGAATAGGCAATTGAAGAACATACAGAAATGGCAAACAGGAAAAAGAAAATCTCCTTAAGGCTGTTCACGGGCACCCACCACGGACATCAGCAACTCCAATAGTCTTCCATTCCATTCAACCTCAATTTAGTTGTCAAAATTAGGCCCCTGACTATCCCAGGCTCTTCTACTCCCCCCCCCCCTCTGGTCCCTTTGCTCAGCTCTCACAGAACATTCTTTTTTAACCATTTTTTCTGGGGAGGAGGGTGCGGTTCTGGTGGCAGCATCGTGGTGTGAAGAGCTCGTGTTCATGCCTAGAGCAGGGCCATAGTTGTGGTGCACTACAAATGGAGAAGCGGCTTCCTCAGGTGACAGACCAGCCTGACTCCATCCCGTGATTAGAAGCCTTCTTGTTACAAGGTCAAAATAAGTTCATTGCTGTTTTCTGTAAACCTTGGGTTTGACCCTGTGGTCAACCCATTTTCTGGGATTTGACATGTTCCATACTCTATTATACCCCGACTTCCACCCTGATAAGATGTTCTGCCAACTTCCTGTGTAGCCAACATTCCCCTGGAAATCCCTCCCCGCTTGAAAACCATCTAGTCTTACAAATTTTGAGTTATATAAATTCTACTTCTATTTTCGATGCTATTCTTTAAAACCCTGCTTTAGGGAGACAGCCCTGTCTGATAGAAAATAAAACTTGCTTAATTTGTCTAAAAGAGTTTGAGTAATGATTTTTACTTTTGTTCGGTGGGATTAATACAGGGTGAAACAGAGTCCCCTGGAGATGGTTGAGCCACACACTGCAGTACAAGTTACTTCAGCAGGTCCTGCTTCTGGGCGATGACCGGATTTGCTAGTGTGGATATCAGGGTCCGTGTACAGGGGAGGTCTTGTGACCTAGATTTGTACTGTTCAACACTCTGGCCCAGAAGCCCTGGTGGTTTAATACTTTGACAAGCCCCTGCTGGTATTCCACCCTGCTGTGAGTCTGAAAAGTTCACAGGTTCTACTGGAGGTGCTCACTATCAGAAAACCTACAAATAAGCCCTTCTCATGGATCAGGGTTTACCTTTGTAATAAATATTGTAGGATTTTAATATTTTTTTATGTTTTTTTTTTTTTTTTTTTTTTTTTTTTTTTTTTTTTTTCCGAGACAGGGTTTCTCTGTGTAGCCCTGGCTGTCCTGGAACTTACTCTGTAGATCAGGCTGGCCTCGAACTCAGAAATCCGCCTGCCTCTGCCTCCCAGAATGCTGGGATTACAGGCATGCGCCACCACCGCCCGGCAGAATTTTAATATTTTTAGAAAGACGCACGCGTGCGCTAGAGTGTGTGTGTGTGTGTGTGTGTGTGTGTGTGTGTGTGTTTTATGCTTGCATATATGTATACGCATCCATGGTTTTTAACAGTCTCACTCTGTAACTTACTGAGCCATCCAACTGGTCCCCTAAATACATTTCAATGAAAGTTTTCATTAGCATGGACGTAAAGGTGGGTAAAATTTGTTAGTGTGTGCTTATGCCTGTGGTTTGCAACTCGAGTCTCAAGGTTGCTCTGTTCAAACTTTTATTTATTTACGTATTTACTTTTGAGTCAGATGCTCTTACAGCCCAAGCTGGCCTCGAAATTCCTAGCTACACTTTTGTAGACGCAAAACTTCATTTCCCAGGAACACTTGCAAGTGTCGCCGTCGCGTCTCGTCGCGTCTGGTCGCGTCATTGCTCCCGCCCTATATACCTACTTCCGCCCGCGAGCCACTTCCTTTCCTTTCAGCAGCGCGAGGCGGCAAGATGGCGGTACAAATTTCCAAGAAGAGGAAGGTAAGCGTCTGGGCCCGGTCCGGGAGTGTGCCGCAGGTTCTAGAGGTGCCAGGGAGGCCCGTGGCTCTGTGATCGGTCCTGAGGAGCGTCTGGGGCTGCCTGCAGGCTCTTCAAGTCGCGGATGGCCGAGGATTGTGTTCTGGGCCGGAGCCGGGCGAGTGCAGTGTATCTGGGGAAGGGAGGGACAAACTCCTCGAGGTTCTGGACGGACCCAGCTACCGGGGGCCTCCAGTTCCGGACTAGACACCTTTGAGCTCATCTTGGTCTCCATAATAGTAGTCCTGTCACACAGTTAGAGGGAGTGCGCCCTCAGACCTAATCCAGTTTCTTTGGTAAGTAAAGTTTAGCAGACCCTTGTTCCCTTATCCGTGTCATCCTGCAAATGGCCATAGTTGAAAGCCTACAGACTATTGGAGTGTTCACTCGGGACCTGAGGCAGTAGTGTCCCTGTGGTTGATGTTTCTTTTTTATCATTCCCTAGGGGAACAGTACACAAAATGTCAGGTTTAGAAATCTGTCGTTTGTGCTTATGCACACAGATGATAGAGCTGTTGTCTGCAGTGCTGTTGAGTTAGTATTCCTCATTTTCCAGGTACAGCTTACACATCCCAGCTGTGCAGAAGGAACTGTACATGTGTTACTTGGGGACAGATTTTTTTTCGTTTTGTTTTTTTTTTTTGTCTTGTGTGTAGTAAAGCCCTTCGATGAAGAGGTGATGACGAGTCTGACTAGGAGGTGTTGCCTTTGTCCAGGATGCCTCACTGTGCTGCGTTCTGTGGCACAGCTGAAAGCACTATGGTCAAAGAAACTTCCTAAAGATGACCTAGAGGCATTTGTCTGAGAAGGGTTGCTGCAATTCTGTAGGGCTATCAGGCTTGCTCTGACTAATTAGCCCTGCCTTAACTTCAGAGGTAACTTCTTTCTTTGGTTTAGTTTGTAGCTGATGGCATCTTCAAAGCTGAACTGAATGAGTTTCTCACTCGGGAGCTGGCCGAGGATGGCTACTCTGGAGTTGAAGTCCGAGTTACACCGACCAGAACAGAAATCATTATTTTAGCCACCAGGTAAAAATACCATTGACTGGTATCACCTGTAAATACTGTGTGTACTAAGATGCTATGTAAACTTGGGCCAACCAAACAGTACACCTGGCCATGGTGAGTGTAACTGCTTTTTAAAAAATCGTTTGAAAAGAATTTACCTTACATTAATATGTATACTGACCTTGTGGTAGGTGGCAGGTGGGATTTTGAGTAAATTATAATTTCTCACCCTACAGAACACAGAACGTTCTTGGGGAGAAGGGTCGTCGGATCAGAGAGTTGACTGCAGTTGTGCAGAAGAGGTTTGGCTTCCCTGAAGGCAGTGTAGAGGTGAGTTCTCCTGCTATACCTACCAGGGGTTTCAGACTGGATTTAGATGTGGCTTCTGCTATAGAATGGTACTTCTGAAAACCTGACCAGGCCAATGAATACAGGTGGATTGATGCTCTGCCAAAATTTCCTTCAAAGCAGAGCGGTGGCCATGCACGGCAGGGGCACATCTTTCATCCTGGCACTCAGAAGAGAGGATGATGGATGTGCAGAGCTAGTCAGGGCTGCTCATAGTGAGACCCCCGTCTTAAACCACAAGCAATATGATTAAGTTTATGGGGATATTCTGGTTGTTGAACGTAGAAAAGATGCATGGGGTGGGTTGGCTGTCCTTATTTGTGGTTGTGGGGAGCCAGAGTAGAAGGGCAATTCAGCCTTCATCGCTGCCTTGTGTGGGTAGTGGAAATACTTCAGTATCTAAGGGATATTACAATGGCTAAGTTGGAGATTGGTGAGTGATAGCAATGTACTTTGATTTCTTTAAAGCTTTATGCAGAAAAAGTGGCCACAAGAGGTCTGTGTGCCATTGCCCAGGCAGAGTCTCTACGCTACAAACTCCTAGGAGGGCTTGCAGTTCGAAGGTAAGTGTCCTGAGACGTGATGGTCACACTCCTCTGGATAGGTGTGTCCGACATTTTTTGTTCGCAAATAACTTCATTGACAGAATCATCTCTGGTGTAATAAGTCCATGCCCCCTCTGAACCATCAGGCTAACTAGACTGATAGTAAGCTGGTGAACAAAGGACCTGTTGGCATGCCTATATGCCAACACTTGGAAGACCAGCCTGGGCTGTAGGATGAGCCCCTAAAGAATGGCCAGTGCTGTGACAGTGCTGTGGATGCCTTGAGTAGATAGAACCATATAGGGAGGGGCATCTGCTTCTGAGGTTTAATAGGACCCTTGATAACAAGGTGAACAGTAAAGTGTCTTCTGGTCATGGCACCTGTGGTTGGTAGCTGCAGCACAGGTGTCAACAAGCTAGCAGTCATGCAGCTCTGAAGGGAAAGAGCTTTATGTCGGTAATTGGCCAGGTGTCCTATTGCTTACCCCTAATCTCAACACAGAAGGTAGAAGATCAGCAACCCAGAGCTCCAAAGCCAGCCTCAGCCACAAAATTGAGGCTAGTCTTTTGTATGGCACTGAGAAGTGATGCAAAGATCATATAAAGGGTATGATATTTTAAAAATTCTAAAACCTTGCCTTAGTTATAAGGACTAGATGTTGAAAAGGCCAATCTGCTTCTTTGAGAGTCAGGGTCTGACTGTAGCCCTGTCTGACCTCCAAATCAGAGATTGCCTGTTGAAATTAAAGGTGTGTGCCACCATACCTGGCTTTAATAGTATTTTGTTTCTCTGACCTTAGGCTAGGCTGCCCTCGAACTCTGATCCTCCTTCCTCTGCCTTCTTACTGCTGGGATTAAAGGTGTGGGCCACCGCTCCTAGCTTTAATGTTTCATAGGCTAAAGTTTTTTTGTTGTTGGTTTTGGGGTTTTTCTGGATTTGGTTTTTTTCGAGACAGGGTTTCTCTGTGTAGCCCTGGCAGTCTTGGAACTCACTCTCAGGCTGGCCTCTGAACTCAAAAATCCATCTGCCTCTGCCTCAAGTGCTGGGATTACAGGCATGCGCCACCACTGCCCGGCTAGTCTAAAGATTTTTTTGTGTGCAGTTGGTACTTAGGTTTGCTGGTGGGATGGATTCTGGAGGTGGGGAGCACTTTTGTGGCTTGTACTCAGGCTTTTCGTATGCTTCTCAACTAAGGTGGTACCTGGGAGCCACAAATGCCCATTCCTGCCAGTGTGGCATGTGGTATTGCACACCTTTAATGCATGACTCCCAAACAGGCCGGTGGGTCTCTGCAAGTTCCAGACCAGCCAGGACTATGTAGTGAGACAGAATCTATCCCGACCACAAAGACAGTTTGTGTTACGGTCCTTGGCCACCAGACAAAGGCAAGCCTGACATCCTGAATTTCCTTTCTGTGTAAAGGAAGAAGGAAACATGACTCCATAGTTGTCTTCTGGCCTCCACATACTCACATGTGCATACTGCATGGTAATAGATTAAAGAGATGTGAAAACATGTTTGAGCTCGGCCAGCCCAAATAACTGGCTTAGAGAAGGACCTGGGCATGGGAGTGTAAAAAAAATTTTTTTTAGGAGATTCTAATGTTCGGACCAAGGCTGAAAAGCATTTGCCGGTGAATTGCTCTTTGGTATAACTCTGTTTTCTTCTGCCTGCTGTTGGAGAGTTATTAATGTGAAGGCCAAACTTGGTGGGGTGGAAAGGCAGGTTGTGTCTTTGGTAATACCAGATGAGTCTCTTCTTTGAAAGGGCCTGCTATGGTGTGCTTCGATTCATTATGGAGAGCGGGGCCAAGGGCTGCGAGGTTGTGGTGTCTGGAAAGCTCCGAGGACAGAGGGCCAAGTCCATGAAGTTTGTGGATGGTCTGATGATTCACAGTGGAGACCCTGTCAACTACTATGTTGACACTGCCGTGCGCCATGTGCTCCTCAGACAGGGTGAGTAGCTGTGCGGGGGAAGGGGACCCAGGGTCCGTCCGAGCACTGGGTAGCTAGGAATGCCTAGAGCAGAGATTGGCATTTCAGTAGCATTGCTGAGATGGTCGAATCAGTTGCTCTTAGCCTAGCCTTCTGTGCCCTTCAGTGATGACACGATGACGAGTCAGAAAGGCCATGTCTTGCTCTTGGTCCCTGTCAGTGCCATGTTCTGTGGTGCTGTACATGGTTCCCTTGGCAAAAGTGTCCTGCGCACTGATTGATTTAGAGGCATTTGTCTGAGAAGGGAACAGTTCAGTGCTCTTGAATGCTTTCCCCGTTGTCCTCTTGTGTGATGGGAAAACCCTCAGCTCAGTCCTAACCCTGGTGTCTTTTAGGTGTGCTGGGCATCAAAGTGAAGATCATGCTGCCCTGGGACCCAAGTGGTAAGATCGGCCCCAAGAAGCCTCTGCCTGATCATGTGAGCATCGTGGAACCTAAAGATGAAATCTTGCCCACGACCCCCATCTCAGAGCAGAAGGGTGGGAAGCCGGAGCCACCTGCCATGCCCCAGCCAGTGCCTACGGCATAATCGGTACGTCTGCGGTGACCTTCCGGGCCAGACTGTTCACTGCTTTTTCCTCTGATGTTAAGTGTGTGAATCAGGTTCTTTTAGCTTAGTGTGGGGAAACACAAATTAGGATGTGGTATTCTGTCGACCCACAAGTCTCAATGGGTAAACTGCCTTTGTTGGAGTTCAGCCCTTCAGCAGCCTTGTGAAGGTAGTGTCAGGCCTTCATGCTGGGTTGTATTAAAGGCAGGCTGAGTGTGCCCATGTAGTAAGTGAAGGCACACACATGCATTTTTCTCACCATTGTTATTTTATTTGGTTTCAGGGTCTTGGCAGCTGCATCTGGAGGCTGGATGTTATCTTGTAAAGACGTTTAATAAAATCTTGAACAAAGACACAAGGCCTGACTGGGTTGTGTCCAGCGTTCCCCTGACTGAGTTGGGTTGGCCTATGGAGCGGTGCTTGTTCTGCTGGTTTAAGCAGGAAGGCTTGAGCAGAGCTGACCAGAGAAGTCATGGGGTCACTGGGCAGCATCCTGACCCTGTGCTGAGCAATTGAGGGTTAGAAGAGCAGTTTGGGTTTGGTGCACATGGTAGGACCCAGGTCCTTGGACATAGTAAGCACACATAAGACAGTAAGTCGGCTATGTCTGTGGCCTGGAGTAGTCTTTTTTTTTTTTTTAACCTAGAATGAAAGAAGACGGATGGCTCAGCGGGTTAGGTGCTTCCTGTGAAAGCCTGTGGACTGTCTTTATTGTGCACTCATCCCTACATCCAGAGTAAAATGGCTGTTTTGCCATGCTGTACTGTTTTAGTCTCAGCATCCCAAACTAAACAGGGAATTTTTGATGCCATTTAAGCTTGGAAGTTTGAAATGTAAAACCTGTTGGTAAGATCCATATATTTCTAAGTCCTGTACTTAGACATTGTTTTGGAAAATACAGAAAATTCAGAAATCTGTAGCTTCTTGGCTATAATATTTTCGAAGCACTTACTGTTCATGTGTTTAGTGGGGAGTTAATGTTAGCTTGGGAATTCTGTGCTGCTTGGTGAGAGGACTAATGAAGCTGTCAAGAGCCCGGGGGTAGCCTGGCTGGTGCCCAACGGCTCGCCTTCACGGGCCACCGGTGCTCTATTTCATTGTCTTCACCTGTGTAGCTTAAGTTACTCATGTTGGTCGCACACTGCCTATGTCCATAACCTGTTAGCTCTGCGTGTTGGTTGAGTACAGATGTACATTTTTTTAAAAGACAGGTAATGTAGCCCTGGCTGGCCTCTGCCTCCGGGTATTGTAAATAAGGTGTGCAACCTTCATCTGGTTGATTAAACTCATGAATATACAGCCAATTACTGACATCTGAGGTCTCTAGACACTGGCACAGGTAATTATTTACCATGAGACCTCATAAGACAATGAAACTCCAGTCCCAGGAGATCTGACAGCCTCTTCTGGCCTCAAGCAGCTACACACATATCAGTAGCTTTGAAAATGTTCTCTCCACCCTACCCTTTTGTGCCACAAAAGATCTTTTTCATCTCAGCCTGTGAGATGGTTGCTTCTTTCCAGTGGGTGGCACTATGCAACAGCATTGCCATAGAGCACCAAGCAAGGATGATCTTAGGAATCTTGTCTGGGAAGGGAAAACTAAAACACTGGACTTGAACTTGGAACATGCTGGAAATAAGGTTGCTGGCAGCATGCGATCCATACTGAAGTCTTGTAGGCACGTTGTCCAGTGGTGCAGGAGCATGACTAGCTGGGTCCACAACTCAGACCCACCTACCTGTGGTTGTTTTCAATACTATTTTCTACCTTGGGGCTATTAATGTTTTGATGCTAAAATCAACTCTGTTTTTCAAACAAAAAACCATGGCATGTTTGAGGTGAGATTGTAACTCCTCCTAGGCCACTTAACATTGAATACCTTCAATGGACAATTCCATCTCCTGATTGACAGCCTAACCTTCACTGTCTGAGGCAATGTTTATTTCTCTGAGGGTTTAACTCAAGATCATTTCCAGGCACAAAATTACCACCAGACCCAAAGCTGGGAATATCTGCCCTCAAGCTCTCACAATTAAAAATAAAACTGCAGCCCTGGGTATATGGAATGTGGGAGTTTAAGCTGCTCAGATGATGTGTGGTTTGTCCACTGGAGGAGGGGGGGGGGTCACTGCTAATGGTGGATAATACATCCTGGCTGCTGGGAAGCTACCCATGCTTACCAGGGGAAAGAATGATACACTGGAAGCATTGATCAACTTGTGTCCCCCTCACTGTTCTTCATTGGGTGTCTTGAGACATAGTTTAAGCTTGCCTGCGACTTGATACGTAGACTAGAGCTAATGTCTTAAATGAGCTCTCCCTCAATATGATTGAATGCTCATGAGCTGGGCTGGAACAAAATGGAATACCGGTTCCAGATTTCAAGTCTGCAATAGGCTCTTAGTTCCATGGCTCTCAGATTGGGTCACAACCTCCTTGGGAACAAAGGATTCTTTCATGGGGTTGCATATCAAATATTTATCAGGGTTTTTTAAGGGTAGAAACTAAAGTTGAAGTAAATTTGTGGATGGGGCTACAATGAGGTCACAGCATTAGGAAGGTTGAGAACTGCTGCTCTAGCTGCCTGTACTGATTTTGTACTCATTAGTTGTGGAAAACATTCATAGCCCCTAGCTTTGTCAAAGGCTTTGTTCCACAACTGAGACATTTGTAAACAGCAGTTAGGATGATGTGGCACCTCAGCACTTGTGGCATCCCTGAGGTTCAGGCTTCAATCTCTAGTAAAAATGCCAGCAGCCTAACTCCTCTGGTCACCACTCTGCAGAGGACAGCTGGGTCTCAGGTCAAGCTCAGGTTGTTAGGGGTGTCAAGGCAGTACACCTTTACCCACTGTGCCATCTTGTCTTTTTTTGTCTTAATTGTTCTCATCTACTGAAGACCTTGCCAGCATGATTGTCACTAGCACCTTGGGGCAGAAGTGCCGTTGTGTGTCTGTCCCTACATTTGTCTGATCTGTCAGATGAGTGAGATTTCCTGTCAGTTTTCCTGCCATGATGGGTATAAAGAAATTATGAGTCCCATGTGATATTTCCAGATTAGTGAAGGATGGTGCAATACTGAGATCTGCACGGAGGAAGTGGGGGCGTGTTGTGATGGCGCCATCCATTGTTCACGTCCTAGGCTGTCCCATTCTGCGTGCTCTTAATTGCCTCACTTGCCCGTGTCCAGCCAGACAGCATGCATAGAATAAAGGAGCCTGAATGGAAACCTGGGGGCGACTGCTTGGTCTCAGGAGGTGTCTATCCAGGGGACACATCCGAATCCTTTACAAGAGTTTGCCCTGGATTGGCTCCTATTGTTGTGTAGACATGTGGTAGGTGTCAGTGCTTTGTCCTGTATGCTCATGGGGTGGGGACAGGCAGAATCTGTGGGTCTGGCCCACACTCCCGCCTGCTGTCATTATCAGCTGTGACCAGATGGCCACAGTTCCCTAATCTGTGCTCTTGGAGCTCAGCTGGGACCACAGCCTTTGTGCCTGGCTGTGACGGGGCAGCCCCAGCTGGAGAGACCCTGCAGACATGACCCTCAGGCACTGAGGATGGGAGAGATTGGAAAACAAACAGCCTTGTCTTCAAAAGGCAATCTGAACGCAAATGAGTGTCTGGCAGCTGGGGCTGGCCAGTACCTAGGAGTGCTGCCTCAGGATCTCTGGTGTGTTCCCCTTTCTCCCACCCAGGAGTTCTCTGTGTCCAGAGCCTAGGGCCACACAGAGTATATTGTGGCATCAGAGCTGTGCCTCACGTTGATGTTGGGCATCTAGCCAGTCCTGGTACAACCTGACCCGTGGCTGTGGTGCCTTCTCTGCCCTGAAACAAAACTGAGGAGCCTGGAGGGGTGGCTCATTGGGTAAAGCCTCGCTGCAAACCCTGATGATCTGAGTTCAGTCCCTGAAACTCACCTGTTAGGAAAAAACTGACTACAAACTGTTCTCTGACCTCCACACAGGTACCACGACATAGGAATTTTAATATCTACAGTAACAAAAGTAAATGGGTAATGGGCGTGCTAAAGGTTGGACATAAGTGTTCCTCCAAAAGCAATGTTAGGACCTAATATCCAATATCAGCAGAGAAAAGGGGGCTGGTGACATGGCTCAGCTGGGAGTGCTTGCCATGCTAGCCGGATCCCCAGAACTCACGTACAGGTGGAAGGAGAAAACAGAACCAGACACAATCCAATGGCACCTGCCCCTGGCCTCTCCAATGTCCAGAGCTGAGTATTTATCTGTTCATACACTCCTACAGTGGGAACCTGGCAAGCTGTGAAAGCAGGAGAGGAGACTCAGGATTCTAGCTAAGCAGACATGAGCTGGAACACCCAGCTTTTGAAAAAGGTTTTATTTCAATAAGAAGAGGGGAAATAAGTTAAAGGACTGTTCTCATGGAGGTTCCAGGAGGGGAGCCAAGGGCTGTGCCCAAACGTTCCCTGCCTCCTGACCAAGGCTGCCCTGGCCTGAGTCATCTGCTCAGGCTCTGGACGATGGTGACACAGCCATGAGAGCTGGTGCAGCGCTGCAGGGACGGCTGGGCCTCCAGCTGTCCACTGCCAGGGTCGAAGGTGAAGACGCTGTTGGTGCTTTCCCCGTGTTCGTCCCGCCCGCCAAGGATGTGGATCTTCCCATCACACACCGTCACACCACAGCTCTCCTGAGTGGACAAACAGATGAACAGTGAACTGAGACGCACCCAGGGACTTCTGCTATGTGACCGAGCCTTGCCCTACAGCCTGACCAGGCAATCTGATGGCAGGGAGACAAGTAGCCCACTTTATGTCTTAGGTCTCATCTGCACAGTTTAAAGAGTAAATATTCTCTCTGTTGAATATGGCATAACCTTCAATTGGTCTTAGCCAGAAAGCTAAAGTTATGCTTAGAAGGTCATACCCATGCATGGAAGATTGTACACACGGGGACAGTAAGGCCATCCTATAGTCTTATTCAGAGAAGTTGGAAGCCTCAGCCTTGAATCATCCAGGGCCCAAACTGACAGGAACCACCAATTATACCTAATACATAGTTTCTTTGGAGTCTTGGGGAGACAGTTGGGTGCAGGGGGAGCAAGGGGCTGTGGGAGTCAGAACTTGTACCTCTGGTCACTGATGTCACTGGAGTAGGGGACTTAGCAAGTCCCTTGCCCACTCTGCTAGTTGGTACCTTTGGGACAGACCAACCCCCTCCCTACTCAGTCACAGCACTTGAATTCTATGTCCTGCCTTACTACAGCCCAGTTGGTGGCCCTGGGGCAACCTCTCTAAGGCTATTCTCATCTGAAATGAAAGGCGATTTGTCGCTGGGAGGACAAGCAAGGGGACTGAGTGAAATCATTTACAATGGGATGGTGTAGGCCCTCTAACCTGGGAGCTCCAGTGTCTTGGGAGTGGGTCTGTACCCCTGACAGGGCCAGTGCAGGAGCTTGCCAGGGAGCCCCACTTACCACAGGGCTGGGCAGGTCAGCTGCCTCTCTCCAGACATCTGAGCCAGGGTCATAGGTAAAAATTTTGCTCATGAGGCCTCCCACCACATAAATGGTGTCTTCCAGGGAGACAGCCTCAAGACACCGCTGCAAGAAGGGTGCTGGGGACCGCAGGCTCCACTGATCCTCCTTGGGGTCAAAACACTGCACCTGCAGGAGGGAAGACAGTGGTGAAGCAGCTCACCCCGAACTGCCCTGCTACTTGGCACAGCACCCCCCCCCCGCTTTTTTTTAAAGATTTATTTATTTAGCTGAGAGGTGGTGGCGCACGCCTGTAATCCCAGCACTCTGGGAGGCAGAGGCAGGCGGATTTCTGAGTTCGAGGCCAGCCTGGTCTACAGAGTGAGTTCCAGGATAGCCAGGGCTATACAGAGAAACCCTATCTTGAAAAAAACCAAATCCAGAGAAAAAGATTTATTTATTATATGTAACTACACTGTAGCCGTCTTCAGACATTTTTTCTTCTTGCTCCAGCCCTGCTCACTCACTCGCTGTAGCTGTCTTCAGCGCCCAGAAGAGGGCGTCAGATCTCATTACAGATGGTTGTGAGCCATCTTGTGGTTGTTGGGATTTGAACTCACAACCTTTGGAAGAGCAGCTGGTGCTCTTAACTGCTGAGCCATCTCTCTAGCCCATGCACCCTAATTTTTATCCTACTAGGATCAGCTTATACAGTGCAAGGGATCAAACCCAGAGCGTCCTACCTTCTACAACCCCAGTTTTTAATAGATCACCATCATCTTTTGGATAGAGGAAAAACATTTTAATCAGTTTTACCTCTCTAAGTGTATATGGGTGCCTGCGGAGGCCAGAAGAACCTGGAGCTAGAGAGGCAGTTGTGAGCCCCTTGACTTGAGTGCTGGGAACCAAACTCTGGTCCTTTGCAAGAGCAGCCGCAGAGCCACCCCTCCAGTTCGCTCTTTTCACTTTTAAAATCTATGAAACCCACCCAGATGGTACCAATCCGAAGAGTTCGGGTGTTCTGCTGACTCACTGAGTAACCTCAGAGGAGTACTCCCTCCCTCTCCCGGCTTTTCGAGGCGGGGTTTCTCTGTGTGGTGGCTGCCCTGAAACTTGCTCTGTAGATAAGGCTGGCCTTGAACTCACAGATTCACCTGCCTCTGCCTCCCCAGGGCTAGGATTAAAGGCACGTGCTTGGCTGAGGTCAAGATTCCCCAAATGCTGACGGTATTTAGAAAATAGACTGCCTCACACCAGCGCCCAGATCTCGCCTGCACACAGTAGACTACGCCGTTTCCTGTAGTCTCCACTGTCCCCCAACCACAAAGCCCGAGCCCACCTTGTTAGTGTTGGCACCGTCTTGCCCGGCGCCCCCAATCACGTAGAGCAAGCCAGCGCAGGGCGCCACGGCTGCAGAGCTCACGGCCTCCGGCAGGGGCGCTGTGGCCGCCCAGGTGTTGGAGAACGGGTCATAGCGCTCCACGCTGCGCAGGCGTCTCAGGCCATCGAAGCCACCGACTGCAAAGAGCTGATGGCGAGGACAGAGGCCAGGCCCCTGGATTCAGGGCTACAGGCGACTCCAACGCCCCACTGCTTCCGTCTGCGAGCCCACCAGGGGCGTCCCGGCACAGCTATTGCCTGGCTACCTTCTCTCCCTAGTTCAGGAACCCTTCCTTCCCTGTTCAGTGCAGGTGACAGGCTGGTGTCTTGATGAAGAGGGTCTCAGCTGCAGATGATGCTGAGTAATGACGTGAGTGGTAACTAAGGGTTTACAACCCACCTACCATTTCATGTTTTTGAATGCAGAATGATGTTTACAAAGATAACTGGCAGCATTTTGTTTCTATGTGGGAGAGTCAAGACTCAATCCCTGGTCTGTTTGGCACCAAAGCTAAACCCTTCGCCACTGTATTCCTCGGTGTTGGCTATTTATCTGGTAGGGGTGATGTTGAGACCAGGTCTTGCTGTGTGGCCCTGGCTGGCCTCAAACTCATGACCCTCCTGCCTTAGCCTCCCGAGTACTGAGATTACAGGTGTGAGCCACTACGCCCAGCTGCAGTGATGACTGTCAACACTATTGTGGGATCTTGAGCAAGTCCTTATCTTCTGGGGGCCTCAGATCCCTCCTCCCCGCAACCATCTATCTCTGCCTTGGCTCCTAGGACAGCAGCCATAGCATGTGCCTACCTGTCCCTGCAGGGCCACCATCTTGTGCCTCCACCTGCCCTTGTGCATCGAGGCAACCTTGATCCAGGTGTTCAGATGGGAGCTAAACATCCAGACATCTCGGCTGTTGATGTGACCTCCTATGGAGAAAGAAGCAGCTGTCCTTCCATAGTTCTCTTACTAACTAACCCCCAAGGCCTCCAGAGGGCCACAAACACTCCCTAAATCCAAAGGAGGGCTTAAGACGGTAGGGATGTGTCTAAGAGATCCAGGGAGGGACGGAAATGCTCACCAGGTGCCTGTGCTGTGACACATCTTGTGCTCAGGGAAGCAAGGGAGGAATGTCCCCAAGACAGTCACTGAGAATGGGTGATGGGCCAAGGGAGAATGTCTGCACAGTGATGGAGTGGAAGGGACCCTCCCGGTCGTCGTTCTTTACTAAAGCGTTACCTTCATTTCCATCCTCATCTCTCTGAGTTGCCGGGATTATTATAGTGTCTCCATATAGGAAATGAGGGTGGGGTTTAGGGACCAGGAATGGCCTACTGAATACCCGGTGACCTTTTGTCAGAGCAAAGACTAACGCCAAGGCTGAAGGTCCCTGACCCAACCCCCAGCACCAGCACTCTCATCACAACTAGGCTTTGCTGAACCACAGTTTTAGCCTGCTCCGCCCGTCTCCTCACTGGAGGAAAACATAGAGGTGGGTGGGAAACTAGAGGCTCCTATTTCACTTGTACCCTCACCGGAAACGTAAATGTCATTTCGAAGTGTACAGGAGGCAAATTCAGAGCGTGTATAACCAGGCAGGCTAGGCAGCGGGGTCCAGCGCTGACTTCCTGGGTGGTAAGCATCCGCAAAGGGCAGTTTCAGGAGCCCCTTTCGGTCACACCCGCCAATGACCACGATCACTTCAGCTAAGTCCATGAACCTGGGGTGGGGATAAACCCAGTGCCTCTAGATCCACACCTACGCTGCTGTTCTTCTCACGCTGCACGCCCCCCCCCACTCCCACCCCCAAACAGGACTGGGGATTACTAGTGTGCTCTGGCTCTAAGCTATATCCCCAGGACATGGGTTTGTTTCCTCTGTAGCCTGTTCTTGAACTCCCGATCCTGTTTCTGCTTGCTTAGCACTGGATTTACAGGCCTCCTGCACCAAGCCCAGTTCCTTCCTGCTGTTTTGATCACACAATACCGCTGCATTTCTGTCTACCCTGGCAGCTGCCCCTGGAAGTTACCGCTTCCATCCTGACCTCTGGTTACAGATAGGAAGAAGTCACTAACTCTTAACCTAGTCTGCTTGCCTCTAAGTTACAGGGGGAGAAAAGCCTTTCCCCTTTCTGTTTAATCCTTCAGACAGTTGTTAGAATCATTGGCCCTTTTACAGAGGAGAAAACTGAGGCTTATGGATTACAGGCTCTCAAAGTCATGCTTAGTTTTGAATATGAATCCTAACAGCTAAAGTACTGTACCCTTCCCCTAGTCAGCTCCTAATAGGGAACTGCAATGAGCAAGATAACTCAGGCTTTCCGCAAAGGTCTCCACCACTGACCCTCTGCCCTCATCGGGTTATCGAAACTCTCTGGCTGGTGCCCATCTTATGTCCCCAACCTCATACTCAGCATTAGAAACAGCATAACCCCTATCTTCAATCCCTGGGGTATGAAGAGCCATTGTAGACTACAGTCTCTGGGTCTGGCATCGCTGGGGTGGAGTGGGTGTTCTGCATGCCTTGGTATACTTAGATGTCTACTAGCCTGTGGGTCCCCAGAGGGCAGATCCCTACAGGACCTGTTTGTGAAAATGACAGATGGGGCATGGAATAGAATGCATTCCTCCTTCACAGACGCCAGGTATCAAGCTTATGAAGCGGCGACATTTCAAGATGGGTAGTGAAGGACCCAGAGCTGGGGAGGGCCCGAGGCCTCGCTGGGGCACAAGGTAAGCAAGCGGGAGGCCGTACCTCCGCGGCCGGGCCCGCAGCGCGCCTGCCTCCCGGCCCAGGATGAAGCAGGCACGGGCCTCGAGCAGCAGAGGGCGGCAGTCGCCGCAGGCCTGCAGCAGCTCGTCCGCCTCCACCTTCTCCAGGAAGTAGGCGGGCGCCAGCAGCGGCAGGCGCACGTGCTCCAGCAGGCGACGCAGCTGCCCGCGGCGGGCCGGCGCGTCGTGGCGCACCCAGCGCATGGCCGCCTCGAACACGGCCTCCTCGCGCGCCACGCGCAGCGCGGGGTCGGCCAGCAGCGCCGCCACCTCGTCGGGCGCGAGCTCCAGGAAGTCAGCGTGGCGCGTCACCTCCACGAAGGCCTGGCGCAGCACGCGGCCGCAGCGCTCGGCCAGAGAGGCGAGCGAGAAGGCGGCGGCGACGCGGCGCAGCGCCAGGCTGTTGGCGGCGCGCAGGCGGCCCTCGAGGAAGCGCGTGCACGCCTCGCGCAGCCCGGCCACGCCCAGCCGCTCGGCCAGAGCGAGCACGGCGGCCGCCTCGTCCTCGGCGCGCAGCCGCACGCCGGCGCCGTACACGTAGTCGAGCACCACAGCCAGTGCCGCCGCCGTCCCCGGCGTCTCGGGTCCTACCGGGACCACGGCCGCCGCGCGCTCGGGACGGCCGGCCGAGAACAGGCTGCGGAAGTGGGCGCTGGCTGCGCTGAGCGCCGCGCGGTGGCACGGGAAATCGCGGCCTCCGGCGCGCAGCACTACATCGGTGAGGATGCCGCTCCGGCGGTACGCGTTGAGCGTCTGCAGGATGCGCTGCGCGTGGCAGGACGCGGCGCACGGGGCCTCCATGCCCGGCTCCGGTTCCTCGCGTCCAGGGGTCTCCCGCATCCTGCGGGGAGAGAACACGGACCGCATCGGAGATGGGCCTGCCGGTGGACTTCCCGAACGTTTAGATTTTCCTTCATTAGTTCATTCACCACTCACTTCCGGTGCACTCACACCGTGCACCTACTGACCCCACCACCCCATCTAGACTCCTGATGGCGATGAGCCAGCCCTGCCTTCTGTGTCCAGTCTCCCTCTCCAGTGGAAGCCATATTGCCCCTTTCTGTTCAGATGTGGTAAGCTTTTCCTGCCAGGCTCTGCAGGGAACAGATGGCAGACTCAAATAAGATAATTTGAGGAGAGTTGAAAAGGGGTGGGAGGGGGTGCGTGGTGTTGAACGCTTTATACCAGTCTAGATTATGCAACATTTAGAGATTCCAACTAGGATTGAGTAGTGTCACATGGCTACCAGCGACAGGAAGACTACTTCCAAGTTCTGAAGAGGGACCTTCAGGGAGTTTGCAGGAACCTGGACAAAATGTCTAAGGATGGTCTCTTTGCACGAGCTGTAGTCTCTGGTAAAGGGATTCAGGCTACCCTAGACACGTACGTGTGTGTGTGTGTGTGTGTGTGTGTGTGTGCGCGCGCGCGTGCGCGTGCGCATGCTTGCATATGTTTACGTCTCTTTCGGATCTCTTGTACTCTTATAGGTACTTCCCCTTGGCCAGACTATTTGGTATCTGCCCCACCTTCCACAGTACAGTAGCTTACTGGGAGCTCGGTACTTACTCAAGGTCAAGTGCATGTACCATTTAAACTGGTATTTATTAGAATCTGTGTGTGTGTGTACGCGCGCCCGCATGTGCATATGCTGAACAGTCATAATCCCTCCTTTTCTGGAGCTCAGAGCTTGGGCAGAGGTCCTTTGAGAGATCTCATGAGAATTGGGGGAGCACAGAAAGGATAATGAACACAGTTGGAGCAGAGTTAGGCAAGAGATTCCTGAGATGGACAGAATTAGCTGTGTAAAAACAAGAGAGTGAGAGGTGTTTCTAGTTTCCCGAGGGAAGATCCAGGCTCTATGGACCACATGGAGTGACCTCACCTGGCAAGCCACCGGCTCCATTTCTGAAACAGAATCATAATACCTAGCCACAGAACTGTAACTACTGGACAGAGTTTATAAAAGCGCTGGGTTTGTAGTATGCCCCAATCGTTCATTGGCTTACCTTCTTACAGCATGGGGTGTGGTTAAGTTGACCCTCATGGGAGTTTGCAGTTGGGAAGCAGTCATATGAAGGGAGCCTGCCCTTCAGAGGTTTGCTGTGAGGGTCAGTGAAGGGGTGTGTATGAGAACGCACCGCAGATTGCAGGCAGTTCACCCTGCTTAGGATTTGGTCCTTCAGAGCGCACAGCCAGTGCTTGACCTGGTCTGAAAATAGCCGGTGCTCTCCTTTCTGCAGGAACTTAAACCCCAAGGCTCGTCTGCTTCTCATCTGTGCCTGTCCCTACATTGTCCCGTCTGCAGATCAGCCTGCCTTTCGTAGCTCATATAGGACCGTGTAGTGGTTCTCCTGCCTCAGAATCATAAGAAATAAGCTCCTAGTGGGCAAGGACTGTTGCCCAGATAGAGGCTGCCAGCCCAGACCCACCATGCACCAGGCTCTCCAGTCTATCCCCTTTTGCAGCCTTGGGGGGGGCGGGCGAGGGGAGGTGTGTCCTCAAGAAACAACCAGGGATCCACAGGGGGAAATGAGACAGGTCATCAGAGTGCAGCAGGGCTGTCCTTAACTAGCCTAGAACACGCCTACTCTCTAGGCTGAGACCCAAGAAGGCAGGTCTCAGCATAAGGAATCTGCCTGCCTGTGTCATGATCCTTAAGTTTACCTCCTAGCAACTGTGCCAGTACTTACTCATTCTCCTGCCATCTCTGTCCTAGGCTGAGGGAACTGTGGGCACACAGTAGTAGAATCAGTTTCCACCAGAGTCCTATAGTCTGGGAGCCCAAGGACACAGGGGAAGTTAGGGATTCCATCTGCATTCTCCCATCTCAAAGTCACAGGCTGACACACTCAGCCTGTGAAACTGGCTCAGTGAGCCGCTATCCTGCTCTTCCCCCAGACACACACACACACACACACACCTCCCTCCACCCCCACATCCACCCTGACAGGCTCACACTTTGGGTGAACGCTCCTCAGAGTAAGACATCCCTTTAGCTAAACCCTAACCCAGGTACTTGGCTCTTACCTGGCCACGCCCTCTTCCTGCAACTGGAAAGGCTGCTGCTCTGGCAGAGCTGCTGCGGTGTTTGTCGCTTGCCCTGCAGCCTGAGCTGATTTTATTCTCACTTTGCGTAGAGTCCCACTTGGGCTCAGCTGCAGGAGGACAAAGGGTCTGTCTGGACGCCAGGGGGGAGGGGAGGGAGGGGAGGGAGCTGGTAGGAATGGGCACTGGGCTTTTGTTCTACTCTTGGGCCAGTCTTGGGAGGGGGTGTGTGGGTAAACATGGAATTGATTGTGTGTTGTGGTGTTTTGAAGACTGGGGGTGCCTGGTGAGGGTTTGTACAGTGTGTATGGGGTGTCTGGCTCGGGTAGATGGGTGGTTGTCAGTATGTAGGTGTTCCTAGACCGTGTATATGTGTGAGTGCATAGACCACAGTGACTGTAGTACTGAGATGCTGGGGTTCTGGGGCCATGTGATGACAAGTGACAGCTTTGGATGTAACCAGGACTCTGGCTGCCATTGCTGTGGGTTCTGTTTCCCTCCTGCCTCTGTGACCAACTCACACATGTTCCTGCCTCACAGCTTCCTGTCGTCATATTTTGGCCAGTCATTTGCATGTCCGGCTCGTGTGTGTGTGTGTGTGTGTGTGTGTGTGTGTGTGTGTGTGTGTGTGTGAGAGAGAGAGGGGGGGGGGGATGAGTATAAGGTGTCTGTGAACAGATGTTCATGCAGATGTGACCAGGATCTCCTGTGCTGTGTGCGTTGTGTGGTCCTGTAACTGTGGTGTCCGAGTGGAGGAGGGTGAGCCTCGTGGAGAGGACACAGCGGGTGGACATGTTGGCACTGAGCAGATTGAGTTGGATGGAAAGAGAAGGGGACGGTTCTGAGTCCACCTGACCTTCTGGAGCCGGACAGTGTGGATCTGGAGGCTGCCGTGCGACCACTTGCTGCCTCCGTGAAGACTGCAGTGCTTGTAGTCACAGGAGCACAGCGATCCTGGGAGGAGGTGGCGTCTCCAGTAACGTCTGTCCTGTTGTGTCAGGACATTGTCACAGCCACTGCACAACACTGACTACATCGATGCCCTTGGCCTGACTCCTCATCAGCAGGAGGGTCACAGTGACTCTGCCGTTTGTGTGGAGTTGCCTCTGTGTTAGAGCTTGATACTGCCAAAGGCTCTTCTCTGTAAAGTGGGCGGTGAGGCGTCCTCTGTAGTCAAGGGGCTCTGCTGGGGCTCTAGCAGGGCAGGGTTTTCAGTAACCCCTAAGTTAGGGAAGAGAAGCCAGGGTGCGGCATGGGCTGAAGGCCCATTGCAGGATGGAGGTAGAACTGCCATTCGTTGTTTGGTGACAGGGAGGTGGCCTGACCATCCTTGGGTGGGAGAGGATTTCAGAATCAGGTTCTGATGATGCTGGGATACAGCTAACAATTCTGAGTGGGACCTTAAGTTTGGCACCCTTCTTTATCCACCCCACCCCTAAGATTGCAAGGTGTCTCAGGTGCACCAAGGGGCCAGGAGCCTTGGGCACCCTCTCCAGTTGGCCAGGGGAGTTGACCAGTCAGAGAGAGGATTCCATGAAAATGTGTCATCTTTTCTGAATGGCTTTCCACGGGCTAGACAGTAGCAATGGAGTCACACGGGTAGGACTGCACACCCTCCCAACCTTACAGATCTGCTTTGATTCTACCTGTGGCCGGGGACAGGCAGCGATGACCTCTGCCACAGAAGGAGATCTTGCTAGATGTGCAGTAGTGAGGAAAATGGTGGTAAATCCCCCCAGACCCCCAAGGAACTGTGTAGAGAGGCTAATGGAGGACAGCTGGAGGGTCTGAATTTGGAAGGGGTGCATTTCCTTCCTCCCAAGAAAGTGACACAGAATCTTTCATACCTCAAGAATCCCATCTAGGACCTCCACTTGGGAGGTACATTGTTTCCTCAGTGGCGTGGCATTTACCTCCTGCTGGCTGGGGCGGGGCTTCAGCCTTCTTCCCTTCAGGATACACTCAGCACCATGCAGATTTGGGTGGAACCTCAAGAATTAAAGACTTTCCCATTTTCCACCCTTCCCACAGAGGACAGAAGGCAGACCTGGGGACACTGAGAGGTGGGAGGGGACATGGACACCTGTGTCCCCTGAGCTGTGTTTGACTCTGGCCCAGGTGTCCTCTCTCATGCTAAGCAGAGGGAGTGAGCCTGCCTCAGCCAGACACAGCCAGACCTCACCAAGGTGAGGAAGCATCCCGGCACTCAGGACTTGTCCTCCATGTCACCACGAAGGACCCTCAACCCAGGCTCTGCAGCCTGTCTCGGATCAGAACCTTCACTCTGCTGCGCCATTCCCAGCTCCTTAATAAAGGTACATACAGGCTGCACGTGAGGCCCTGCCCTCCCTCTCAGGAGGATTGAAGGCTTTGTTTGTTTGTTTCATTTTGTTGTTTTGCTTTTTAGTAAGAGCCGGTTATGATGGAGTACACCTTTAATCCCAGCATGAGGGAGTTAGAGGAAGGTGTTCAAGGCTAGACTGTTCAAGGCTAGTCTGGTCTATATAATGAATTCCAGGACAGCCTGGGCTACATTGAGAGACCCTGACTCAAACAATAAATGATTTTATGTAGATGGGTGTCCTGCCTGTATCACGTCTGTACCGCGTGTGCGTAATGAAGGCCAGTCACGCTGTGAGTGTTCTGGCGCTGGGGATTGAACCCTGGGTCTTAAACTGCTGAGCCACCCAGCCCACTGGAGTTTATTTTTTTAGAAAGACATTTTGGGGGCTGGAGGGCTGGCTCAGTGGTTAGTAGCACCGGCTGCTGTTCTAGAGGACCCAAGTTCAGTTCCCAGCACCTCTATCAAGTGGCTCACCACGCTTGCAGCTCCAGCTCCCGGAGGCCAGCGTACTATTGTAGACTCAGAGGGTGCCCCACACAAGCACCATGTATGCACACACACAAATAGGAATACAGACTTTTTAAAATTAAAAAAGATAATTTTTAAAAAGCACGTGCACCCTCTCCCCAGAGACATTTTTAAGCGTGAGCGTTAAGAATGCGGATGTGGGCTTCTCAAAGAGTAGCCCTGGTGTTGCCTGTGTGACCTTGGATGGTCACTATAGCATCCTGCCCCACATAATACAAGGGTGTTCACTGGTTTTACAATTCGGGGCTGCTGAAGTAAGTCCTGGCATCATGGCTGATTGAGGGAGGGACTCAGATCCAGTAGTCTTTACTTTCATCTGTGAAATAGCTCTTCCTCAAAACCCGGGGCCAACACCTAACCTCAAGCCCAGCATGCTGGGTCCCCAGACTGCCACTGACAATTCAGAAACAACACACATCAAGACGGCAGCTTTAATTGTCTTTGCCCTTAGCTTCCTTCTACTGTAGGCAGCTCTGGCCAGAGGCCCATGCTTGACCTGAGCCCAGAACGCTTTGCCCACGTGACCCATTGCCCTGTGGCCACTGCTGTGGGAACCTGAGGTCAGATCAGTCTGTGGTTCACTTGGTCTTCAAGGCTTCTGCCCCAGAGGCCTGCTGGACAGTTGGGTGTGAGGCAGAACAGCCCTGAGCCTGTGATTCTGGCCATCTCTAGCTGCTTCTCAGGGACAGAGAGCCAGTGGTGGAGGGCAGCTGGTTGGGAGGAACGTGTCTCCACCACAGCCACTGGTTTCTCCTGAGATGAACTTCCTTGTGCTTTGAGATGGGTGCAGAGAGTAGAAGCCCCCAGGCAGGGGTGAGTCCCAGCCAGTGTCTTCAAGGCAGGGGTGAGAACAGTTAGTCATCTGCCAGCACAGACAGATAAATAGAGAGGTGTGGGCTCAGGGAGACATCCACGGCCTCCACTTGCCTGGGGCACATGGTACAGCCCAGTGACTCACCAAACCTTCCAGGCTGGGAGGCCAAGGATGACTGAGAGTGGGCAGGGAGACCAGGCCTTCACTTCCTGGATGAAAAGCCCCAGGCCTGCAGGGGCCCCTGGAGCCTGGAGCCCTGGTCCAGCTGAGCCTCAGTGGAGAGGCCCCCGTTGGTCCCCCGACTCATGCAAGAGAGGCTGGAGCAGACAAAGGAGCTGGGAGCACACGGGTAGGCTGAGGAGCTGGCTCCCAGGCACTCCAGGTGCAGTTTCTTCCGTCAGTTCTTCCTCTCTTCCAGAGTCTACCTTGGGTACAAGTTGGGCAGACAGATCTTCAGCTAATGCCCACCCTGCTCTGTGAAGGTCTTGGCACGGCTGCCAGCACTTCGAGGGCCCCTGGGCGTGGCTGTGCTGTTGGCATAGGTGTCGTAACTGCTGTCTGAACATACGGAGAGCTCATCAGAGACTTCCACACCATCGCTGATCTCTGGTGGACCAGAGGAGACAGAATGTGAGCGAGGAAGGTTGGCTCTGAGGACAGGGACCGGGACAGGCAGAGGGGAAGGAAGGCACTAAGAGACAGATGTAACCATGGGTTCCAGTTAGCACTAGCCTAGTGCTCAGGGGTCTCCTGGTCCCTCCTAGGCCCTTAGTCCTCTGCCCCTGGAACTCCTGTCGCCAAAAACTAGTGCACCCTTGGGTGCTTGTTCCCCAGTGCTGACTTCCTCCGGGCGTTTGCACATGTTGGCTTCTCTGTTGAGTGTCTTTTCTCCCCAGCAACAGCTCTTTTCCTAAAATCTGGCTCAAACCTCCGCATCCCCAGCATGTCAGCCTACTAGACACCTCGATCCCCCAAGGTGGGCTGGGGCCCCCTATTTCAAGCCCACCAGGTTCATCCAGCTCTCTTGACGTCTACCAGGGTGGGGGCCTGAGCAGAGCCCCTCAAGGACCCCTGTGCCCAGCGTTGGGAGATAATTGGACAGAGCTAAGGTTCTGGAAAGTGGTTCTGTGGAGTGCTGCTTGACTCTTTGTGCCCAGACAAGTAGCCTTGCAGCCTTGGGGCACCCCCATTTCCTAATGTCTGATCAAGCTATTACCCCGGCACCTCCAGCTATCCTTTGTACCCCAGGGGCATCACCACCCAAACTCTCCTTGCCGCCCCAAGGAGCTCTGAGCACACTTTCTGACTCAGTTCGTCTTCGAGGAGCTGCAGTGACACCCAGTTTTGCACACATCTTTACAGCTGCCTTCCTAGACTGGGAATGCCAGCAGAGACTGACTGAAAAGAGCACTGTTGTCACTTGTGGAAGTCACATGTGAACCAAGGAAAGGTGTTGGGCCTTCAGACAGACACCCTTCGCCACACTCCAGCTTGTCACGTTTGTTCGCCAACCGAGGGCTAACACTGAACCCCGGGATCTAGGGTTGTGTGGTGTGGATGCACACGTGTTTCTGTCCCTCAGTATGTGTGTGGGTGTGAACCTGGAGAGAAGATATGTCCACCCGTCCTGGTGTGTTACACGTGTGCTACCTAATGCAGAGCCCACGCAGGCTGTCACCTGAGAAGATGAGTTTCTCTTTCATGATGCTGACATCCCGGCTGGTCCGGCGCACAGCGGCACTCAGCATGATCTGCTCTGGGTTGTAACTCCGGATACCACCCAGGCGCCACCTGCAGAGACGGCCCGTGGGCATCAGATCCTCCCCAGCCTCCCAGGAGCAGAGACCCTGCCCATTTCCAGAGCCTCTCCTAATGTGGCCTTTGAAACCCATGATACAGATAGGGAAGCTGAGGCCCAGAGACGGGTAGTCTACTGATTTCCAGCCAGGGCTCTCCTGTCTCCCCCCCCCCCCCTTTATCAGCCACCCTAGCCTGGAAAGGCAGTTTTATATATTATGCCGAGGCACTCTTTGTATGGGACAGTCTTGGGAGGAAGGAGCTTAGCAGATATGACTCTGATGACTCCTATAAACCACCTAACACAACAGGCTGAGCAAAACCAGAAGGAGCGGAAGAGGAGGGTGATGGTGAGGTTTGCTTAGGACTGGTCCTCATAGGTCCCCAGGCAAAGACGTTAGAGGCTCGTGGTCTGGAGTTATCTGCTTAGAAATAAGCACCCCTGATTCCCCAGGAGATGGAACCCTGCTGGGTCATTGGAGGCAGCTAAGACTCCATATAAAACTCACTGTGGGGCTATAGATGGGGCTGACACAGCAGAAATGGACAGACAGGGCTAGTAGGACAGGCAGACAGTGGGGAAGCAGGAGGCAGGAAGGCACCGCGCCTCGGCTGGGCCAGCGCTTTGCCGATTCCTGAGGGCGCAGTGCTTGTTCCTCTGTCTCTTTAGCCGGCCTCCAGCCTCCATGTTGGGCATGTTGTGAGGTTAGGCAAGTGTTTATTGAATCAATGAATGAAAGGGTGAGGCCCACAGAAAATATCTCTCCTGATTCACCTCCCATGACCCTCTCCTCTCTCTGGCTATTCCTGACTCGCAGGCAACAGTGACTCCCTGGGGCTGTGTCTGATGGGCTCAGTACTGCACAGTGGAGAGGATGTGTGAGCTAAACTTCCTGTCAAGGGCTCAGTTCTATAGCCAGGGTCCAGGTTCTCTTAGACTCAGATCTAGAAGCTGGTCAACAAAGTAGTCTGACCCAGCAGGTCTTAAGATACACGACCACCCCAATAACAAGGTCTCATCTTAGAAAATTAATGTTAGAACCCATTGCGGGAAATCAGGCCAGGGTTTCCTACAGCCAGGCACATCCAGGTCAGGAAAGCCACCGGGGGTGGAGGGGGTGGGATCTGTCTCCCCCGGGGAAAAGGAGAGAGGAATGAGGGTGTGGATCACAGATAGCAAAAAGAAAAGGTTGTGGGAGAGAGACAGAAACAGCGTGAACCGCTGGAGAGGAAATCCCAAGAGGCAGAAGCCAGTGGAGCAGGAGAGAAACAGTAACTTGGGCGTTGCACTGGGCAGGCGGCAAAGGCCCCTGAATGCTGGACTTGGGGAGGTGAGAACCCTCTCCCCAGGGGAGACACTCTGGTGGAGGGAAACTGGATCAACACCTACCAAGAAAACACTGGTCTACACCTGCAGACACTGCAGTAGAGACCAAAAGGTACAGCACACATAGACAGGAAGAAGACATCCCAGCACTCGGAAGGCTGAGATAGGATCAAAGGTTGGAGGACAGCCTGGGCTACATGGTGAGACTTTGTCTCAAAGGGAAAAAAAAGGGAAGAAAAAGAAAGAGCGGAAAGGAAGGTGGAGGGGGATGGGAAGGTGGAGAAGGGCCCGTGCTTCAGGCAGAGACGGGCAAGGGTGACCCAGGCTCAGGGCTTGGTGCACAGCAGCTTTTCAGACAGACCTGGAAAGGGAGTGACCAGAGGGGAGAGGAGCAGGAGGGGAGCACAGCAGAATTACCTGATCAAGTGATAGCTGTGAGATGCCAGAGTGCAGCAGAGAGGGGGGGGAGAGAGGAGGGACATGCGCCATCAGAGCAGGGTGGGACAGAGAGAGAACGTCAGTCAAGAGCCAACCCCAGCCCCTTGGTTCCTGGTTGCCTAGGGCCCCAGGCTGGCCCCACATCTTCCCCTCCCCCGACCACCCGGTCCACCCATGGCAGCCTCATGCCAGCTGCCTTAAGCGGTGCCAAGGGTTTCTGCTGGTGCAGTGGCACTCTGTCCTGCTAGGAGTGACCCCATAGCTGGCTCACAGTGGGCAGAATGGCCACAGGGGGCAACATCCACCGGATACCACAGATCAGAGCAAGGTTTGGCTCTGAGCCCTGAGCAAGGAGCTCATTCTAGAGGCCCTTCGGCTTCTGCTGAGGGCGGAGCTGGGCCTGCTGGGGTCGGCAGGTTCTGGAGGTGTTGGGGTCTACTCACTTCTGGAGCACGAAGATGCCGATGACGAGGCTGAAGGAGATCAGGTCGGCGGTGACCCACATGAGGCAGTACTCGTCTGGGGGCTGTGGAGAGACGGCCCGAGTCCAGCTTCCAGTCACAGCCCAATAAAAAGGGGCCACACACTGGGGGACCTCTTACGGGGTGGGCAAGGGAGGAGCTTGACGCTCCTCACTGTTTTATTTTGCGGGAGGGGACTCTGAGCATGGTGGGCTGGGTCTGTGTGGCCATGTGATCTTTTGAGTGGGTCAGGCCCAGATGTGTGTGTGTGTGTGTGTGTGAACATGTATGCGTGCATGCGTACGTGTATGTGTGTGAGTGTGTGCGTGTTTGTGTGTGTGTGTGTATGTGTATATTCAAGGTCGAAGTGGTATGTTGAAATTCAAATGTGTATAAGGCTCCAAGAGCTCCAGGCAAGCACCGGAAGATGATGCACATAGGATACCATGTGCCAAGCAGCCAGACGTAGGACCCTACAGTTAGGTATGGGGCACCTGTGTGAGACAGAGGACACTGATCACAAGGCCTGGGGGAAGACAAAGCCCATGTGTGTAGCCTCAGTACCCTTGACTAATGGGGGTGGGGTACTTCTTTTCTGTCCGTCATCTCCCAAACCTGAACACTATCATACACACACTTCTGTTGCCTGCCTGTTACTTAGTTCATGTCATCTCAGAGGAGATTTAAGGAGAGTGGGCAGATGGAGCTGAGAAGCAGGGTCTTTCAGGACTGCCAGGGGTCCTGATAAGGTGTATGAGTCTAAACTCACGGCCCAGGCCTCCATGGCCTCCTCTCCATGACTGGGCCCCTCTTCTGGCCTTGGCCACACCTCCCTTCCCATGAAACCATCATCAGTAACTTAGCTCTGACTTGCCGACTCTGCAGCCCTCTGACCTCTGGAGCCTTCTACCTGTCTCTGCATCCCCAGGAACACGGCAAGGAACCTCTGCCTCATTCCCAGGGTTATCTCAGGGGCAGGAGCGGGAGCTCGGCTGGTCGCAGGTGCGCCTGATCCCCACACACTCCTCACAGGCCTCTGAGTAGACCCGCCCTGTCCTCCAGCCTTCTTCAGGAACAACTTTCCCTTTAAAACCAAATCTAAGGAGAAGCCCGTCACCCGGGAAAGTGTTAGCTTCTTGAGAACCCTAGGCCACGTGACCTTTTGAGTGGGTCAGGCCCAGGGTCCCCAGTGCTTCACTGCAGCCCCCAGCAGCTGTGACGCTTCCATTCTGTCTTAGCCTACACCTCACCACCACCACCCCCGCCCCAAACACCATGGATGCCGCCATCCCCAGATGTTCTGCATTCCCTTTGGGGAAAGCCCTTACAGGTAACGAACGGGTGGGCCTCCTCACCATCCCCTAGATGCCCTCAGGCCTCACAGTCTCCAACTCACCATGATCCAGAGCGGAGAAGGCACCCGAGAAAGGGTATGGGAGTTGTCGGAAGTGACGGAGGGGACGCCAGCACACCACAGCAGGGAGAAGAGCCACGGCGCGTTGACAGTGTAGAGGTTTACACTCAGGTTCCAGGATGCATAGTCCCTGGGCAGGGGACAGACGTCTTTAGCTGCTGTGCTGGACGAGCACCCTCCAATAGCCAGACACCTTCTCAGCCACCCCAGGAAGAAAGCGTGTTCGTGTCGAGGGGGCCCAGCTCCGCTCAGTGTTTTCCATCTCGCTTCCGGACCCTGTGTGCCCAGGCTCCTGCGTACCCTGCCCTGTGCCCATGTGTGCTAAATTGAGGGTCGAACTGGGGGATACACAGTCCCCCTCTTCCAGGGCCACCTTGGGTGGCACAGAGCAGGCACCTGAGCTCCTGGTGGGACACCTGAGTGTAGCGGAGGTTCATCTTCTGGATGTGGCCTTTCCGTAGGCTGGCAATGGCTTCTTTAGTCCCAGATGTTTGCTGGAAGCCGGGAGCCATCTTCCGTACCAAAGGCCTCTGCCTGTTAGGCAGCCACATGACCTGCCAGCAGGAGACACGGCAGTCAGGCTGGTCAGACTTCTCATCTCCAGATTCAGGGAGAGGGTCCTAGACCTCCTAGACCCTTCAAGGGTCAAAGAGGGCCCTGTTCACAGCAGTGGAGCCCATGGTGAACAACTCAGGCAGTCTGCCTGGTCAAGACAAGATGGACAAGCCCACCCTCCCCTCCTCTGACCACAGTCAATAGCACCTAGAGAACTGTGTGTCACAGAGTGGTATCAGGTTCCCAAACGGTCACACCACAGTGATTTGGGCAAGGTTCCACTCAAGTAACCAGAGAACGTGAGCCACCACCCTCCTCTGAGATTCAAAGGATCTGTTGTCCCCACAATAGGCCAGTCAGGAAAACAAGGTGCACACTGCCCTGTTTTGCCAACAGGGAAATTACAGTCTGGAGAACAGACCCTGATGCAGGGGTCAAGCCGGGGTCACCCGCTGGGCTTCACCTGGTGCTGTGGAAAGCCTGAACGCAGCACGGCCTCCAGGGTGATGTTGAGGAAGCTGCTGCGGTATGGGTGGTCACGGGGCGGGTCCCGAAGGTTGAGCAGCAGCGTGGCATTGCCCTTGGCTAGCTCTAGGAGCTCTGCCAGGCTGCAGATGGACTGGTTCTGAACCTCCCTGTGGTCCGAGGGTGACAGGGAGCTGGCTGTCCAGAAGGGGTCAGTCTGGCAAAAACAGGGACATGCATGCTACCATTAGGTTTTCAACACTTTTTTGATGCCTTCCTGGCAATGGGACATGGAGACCCAGGGCTGCCAGCGACTGGGGATATGTTGGGTAATTGATCACTGTGGCCCAGTAGGGGGTCTTCGGAGTGCCTAACATTTGTCTCTAGCCCTGCCCCCCTTCCCAAGTGAATCTTTTCCTTAGAGCCTGTCCAGCAGGGCCTTGAGCCCACTACGTAGTCAAAGATGACCGCGAGTTCCTGTTCCACTTTACCTCATCTCTGATGCTGGGATTACCTCATCAGGTTTATGTGGTGCTAGGGAATGGTCAGGGCTGGGTCCATGCTGGGCGAGCACTCTGCCAAGGGAGCATCATCCCAGCCCTGTGTCTACAGCTTCAACACGCCTGTTGAGGATCAGTATCCTTGAGAGGGAAAGCCAGTCACCAGAGACCCCCAACAAGCAGTGACAGCTACAGGGTCCAGATACAAGAGCCCAGAAGGGGTCACTGGCTGGCCTGGTGAGGGTCATCTGAGCTGAAGGCCACCTGCCTCCTTCTTTAGGAGCCTTCCATGGCTCCCATGCCTAGGGCAGGCCCAGGTACAGGCAAACCTTGAGGAACCACTGGCCGGCATTGAGCCTCTGCAGGACAGTCCAGTTGAGCATGGCAGCAGGCCTACGGGCCAGCTCCGGGAACACCTGCTCCACGTTGGTGGTCCGCCTCAGGGTGGTGTCATGCATGAGAAAGGGCACACCATCTAGGCTGCAGGAGAAGACCATTGTCACCACACACTCAGAGCTATCGCCATCACCACCCTCCCTACTCCCCACCCTCAAAGGACACATCTGCTCCCATCTCAGCTACAGACTCCCCACTGGGCCAGTGGGCACCTCGAAGTGTTCACGGAACAAATCCTTGGCTCTCTACAGAGGTCAAGTGGGGAATACAGTCGGGGGAGGGGAGGGCTGCGGAAAGTGGATCTGTGCACTTGGCACAGAAGGGAAGTACTGCCTCACTTGACAATGGGGAAATGGAGGCCAAGCCGGAAGCGTGTAGCTCAAGGTCCAGGGCCACTAACTGGTGGAACCTGGCCTCAAAGTCCACATTCGTCCCTCGTCCTTATCACCCCACCATGGCTGGCCACAAGTCTGTTCTCACAGAGTTCCTTAGTGTAGACTAATAAAGGGCTCCCTTGCTCCCTGCGCCTCACGACAAGTTTCTCAGCTCCCACGGAAAGGTGTGGGGTGTATCATCTACGGCCTACACCAGGAGGGGTAACCTCACATCCGTGGTGGAGCTGTATATTGTACATCCTGTGGAGTAGTATTTGGTGGCCCTGCCTTCTCTCCTCCTCAGGGGCAACCTCTGATAGGCTGGGATGGGCCAACCCATGGACATTCATGCTAAACACATGTGCTGTATCTATAGGTGGATATGCTGAATCTATAGATGGAAATGTACACATCACTTCCATATGATTTGTTTGTTTGTTTGTTGAGATTTCCCTGTGTAGCCTTGGCTGTCCTGGAACTTGGTTTGTAAACAAGCCTGGCCTCGAACTCACAGAGATCTGCCTGCCCCGTCTCCAGAGTGCTGGGATTAAAGACAACGCCACCACTGCCTGGCTCCTTCTTTCTAGCAGTCATTGTATTGCTCTGCACCTTGCCTGCTTCACTTAGCACTCTGCCTGGCAGGGACTCACAGATGGCGTTTTCTTTCCAGTGTGTCTGTGGCAGCGCTCTAGGTCCCTGTCCCTAAACCCTGCCCAAAGAGAGTCTGTTCTCTGGAGTCTAAAGGGTGCCTGACCTGTTGTGGACCATCCAAGCCTTCATCCCCTACTCCTATCACCAAGGCAGGGGCAGGAGGTTTTATGAGGAGACCCAGATGCAGAGGTAGGGCGGGGGTAGGGAGGGCCCACTACCCTTCTTGGTCATGCCAACCTGATGGTGACATCAGCTTGCAGTCCATACAGCTTCTGCTCCAGTGCCTTCCGGAAGGACATCAGCGTGTGTTCTGGGGCCAGCTGGAGAGGACAGATTGGTGAGGGTGGGGCTAGGGTCCAGTTGATGGACCCTTCCCCAGCCAGTGGGAGGGAGGTCCCCTCTGCTGGGAGGTCTGCCTCTCATTCTGGCTCCTTTGTGGAGTTGCTATGGGAACCTGGGCACCCACACATCTGCTTCAAGGTTCCATTATTTTCATTTGTTGGTATGTATATCTCATGGAGGTTTGGTGGGGGGAGGGACGGGCAGTGTGCTGAGTATGCACTTGTATGAATGCCTGACACAGCGACACAGCGAGGACTTAGCAAATAATAACTCTGACCATATTGTCCTTGCTGTATTATAGGCAGTGAACAAGATTCTGGACGCAAATGGCTTTTCCCACAGGCCTATTGGCCTGCAGTAACCGTGGGCACAGACTGAGTGCCTGGTCCATTCTGGCTTAGTCTCAGAACCAAGTCTGGGTGGAGATTCTGGAGGGCTAAGGAGAGAGGATGGGGTTGCTGTGGTGTGATGACTTTCTTCATCTAGACAGCAATGGTAATATTTTCCCCATCGCTACACTGGTACATGGACTATAAGTTTGCAACCCTATAGCAGATCATCACCCAGAAGGTTGGTTCCAGCCATTGCACTGCAAGACCCTGCCTTGCAACCCTGGGTGAATCCTCCCTCCTAAGGACCCACCTCCTCTTCAGACCTTTGGGGATGTGTGATCACTGTTCTCTGCAGGTATTTAGTTGGACAGTAAGCTTCGAGTCTCATTAGGTCCCATGCAGAGTAAACTGCCATACCTCTTCCTACCACTAGAGGTCAGCACCAAACCAAAGATTGGATTAGACCTGGCAACTCAAAAGGCGGGCAATAAATCATTTGAGAAGCCATCAGGAACACACACTCGGTGACCCTGGACACAGTCATTCACAGTGACACAAAAAGAACATTGGCTGCCCCCAAAAACCGGCACTAAAATGGCTGCAAGATGGCTTAGTAGGTAAAGATTCTTACTACCAAATCTGACAACCTGAGTTTAATCCCCAGGACTGCTCGGAAGGAGGGAACTGACACCTGCAGATTGTCCGCTCATGTCCACACATGTCCTGAGGCATAAGTTGCTCAATGCCACATTTTTTTAAACTTTCTTTTAAAGTTGACCTTACAGAAGTAAAGAACAGAGAGTGGGAGGGGGAGGCTGGGTACCAGGTAGGACTGAAGGGCAGAGCAGGCGAACAGGTTCTAGCATTCTACAGTAGCAGGGTGGCTGTGGTAAATGACAACTTCCTGTGTATTTTGAAACCGGCAGGGGAGAAGATTCTGGATGTTCCTTACATAATGAAACGGTGTGTGAGGTGACGGGCGAATTACTCTGGTGTGAGAATAATGCATTGTACCATTGAGAACAACGCCGTGACCTGCAAATACACACTGCTATCCCGTGTCAGGTTAAAAACCAAACAGGCATAAAATGAACACCATGACCAGGCACGGTGGTACACATCTGTAACCATAACGCTCAGGAGGGGACGGATGGTTTGTGACTTCTAAGCTATTCTGGGCTGCACACTGAGACCCTGTCTCACGAGCAGGCCAGTGCAGGATGGAGCTGCCAAACGCACAGCTTGAGAGGCCGTCTGAGAGAGCTTCGTCAATAGACAAATAACATGAAGGAGACTGGGGGCGGGGGGGGGGGGCTGTCACAAATGAAAAGGCGCTCGGGAGACAACATGTGTCAAGCAGATGGACTGCAAGATGCCATTTGGATCACGATTTTAAAAGTCTGCACCACAGAAAGATATTTTGTGAAACAAAGGAAAAATAACTATGATATTAGGTCATATTAAATAATTGCTAATTTAGGGCCCGAAGAAATGGCTCTGGCTGCTCTTCCAGAAAACCTGGGTTTGAGTCCCAGCACCCACTTGGCAGCTCACACCGTCTGTAATTTCACCTGGTCCCAGGGGATCTGACACTCTTCTGGCTTCCATGGTGTCAGACAAAGCACCCATACACATAAAAGTGAAAAGAAATACTTTTAAACATTGTCAGTGTGGTATTACAATTATCATTATGTACATGTGTGTGTGTGTGTGTGTATGTGTGTGTGTGTGTGTGTGTGAGCATGCACACACACACCTCAGTGCACACGCAGAACATCCTCTCCTTTATCTTTATGGGGGCTGCAGGGATTAGACTCAGTGTGCTAGGCTTTTACGGCAAGCGCTTTTCCGTGCAGAGCCATCTCCCCAGCCTGCTGTTTGCTTTTGAGTCCTTATGTTTTGGGCATGGTGGCACACGCCTGGAACCCTGGCACTCAGGAGGCAGAGGCAGGAAGGCTGGCAGTCATCTAAACCCCAGCTTGTCCCAAGCAGATCAAACCAAGCCAGGAAGTCCTTCCGTGCTGGCAGCCATCTGCTCCCACAGACGTGACATTCATCCCCGCAGGCTCCTCTCCTGCAAGGCTGTCGCCCCGTTCTGCCATGGGGGGGGGGTGCTTACCATGGGAGCCCCTCGGTGGCCGATGAGGGCAGGCTTGGGGCCCAGGTCCTTTTTCTCCATGATGCAGGGGGAGGAGATGGTGAGAGGGATCAGGTAGAAGGTGAAGACCACGGCGAAGAAGGTACAAAGAATGGTAAGCTGAGAGGCTGCAGACACGGGCAGTGGGAGCATCGCGTGAGCCACCGTGTAGCTCTCGCCAGGCCCAACCGTGCCTAGCCAGCCAGACTGGAGTCAGAACTTGGTGTTCTGTGGAGTGGCCTTTGCCCTGACAGGAAGTGAAGCCCACCTACACCTTATGCCCACATGTCCACGAAGACACAGGAACCCAGAGCAAAACTCCGGAGCATTCTTGGGTAGCATCTGTGAGCGGCCTGGGGCCGGGCCCCTATTGCTGAGCACAAGGGCCCCACCTCACACCCAGACCACCCAGGTAGAGTCCCAGTGGGGACAGTCTAAGCTGGCCTTGGTGTTCACGGAGGTCAACATGCATGGGCCCTCTCTAGGGTGTACTCACAGGACCGCTCTGCACGGGCGAACTGTCCGGCGACGATCCAGGAGAGTGCGGTGATGGCCACCAGGGCCCCTATATGCAGGAATGGTGCTGTGCCCTGGTGTGAAGAGAGGCAGGAGGGACCAGGGACTCAAAGGCAGGTCCATACCCCCAGGTCACAGCATGCTCCTGACCAGCTCTACCCACAAAACAGGCAATCCTGTCTCCATCTGCCAGCTGAGGAGACTGGGAAGCCTGCTGTGCAGTCCCCTCCCTGCTCCTCTCTGAGCCTCGGTGTGGAGAAACAGGAGTGATAAAAGCTCAGCTCAGGACCAAGGGTCCCTGTCCCTAGCCTGCCTCACTCACCTGCAGGGAGATCAGCAGCACCGCCCACTCTTCCTCCCATAGCTGGGCCACTGCGGACATGGCCACCACCGTGGAGGCCAGGATGACCACCAGGCCCATCTGGAGAGGAAAGTACCAGGCAGGGTCAGGGCAAGATGAGGGGAACCTCTGTCTGGGAGAGCAGGGAGGGGGGGGTAGGGGAGGGGGAGGGGAAAGGGAGGGGTAGGGAAAGGAGGGCTGGGGGAGGGGGAAGGAAAGGAGAGGGGAGGGTCTAGGAGGAGGAAGCCGCGAACACAGGCGGGCAGTGGCAGTGCAGCGCCTTTAATCCCAGCACTTGGGAGGCAGAGGCAGGTGGCTCTCTGTGAGTTCAAGGCCAGCCTGGTCTACATAGTGAGTTCCAGGACAGCCAGAGAACAACAACCCTGTGTCAGAACAAAAGCAAAAACCAAAAAAGATGAGGAGGAAGAGGAGGGGGGAAGGGAGAGGAGGAGGAGGATGGGGAGGAGCACACAGAGCAGGAAGAGGAGGGAAGGCGAGAGCCTAGAATGAGCTGAAGGCAGTGTGGACAGTGACAGTGGCAGGCCGGCCAGAGGCACAGGCAGGAAAGGCAGGCAGATCCCAGGAAAGAGACGCGGAGAAAGAGAAGGGAAGATGGCGACAAGATGAGGGGAGACGGGAAAACGCATCGCACAGGAAACCCCAAATTAAGACTAAACTGGGGTTCCCTGCTTCAGTCCTCTCTGGAGTCCTAGAATTCTTCATGGTCTGGGCTCCTCCCTTATTCATAAAGGCCCCTGTCTGTGGCGGAATGAGACAGCAGTGGGTGGGTGGGTGGAGGGGGGACTCTGAGGAGCCCTTTCTGAAGACATCTTATTACAATAGGAGGCCGACAGCGGAAGTCCTTGCAATAAAACTGATTCCCCATAATCCTAATACAATTAAAATTTCATCACAGTTTTACAGTTGCTGCCGTGGTAGCCATCACGCCGGTAGCATTACTGAAATGTTCAGGAAGGGACGCTTCCCCACGGTGCCGTTCAGCCACAGGAATAGCACATGCTCGCAACATTGTAACCCTTCCCAAACCAACCCGGGAGGATCCACCGTAGACCTGGGGTAGACCTGAACTTTAGCCTTGGCATTTCTGTCCTGGGCTATGACTCATGATGGCAAGGGAGGAACCCACTCATTCACTAGCTCACTCACTCATTCATTCACTCACTCATTCATTCATTCATTCATTCATTCATTTTTTGCCCGTGTGCTGAGACCCAAGGAGAGTTGGAGTCCAGCCTTGTAGATTGGTTAGCCTCTTGGCAGATGCCTGGGGTCCCTACACTAGAGTCATGCCCCTGGGTGCACTGGAGGAGGGTAACACCTTCAGGGACCAGCTCTGAGCAGGGATACAGGGATGATGAATACCTTCCGGGGAGGGGTTTGAGACATGAATGAGAACGTGCATGCAAGGGGCTTTGTACAGTGGCTGCCACCAAAAGGAAACGAATATTAGGTGCGAGTGTTGCCATTTTGAATAATTATAACTAAAGGGGGTAACCGAGAGGAAAGGACATGTTGCATTCAACAAGTCCTCGATAAATGCTGCTTAATGCTATTATGACAAACATGGCGTCTGGCACACTGGGAGTTCTCAAGTGTGCCTCTTTCTCTCTCTCTCTTTCTCTCACTCTCTCTGACAGGATTTCTCTGTGTAGCCTGGCTGTCCTGAGATTGCTCTGTAGACCAGGCTGGCCTCTAACTCAGAGATCCACCTGATTCTTCTTCCCAAGTGCTAGGAGTAAAGGCGTGCACCACCACAGCAGGTCAAATGTGCCTTTTTAGAGTGCAGTTGGAAAGACAGAAGCTAGAGCCAGAAAGAACTGTCATGCGCACCAGCAGCCTGAGAACAGGCTGAAACACGTCAGTGCTGGTGAAGTGTCCGTGGGGCCCAGCAGGCCCCAGTCCAGCTCAGCCACACTTCCTGTGGCCAGGCAGTCCTTCTGGGCTTCAGGCTGGGTGGTGGACAGAACCCTCCTGGGTACAAGCCTTGAACTCCAGCTGCTGCCCCCTGGGGTGGGGGTGGGGCTAGGAGCACAGCACAAGGGCAGGGCAGAGTGCTGACAGCACAGCATCCCTCTGAAGAGGCATTTGAGGTGGCTCTGGGCATAAAAGCCATCACACAGAGAGGCCTTCCACTTGCCACGAAGCAGCTCCTTGAGGTGCTCCGACTTTCCCTGCCTCCCAGGCCCTCACAGGCCAGAGCCCAGGGCCACAGTGCGCACCTCCTGCCCATCCCCAAGCCTTTCTGCCCTCCCCTCCTTGGGACTCAGGGGAACCAGAGACTCTAAACACAGACCAGGATTAAAATGTCCCATAAAACTAACATCTTCAAAGCAATATGACCCTGGCATAAGACCAGAGGCTTTCTGAAAGCACTTCAGAAAGAGATCTGAAGGCATGAAAGGGAGAGTAAGGGAATCTCCGGTGTGGAGGGGAGACAGCTGGGCACAATGGGAAGCATCTTCAGTGAGCTTGGGAAGATCACACCAGGCCCCAAAATAACTTCCAAAAGATTGAGGACCATTTAAATGTCAAAAAAGCCATGCTATACAATTATCAAATGATATCCTAAAACAAATCTCCATATCATCTTGGAATGGGAAGGACCCTTCTAAGTCTGATCCAAACCCAAAGGCCATTAAAGGAAATGGTAGATTCAAGGGTTGTTTGTTTATGCCCCTGCCCCCAATACAGTGTTTCTCTGTGTATCCTTGGCTATCCTGAACCTCATTTGTAGACCAGGCTGGCCTCAAACACATAGAGATCTGCCTGCCTCTGCCTCCTGAGTGCTGGCGTTAAAGGAGTGCATACTATGCCCAACCAGATTTAAGTATATATATTTTTTTAGAATTAAAAAAAAAATCCCCTATGGCACAAATGCAATAAACAAAGTCAAAAGATGAAGGACAAACTGGGCAAAATTATCTACAGTTCATCAACCAAAGGGTCAACGTCCCAAATCTACAAAGAACTCCCGAAAATTAAAAAGCAGGCCACAGCAAAAGGACAGAAGACACAAAGAAAAAACCCTGGTGACTTGGGTCTGTGAAAACTGAGCAGTGGGGAAACTGAGGCTGGGAGTACTTAGGGGGCCTCTGACCTCCCGGGCAGCTCTTTCCAACAGGTTCAGCTTCCACCAGAGGGCACGGCGATCCTGCTGGCACAACCACACACTGCCCAGGGAGCACGGGTTGGCGCCATGTGCGGAGGGCATTTGTCAAGATCAAGAGTATGAACATATGCCTTCTTGTTGGGCATGGTGGCACAGGTCTGAAATGTATGCTCTCAGGAGGCTGAGGCAGGGGGATGACGAATTTAGAAAAAATTGAGAGTAGTGATGTATACCTTTGATCCCAGTTTTGGGAGGCAGAGACAGATGGATCTCTGAATTCAAGGCCATCGTGTTCTATAGAGTGAGTTCTAAGAGGCTAGGCACTGAGACCCTACCTCAAAACAACAATAAAAGAAGAGAACAAGGAAAATACACAATGTTCTTTTCTCCTGGATCACAGCTACGCTGCCCCACAAAAGACTAAAAACTAGTGCAGGCTAAGGGAGCTGGGCTGATGACTCAATGAGGGGGCATCCATCGATGGCCGTGGCCTTGATGTGTCCAAGAAGGCGCTGGCACTTTTTAAAAAGGAAGGCATAGGTGAGCTAACTGTGGGCGTACAAAGAGAGGGAGAGGGCTGGAGAGACTGCTCAGCAGTTATGAGCACCGCCGCCCCTGCAGGGGTCCTCACAACTGTCTGCAATGCCAGTGCCAGAGAACCTTACGCCCTCTTCTGGCCTCTGGAGGCATTGCATTCATGTGTTTTGCTTAAATAAATGCAAACAAAACATGCAAATGTTCTGTCCTCATTTGCAAATAAATTTAAAGAGCAGTGAGATGGCATAGCAGGCAAACATGCTTGTCGCCAAGCCTGGTGGTCTGAGCTTGACCTCCAGGACCCACATGGTGGGAGAAAAAACTGACTCCCAAAAGGTGTTTTTTTGGCCTCCACGTATGTGGTGTGGTATACACACACACACACACACATACACACAAGTAATTAACATAAAAAGGGAGTGTATGCAGGAAAAAGTTCATCGAGTATGATTTTTTTTAATGCCTGAATTTTTGGTCACATAAAAAATGAATTAAGATAAAGCAAGCAGACAGAAATAACCAGGATTCCTTAAATAAATACATCTGTAGAATGTCCAGGCCCTGTTCTACTACTCAGAGCCTGGGAAGCCAGGCCTGGAAACAGATCCAGCTTGGATTGTCTCTGGCTGGCAGGCTTCTGCCTCCGAGACCTCACAGGACAGTGACAGGAAGAGGAGAAGGACCTGGAGCAGGAAGCAGGGGAGCTGAGGGACCCCCCAGTCTGGCTGGCTCTGTAGAACTCCAGGCTTCTCCCTTAGGATCAAGCATGTGTGACCTGACCTGCTGAGAGCCAGGCACAGCCCTGGGAGGTGACCACAGCATGTGTGCCCGGTCCCCTGCTGCCAGCTGGTTTCTTCTTTCAAGTGTCAGCAATGCAACTGAGAGAAGAAAGCTCCTCCTGGAGGGGGCTGAGGAGGCCCCAGAGCAGTCCTCAGTATGGAGTCAGCAGGGACTGTTCTCTTCATCCCTGCAAGACTTCAGCCACCTAGGCCTGGCTCCCAAGGTGGCCCCCTCCCGCTCCACACACCTAACTCAAGTTCACCTCTCCCTCTTTCTGTCTCCCTGCTAGCTGGGTCAGTGTCACGGATCCTGTTTGCTTCCAGACATTTCTGCCTCTTCTTAGATAATGTGCCTACTCCTAGCCATGCTGTGGGGAAAGAGATGACTCTGTCCCACCCCACCGCCACACCCCCTGGAGCTCCTGAAAGGAGATGGCTCTCTCGGCCAGAACTGCCCCAGTCCTATGGCATTGATCGAGCATAGCAGGTATCAATGACCTGTAGTCAGCATAGGTGTGCATCTGTGTGTGTGTGTGTGTGTGTGTGAAAGAGAGAGAGTGAAAGAGAGAGATAGAGATACAAGACACATACAGACACACACACACATACACACACAGAGAGAGAGAGAGAGAGAGAGGGAGAGAGATGAAGTTTTGGACCAGTCTGGAATGAACACTTGGACAGAGTGCCAGGTTAGTCTTCAAGGATCACCAAATTAGAGTGGGTTGGGACCAGGCACCCGGTGGAAATCGATAACGCAAATGTTGTAAAATGCATCTGGGAGGGGAGGCTGCCGGGGCTGAGGAGAAAGCCCTCCCTTGGGACATAGGCTGCAGAGAGAGGGTTCAAAGACAGGGACAGGGCTCAAAGAGAAAGAACAAGTGAGGACAGAGGACCAGAGCGAGAGGTTAAGGAAAGGTGGGCATGCCAAGGGTGGGAATGACATCATCGCCCAGAGCGGAAGCTGAGGTGACTGTTCTACGGAGGTAGCAGAGAGTGACAGGACCAGACCGGGACAGTCTGGGCCATCTCAGGCACCACCACCAGCACTCAGTAAAGACAGTGGTGCAAACCGGGCAGGGTGGTGCCTGGCCGGTAAGAGTTCAGTGGAATAGCAGAGCAGTTACAGAGGTGCGTGGGGTGCGTGGGAACCACCCAGGCTACTCACTGTCGCCTCCCCCACGGAGCAGCCTTCCATTACCTTGTGTATCCAGTGCAGGTTCATCTGCTGCCCCACAGCGATGTGACATAGTGCCAGGACCTGAAGAGAGGCCCAGGGGGACAGTCAAGCCACGTGCGCCTGGAAAGCTTGCCAGCTCTGCAGACACCCTGCTCCACACTCCTGCCCTTGGTCTGACCCTAGGCAGGCAACACACCCTCCCCACAGGCCCCAGGAATGCCCAGCCCAGCCCAGCCCCGTCCAGGCCTGGCTTCCTTCCAGATTACTCCAGGCCTCAAGCCTCCTCCTCTGGGAATCTCCCTGTGAAAGGTCCCTGGGTTCAGCGGCATGAAAACCATTCAACTTAACGCTTCGGTCTGTTGGGAGATCTCCAGACCCCAGGATTCTGAAGCAGATATGAGCCCTGTCTCCACGGGACTCGCAGGACTGAGTGTATTCAACCTGAGTCTCTAGGCAGCTCAAGCAGTTCCTGGGAGATGTCTGTGGTGGATGCTGAAAGCCAGAATGGCTCCTCTGGCCTGGAGGGCGGGGGCTTCCAGAGGGACAGCCAAAGGAGACTAGAAAAATGAGTCCTCCTCCTCCTCCTCCCAAGCAACCTTCAAGGGTCCCGGTAGAACCATATCCCTATCCCCCACAGACCACAGAGCATGCTCCTGGGAGCATGAGCCCAAGGGAGCCCCTCCACCCATACCAGGAGGCCTGCGATGTATGTGAAAGCAGCAGCTGTGGTCACCAGGATGGGCACGGACCAGTCGCTCCAGTAGCCCATGCGGTTGTAGAGGTACCTGGTGGGAGAAGGGCAGAAGTCAAACCTCCTCCGAGCCACTGCCCAGCCAAAGATCTAGGGCAGTCTCAGCTCTCAGGAAGCTGCGTGGGAAACCACGAAGAGGCCCTTCCCATTCTCTGTCAGCAGTGTTTCCTTTATTGACCGTCATGCCTTCTTCTGGTGGGCACTCAGAAAGCAAGAAGCAGAAGAGCCCAGAGTCACCATCCTGAAGGCCATTACACTTCCTTCCCATTGGCCCCTGCACGACACCTTTATGCATGTGTGAACAGCAGATCTGGGGTCACCACCCCAGGGCTGTTCCACATGCTCGACACCCTCAGAAGCATGGCCAGCATAGCTCTGAGGGAGGACCACACTCTTGGATCTAATCCCCACACTGCCTCTTGCTGGCTCATGGGCCCTGTGAAGGTGACAGACATTACAGACTGCCTCTTGCTGGCTCATGGGCCCTGTGGAGGTGACAGACATTACAGACTGCCTCTAGCTGGCTCATGGGCCCTGTGGAGGTGACAGACATTACAGATCCCATGATGCCCCTGACCGTGCCATTCATTCATCTCAGGTTCAATGGCAAAACGTGAAAATGCGGAGCCTTAGAAGTGAAGCTCTGTACCACTCCAGCCACTCACCTGTAGGATGAAGATAGTAGAACGCCCCTCATAGGGCTTCAGGGAGTGCAGGGAGGGAGGCCCATGACAAGGACATAACAAACTCTTCCTAACACAAGCATTCCCTGAGATCAGTAAAAATGCTGAGAAAATGTGATTTTTTTTTTAAAGCAGCACGTGATCTTCTTGCATTCATGTGCCGTATATAGCTGGCTTCCCATTAATGGAACTTAATAGCTTGCAATGATTCACTGTGTAAGCTAACAGAGATGGGAAAATGGCCACATCTCTTTGCATTTCTATTTCCTTGGTTGTGTTGTTATAAACAGAATGACTGGGCAGAGGGAGCAAACTTCTCACGGGTCCTGGAGGCTGCCCTCCCCAGAAAGACGACTCCCTCTCACACAACCTCCTTGAGTTAGTGGGGAAAGAGAGGCTCGAAAGGTGCCTTCACTCACTTGACGTATTACAGAGTGTGAGCCGGTGCCAGGACACTAAGGGGCAGCCTGCTTGGAGCTGGGAGGAGATATCAGGAAGACGCCATGAGGCATCCGCCTCCCTGTCCCTTCCCAGGGTCTTACTCTGAGCTTGTAGGGAGCCTGATACTCGGAAGGCCACAGGAAGGCTCGCCTTATTATACAGCTTGGGAAACCGAGGCCCAAAGAAGGCAGGGGATTGGCCCTGGAGCTACTCTGAAAAGATCTTCTGGTCCCACTGGCCACATTGGGCAGGGACACTTCCCAGACAAACACACAGTAGCCTACCAGGTGCATTCAACCTGCAGCCCATGGGCCGCACCTGTCTGGTTTTTTTTTTGTTTGTTTGTTTTTGTTTTTTTCGAGACAGGGTTTCTCTGTGTAGTCCTGGCTGTCCTGGAACTCACTGTGTAGTCCAGGTTGGCCTCAAACTCAGAAATCTGCCTGCTCTGCCTCCCAAGTGCTGGAATTAAAGGCGTGTGCCACCACCACCCGGCTCGCACCTGTTAACTCTCCTAAAACATCATCTGAGTTTTGTTTGGGTGCTTTTATGATTTTGTTTGCAATCCCAGTGTACTCTCCAGCGTGAGCTCTGCAGATGAAATGTTGTCTCAATGGCAAATGGTTGGGTGCTCCCAGGTCCCATGCGGCTCTCGGTCTGTCCCCATTCAGGGCCCACTCCTGGATCTTGATTACGTCCTCTCGTGTGTGTGTGTGTGTGTGTGTGTGTGTGTGTGTGTGTGTGTGTGTGTGTGCCTGCATCCAAGGCAGGGTGGACACTCACCTGTTTCCCCAGTGACAGGGAGCTATCAGGGTCAGATGTCTGTCTCCACCACTGATCCATCATTAACTTGCCGTGTGATCTCACGAAGGTCCTTTTACGCCCTCTGAGCCCTTATTTCCCCAGACTGCCCTTGACATGTTCCTGACACTGACTTGGCTGTATGACCATGGGCGAGTGTCTCTCCTTGAACCCCAGTTTGTCCATATGTCACAGGGTATTTGCAGCTGTCTAGGAGTTGCCGTTGGGGGCCAGCAAGCAATGTTCTCACGCATCCATAATACTACCTGTGCTTTAGACACAACGATGCATGACTGACCTGTGATATGTAATAGAGACCAGGGCCCAGCTCCGGCACTCGCGTGGGCCTGGCTCATCTTGCTGGGCTACAGGGCAGATGGGGGCAGCAGTGTGACTTTTATCGTGTTCATGAATGACAGTAGTCCAATGTGGTGCTACGCAGAGTGGAGCAGTTCATACTGTCAACCTGACAGAATCTAAAATCACCGAGGAGGTAAGCCCATGAGGGAGCTTCTGGATCGTGTTAAATGGGGTGGGGAGACCCACCCTGAATGTCGGTGGCTCTATCCCATGGACTGAGGTCCCAGACTGACTACAAAAGAGGAGGCAAGATGAGCCCCAGCGTTCATCTCCACCACACATGTAAGCAGCTGCCTCGAGCTGTCTCCATGATGGGACCCAAAATAAGCCCTTCCTTTCTGAAGTTGCTCACATCCAGTATTTTGTCACGGCAATGGGAAAGTATGTAACGTGCAGGTAGGTGGACAGCAGACTCCATGTCCCTTTAATAGAGCCCCAGGATCATAGCAGAATCCTTGAACACAGTCCACCATATGCTGTGAGTCAGAGGCTCCCCCTGCTGGAGTCTTAGCCTCCCAGGAAGCAGCTCTGTGTCCTGCCCTCCCTACCCCCATCTTGTCCCATTAAGGACCTGATGAGGCTGGAATTTCCTACCTCCAGAAATCCAGAGCATTCCAGAGGCTTGCTCCCTAGCACCGACCCCCAACACCGGATAGTTTCCAAACTCTGGAGAGTCAGTGGAGGACCTCTCCAGAGCACACAGGGTCTTCCTCCCTGTACAGGCCTTTCTCTGGTCAACAAAAGCTGACTATGGAGGATGTGAGGGAGGGCCCTGCCCTTAGACCTGAAGTACCCCTAAAGGAGGCGCAGCTGAATTAGACAGCGACAGCTGCTTGCTGTGCCAGGCCAGTCACAATGAGCCAGGAAGCCTAGGCTAGGGGCCACCTCTTCTGCCCAGGCCTTGGTCTTTCTGAGCCTTGGAGCTCTTGTCTACAAAGGGTGCTAGTGGCCTTCCACCTCAGGCTGAAGCTGCCCTGCCTTCTGCTCCTGCTCTTCACAGCCTGGACCTACAGAGGATTACTGTGTCTCCTTATAAACTTCAGGGGATCTGAGATCCAGTTCAGACTGGTTTCCATGTCTCCTCCTCTAGAAAGCCTTCCTGAAATCTCAGGGCCACAGAGCTCTCCCTGTCTTGCCAGACTGTGACAGGACTTTCACTGGAGGCAGGTAGACAGGAGCAAGCCTCCCAGTATGGGCCTTGCTCAAGGCCACAGGGTAGACCGCTCAGGGCCTAGCTGGGTAGGAGGCTCCACCCTGAGCCCCGGGGCTGCCCCCTGGACTCACCAGTTGAACTCATCGTAGTCGTTGTGGACTCCCCACCAGAAGTAGAGCCAGGTGAGCGTGAGGCTGAAGGTGCAGACCAGGAGCAGGAACCACAGGCGTTCCCACTGCAAGAGCAGAGCACAGGGCGGTGTCACATCGGGCTGCTCTCCTAGGGCAGGGGACTTCCTGCCCTCCCTTCCCGAAGCCTCAACTGCCAGAAGCTGAGGTTCAGAGGACCAAACCTGTCCAGTGTCAGAGAGTCAGGTTACAAGAGAGTGGACAGCCAGGAGCAGGGCTGGGGGTCTAGGAGGGAGCTGCAGCCTGAGGTCTCTCCGCTGCATCTGGAGGGCTGCCCACTGTGTCTTAGCCCCTTGGCTGGAGCTGCTCCCTAAAATCCTCTCAGTTGCCTGCAGCCCAGGCCAGTCTTGAACTCCTGATGTACCTGAAAATGGCCTTGAACTTCTGGTTCCCCTGACCTCCACTTCTCCGCGCTGGGATTATAGGCATGTACCCCTAGGCCCGGTTGCTTTTAAGGTTTATTTTATGACTGCGCGTGCGTGCATGCGTGCACATGCAGCTGTGGAAGCCAGAGGCACTGGATCCATCTGAAGCTGAAGTTGTTATAAGTATCTTTGAGATGCCCGGTATGGATGCTAGGAATCAATCTCAGGTCCTCTGCAAGAGCAGTGTGTGCTCCCTATCACTTTGCCGACTCTCCTGTCAGCCAAGTAGGCTGTAAGGCAAGGCTGAGTATCGAACCCAGGGCTTTGTGCATGCCAGGCAGGCACTGTCAACCGAGGAACACCCCCAACCCTTTGCTCTCATGCCCTCTATCCTCATAGGCCCACACAGCAGGCACAGCTTACCACTTCTACCCCAGGCTACCGACAGAAACACTGGAGTCCCTAAGACCAGCCAGTCCCCCAGAGCCACAAGACTGGTCAGTAGGCGAGGACCAGTGAGTTCCCTGACTGGAAGAGGTGTCACCACCGCCTTCGCCCTGCGGTGCTGGGGCTTTGGAGCTGAGCTGCGGAGGATCACACTTTTTTTGGCTCCTGCTGAAGTGGGTGAACCCAGACATGCCACGCCACGCGGCTTCTGGGAGAATGGACCCAGAAGTCTGCGAATGCATCCGCCGCTGGCTAAGCCCCAGGTTTACCCCAGCTTCCGTCTCTCTGTCGACCTCAGCAGTGCGAACCGGGGCAGATCATCTTGCTAGGCCCGGAGAGGAGCTGCTGAGGTCGACAGGGATGATCTGCAGATGCGAAGAGAGGATTCAAATTAGCCAGCCCTGGAGTGCTGAGTCCCTCAACCCAGGATGGCCAGCCTGGCGGAAGGATAAAGAATTCCAATTAACCTCTTCCTGGGTCCTCACTGCTCAGTCCTCCCTTCTGTGTGACCCCTGACCCAGCTTCCTCTCTTCAACTGGGAAGGACCGCAGGCTTGGTGGTTACCCACGGTCCAGTTTCCTATGGGGTCGGGCCGCATGCCACCCCCTCTGGGAAGCATTCCTGGACTCAGTTCCACTCCCTCAGACCGATTGTGATCCTCAGCACCAATGCTTGTCTTCCCATCGACTCTGTGGCCCTCGATCATGTGGGATCTGTGAGTGTGATGAGGAAAGAGGGGGTCGGGGAGAAGAAACATTCCCCAGCCTCCCAGATCATTCCAGACTGCATGGGAATCTCACATCTCCATCTACCACTGGCAGGCTGGGCATCCCTGGGCGGTTCACTTAACCTCTCTGTGCTCTGTGTGTGTGTGTGAATAACATGCAATTAAAGCATTCACAGCACAGGGTTGAAATGACCGGCCCCTCGCCACCGTGCATAAGAGGTTCTCAACCTAGAAAAACCACGGCTCGGTGCACACTGACACCCTCCTGCCAGGGTGAGTCACCCAAGGTGGTGACCCATGTTTGAGTGAGTAGTTGCCACCACTCACAGTCATGTGCAGAGTCAGGCTGCTTGGCCTAACTCTGCTCTGCCTCTAAACAAGGATGTGACAGTGACAGTTCTCAAAAGCTCAGACCTGCTGCAGATTCCGGGGTGGGATAGCCTAGTCCACTGCAGCTTCTGGAGTGGGATAGCCTGGTCTACTGAAGATTCAGGGGTGGGATAGCCTGATCCACTGAAGGTTCAGGGATGGGATAGTGTCTCAGAGAAGTCTGCCTGTGTCTGGCCAACATGGGCATGGGCTAGCATAGCCTTAGACTAGGGAAGAGAGAGCCCTGGCCAGGACCAAGGCAGGACACTTGTCTTCCTGTGGGGACTGGCTCTCCGGCCTCTGTCCAGATGGCTGACATAGTAAGGCAGCAGAGTGAGTGGTCCTCAGCCCTCCTCCCCACATCCTGGCCCACACGGCTACAGGAGAGCCTGCACTCCCCATCCCCCACCAGGCCCAGGTCCAGCCCTTCTGAGGGTTTTACCTAATTGATCGCGGAGGACTTGTTTCTTGCAGTCTCCCTGGCAGGTCTCAGATCAGCATTAACACCTGGCTCCCACTCAGTACAGTGCACCCACCCCCACCTCCTCATCACGTTGTCTAACACAACTCCCGCTGGCCTCAGCTCCACGGCCTCCAGCGCATGCCCACAGCTGGGCCACCGGGGCAGAGGAGGCTCTGGTGGGGGGGAGCCTGATCCTACTGTGGCCCGTCCTAGGAAACAGTCTGGATGTGGAGAAGGCAGGGGATCTGCAACAGGTACAACACAGCCCTAGAACATCACTGTTTAGAGGCTAGGAGGCCAGGGTTGCATACAGGTGGCCCAGGCTGGGGCAGGGTCCTCGGGTCACTTGGCCATATCCTTCCGGGGTGCTAAGGCAGGGAAGGCACGCACGTGTGAGGGCTCGCAGGCTCTTGTCGGAAACCAGGAAGTAGGAGCCTCATTTTCAGAAGCTAGGGCTGGGGAGCCTAGTGATTAAGGCCCTTTAGAAGCTGGAGGTCATTCGGCCACGGGCAGCCAATGGCTGGGAACGGAGAGAGGCACATGGCTGTACCAAGAACAATCAGAGGAAAAAAGCTGAAAACCAGGGATTGGAAGAGAGAGGCCGGGGAAGGAAGGCGAGGAGCAGGAAGGCAGTGACCTTCCACTGACAGAGAGGTTCCCAGAGGCACGAATGGGCTTTGTCGGGGAGAATTACCAAGGAGAAATGCCTGGGCATGCTCTGCCCACTAGCGCGTGGGTCTGGCTAGGCTCTGAGATGCGCAGAGGGCTTGCTGCCTCGCCACCTCGGAGGCCACGGCAGTGGACCCTGAGGCCCTGGCCCTGTCTCTCCACATCAATAGGAATGTGCTGCAGCATGGGATGACTCAGGAGGGGAAGGACCACTGCACCACCTCTGGGTGAGCTATGGAGCCCTGCCATCGAGATGGTTACCATGCAGAGTAGATTATCAAGACAGTCATCTGGCAGATAGCAGTCAAGGGTTCGACATGGGCAAGCGGCGGTCAGAGGTCACCAAGTAGGGGAGCCCAGGAGTTCTGAGATGCCCCCTAAACCTGTCCTACCCCTCTGGGGCTCTGTATGGCAACCCCGGCTGAGGGTCTGTTCACCCTTCCCTTTCTGCAGGCCGTACCTCCAGGCCAAACCTCTGGCTAAGGTGTCCCCAGAGCATCCAACAGCCTCTCACCTCTGAACAGACTGTGCTGGCTCTTGGCACCCAGCAACCTGCCCTCCGACTGCATGCAGCACAGAGCTAGGAAGGGTGTCTGATCTCCAGCTCTGCAGGTTAGCCTGGGAGGTTCTGCCCACAGAGCCTGGAGTCCTCACCTATAGGATGGGCACGCTAAGCCTTACCTTGGAAAGGTGCCGTTGAGTCAGCTAAGCTGCTTCTAGCGGCCCACAGTAGGTGTAAGATAAAGGAAGGCTCGCTGACTAGGTCGTGTATTTCTTTGGGAGTGCTGTGTGACCTGGGTCTCCAGGGCCTACCTGCATGCTGCCAGGACACAAGGTGGCACTCTGATATGGTATGAGGAGCAAGGAAAGGATGGATCCCAGACCGAGACTGGAGGCGGCTGGGCTCAGACTAGTAGACTACTCTGAGGGTAGCAGACTAGCCCCAGGCCCAGGGGAGGGGCGCACTGAAGGAAAGAGACCATGTTTCCTTCTGAGCCCCGGCAGATGGGGTCAGAAGGGGTGGCCCCTTTATTGAGTGGTAGTTCTAATGATCACACAGTGGCAGGTAGCTTGAGGCCTGTGCTGGAGTCTGCCTCATGGGGGCGCTGGGGAAGGAGGCATCTGGGTTGGGAGAGAGCCCTGGCCTTGGTCAGGTGGTATCTCGCATCCCTGCTCCATGGGATGGAGGCTGATGGCGGATAACTGACAGAGGATCCCTAGGGCTCCAGCCCCACAGCCCTGCCTCATCTCCTCCCAATCTTGCCCTGGCCTTCCAAGAGCTGAGACCCTTTGGCAGTCAGGTCCACAGGGAGCTAATTTCACCAAAGGTCATGGTCCCTCCTCCCTACCTCTAGCTGATGAGCACCCTCTTGCCTGTGTCCTGTCCCTCCCACCTCCCACCTCCCACACCCACACCAGAGCACTCTCGCACCGAGACCATGCTCACAGAAAGAGCTCATTAGCAGCTGAGCTCTCATAGTCCCCAAGCCCAACTGGACACAGCAAGCATGGGCACCGGGTGGGGGAGCAGCCAGGCAGAAAGGAGCCTGCCTGGCTTCTGAACTCTATGATCTCTTATAGTGCTTGACAGGAGCTGCCGGCCCCACACGGGCAACATTGAAGACTCAGACTCATAGGCACTAAAGCCTAAGTTGTCTCGCTCCGCTCCTGCTTCCTGTGTACTGCCCCCCAGACCAGGGCAGGGTAGGAGGTCAGCTCAGGCAGCCCCAGGGAGAACCCCCAAAGCTCACCCTTTGTCTTAGACCCTCAGCCTGAGCAGCAGTTGGGCTCAGACACTCAGACACTCTGGGATTGAATCCTGGGATGGCCTTGGAGACACCCAACCTCTTTGCATGCTGGCTTCCTGCTCTTAAAATGAGGGCGGATGTGGTGTGTAACAGGGCAAGCAGGGCTCTCCTGCAGTGTGGCACCTGCCAGGCACGGGAGCTGTTCCCTCAGGCCCTGTCTCTCCTGCCTCCCTCCCTCCAGGGGAACGTAAACCTCCACTTAGATGGGAACCATGCAACCAGTCTAGCCAAAGGGGTCAAATATTACTTGGGTCAAATGGAGAGAGGGAGAGAGAGAGAGAGAGAGAGAGAGAGAGAGATCACAGCTGGGCTCTAATTCCAGCCCTTCTACCCACCGGCTGGGTGGCTGCGGGCCAGGCATTCAGCACCCCAACCCTCAGCTTCCTCCCTTTTCAGAGAGATGACATCATCACCAGCTCACAGGAAAGCTGCCAGGCCCCAGCCATTACACATGTAAGCTGTAAGTCGCCAGATCCACCATGGTTCCTATAATTACCATGCGCGTCTGACAGCCCTTTAATTACGTGAAGACAGCGATGAAGTCTTCACCCTCCCGAGCTCTACACCGAGCCTCCCTCTGGCTGCTGAGGACAGCAAGCCCATCGCTGCCACCTGGCCCATGGTGGGCACCCACAGGCGGCCAGACAAAGAGATGAGGCCCGGCTCGGCAGGCTTTGGACTGTGGGCCCCAGGAGCAGGCGGAAGGGCTGGAGGCTGACCATGACAAGAGCCTGGCCTGCCCCTGCCTCACACACAGGCTCAACCTTCACACTGGGAGACAGAGGCCTGGAAGGACATTTGTTTCAGAGCACTGGGGAATATAGCTCTCTACCTCCTTCTCCCACAGTTCCGCATGGGACTGCCTCAGTTGCTGAGGCTCAGACAGGGAAAGTGGCAGGCCTACGTCACAAAGAACAAACACCACTGGTCAGCCAGAACTGGCCACCAGGCCTGGGTCCTCTGTGGTCCTCGACTGTCTCAAGAAAGCAAGGGCTGGAATGTGGAATTATCCTTGTCTGGCCACAGAAGAAGCAGGTGAAAAGAACTTTGGATCTCACCATCTCCCCCCATTCACTAAAGAAATGGAGATACTGAGAACCAAGTAAAGGGTGGCCCAGAAGCAGGGCCGTGGGGCCAGGTCACCGGCAAGGGACTGTAGAACACAGATAATGAGGCACGCGGGGTTGGGACACATGGACACCCGCTCTGCAAAACTTCCTACCTCACACCCCACCCCAAGCCCCACCCTCGCCACAGCTCTCTTCCTGTCACTCCTCTGCTGAGCCCTTCCCTGTGGAGACCCAGCAGTCTGCAGCAGTGACCAGGCGACAGCAGATGGGACACTCGGGTCCTGGGCAGGCAAGAGAGCAAGAACTCCCTAAAAGCAGAGGACAGGGCTTTACTATCTGCTACGGGAGAAGGACACAGAGGGCTTCCTGGAGGAGGAGGACTGGGGAGCCTCCACCTTGGCAGGAAGGAGCAGAGGGTGCAGACATGGAGCGGTCAGGTCAGGTCAGCTCAGGGAAATGGCATTTCCTCTTAACGGCCATTTTTTAAATTAAAAAAAAAAATATTCCTGGTCAGAGGTGATGCACGCCGTTAATCCCAGCACTCGGGAGGCAGAGGCAGAAGCAGGAGGCTCTCTGAATTCTAGGATAGCCAAGGTTATACAGAGAAATCCCATCTCATAAAACCAACATGCACGCACGCACGCACGCACGCACGCACACACATGCGCAGTTGCCGTGGTGCATACTTGGAAGGCAGAGGATAATTCTGGCAGTCGGCTCTGTCCTTCCACTGTCGCTTGCAGACTTGGACTCAAGGTTGCCAGGCTTGGATGACAAGTGCCTGTACCTGTTGGGTATCTCATCCACCTCCTCTTGTTTTTTTTTAAGCTAAGGATGATTCTGAACTCCCGATCCTCCTGACTCTACCTCCCACGTGCTGGAATTACATGGTGTTAGAAGTGTGAACATCAAATTCACCAAGGCTGGCACATGCCAGGCAAGCAGTCTACCTACGGAGTTACACCCCAGACCCCCAATTTAAATTTTCACAGAGTCAGGTCTACCCCCTTTAACTTGCTTCAGAGCCGCCTCTGTGCTTTAGGAAGCAGCTGAGCACAGACACTACACTTAAGTCGTGGTTCCAGAGGCTGCACAGCCTCACCTTCAGCTCTGAGGCCCGCCTGCCCACCGTGGACGGTGGTACCCAAGAGGGTCTCCAGAGCCCGCTAGAGCACAAAGCCTCCAGCGTCTTTCCATTTACATCTTTCCAAACTTCCTGGCTTTCTCAACAATTTTCTCCATGCTTTCTGAATAGAAGAAACATTTAAGAATAGGGAAAGCACATTTCAGACTATCTGGAATCTATTCTGGTGTGTGTGACTCGGCCTTGAGCAGACTTTCCTTCTGCTTAGCTGCCGCCAATGCCTCCTGTGCTTCAGCTCTGCTGCTGCTTGGGGGTCCCGGAGCTATGTGCATCTCAGCATCCAGTGACACTCCTGTCCCATGCTCAACTCCAAATGAGGGATGGAGGGAGTGTGGGCTGGGAAGAGGGCAGGAGTTCCTGGGAGGCAGAGACCGGCATGCCCTGGCAGGCTTAGGCTGGCTCTGGCCCAGGAGATTTGGGGGAGGGGCAGCCGGGCAGGGCTAGGATAGATGGCCGCATTAGGCCAGGTTGGGAGGGGATTATTAGAACCCCACTGCCAGCCAGTTCCTGGCAGCCTAAGCGGCTGGATTTATTTCTCCAGGCTACAGAAGGCTGGGCAATTAGGCCTCTGTCTGTCCTTGCTTCTGCCAGGGCGCCCTCAGAGCAGCTCATTAGGCGGGAGGAAGGGATCGGGCCCAGCTTGCAACTCCTCTTTTCTCCTAGCACCCCTCAGGCACAGGAGAGCTGGGTGACTCTGGGAATGACCCACTGAGCACCCCTCAGGCCCATGCTGGAATACTTCACACACCCTCCCTAAGGGATGGTCCAGCCTCTACCTACTCAGGCCCAGAGGAGATGAAGGATCCAGGTCCTCTCCTGGTCTCTTCCTCACTCCACTGCACTGTAGAAGCAAAGGATGAGGCCCAGAGGACCATTCCTAATCCTCCAGGGTCTGTCCCTGCGGCCACCGAAAGGCGAATGCCGTCATGGGACGTGTGAAGGAAGGGTTAGAGCAGGGTCTCTTCTTACATGGACAGGAGGCACAGGGTACCTGCCACCTAACTCCACATATAACTGGCAAGCAAGCTGAGGCTGAGGGCCCTGGGGCTTGCCTGAGGGCCTGGGCAGTATCAGAAGGAAGGGCAGAGTCAGAGATGCAGATACCTGGCCAGGACTGGCCGTTTGCGCGTAGCTGGATCTAACCACATCCTGGAATCTGCTTGAAGGGGCTTCATCACCAAACAGAAACCCATCCAAGCCTCAAACCACAGGCTGCCAGGACAGGAAACTGGGAAAGTCCCCTTCTTGTCCACCTGTAGAACAAGCCAATCTCAGCTTCAAGGGTGGCCTGGGAAGACCCGAGGGTTGAGTCAGCACACTTCCCCGCCAACCACAGCCGGAACCCCCAGAGGCAGCCCGGAACACAGCAGGCCCTTTATCTCATAGGTGCATATGCCTTCTCTACAGCCCAACACTCAAGGGTTTAGAGGCTCCACCCCAACAGCAGTCAGCAAGATGCCAGGCTCATCCCCAAGGCAACTTCCTCAGTCACTGTCCACCATCCAAGCCACTGTCCGCCCTGCAGTCCTCTTAGCACACCTTGCCAACCCTGATCCACATGGCTAGCACGGGGCCAAAGGGTTGTGGTTATGAGAGGTACAGGACGGGGGACAGAGAGCAACGCCTTGGTTTGGTGGAAAGATCTGACTTAAGTGAAGGGAGGGGGTGGGGTTGGCCAGTGGGAGCCACACCTCCTTGGTGAGAGGACGAGGTGCCCAGCAGCTTGGCATGGTCGGCATGACTTGTGCGGAAGGAGAGAGGCAGTAGACACTCATGGTGAGAGAAGCTGCCATCCACCCCAGGAGGGAGGCCCCTGGGGCTGAGGACACTGACCTGTCTGTCCATTCCCAAAGCCTGTCTCTCATGACCTTACAGCACAGTCTGCCATCTCGAGAGTGGCCTCCAGCTTCCCAGACTATGGCAGAGGGTGGGGGGCTTGGGGGGGATGGAGGAGGTGGGGGAGACACTCTTTCCAAGGCTCTGCCCAGGTCAGCCTGTGACTGGACCTTCTAGGTGTCTATGACATCCCTCCTCTGACCCATACCTTTGCACCTGTGCATGTGTGCACGAGCACACATGTGTGCACGCACAGCCCCTTCCCAAACTCTTCTGCCTTTTGTCTCAAGGTCTGTTGGGAGGGGTACTCTGCAATTTAACACCTGGGGACTTTGGCCCAAGGCTAAGGCCTGGGCTGCCCAGTACAGCTGCAGGCCCAGGCCTCCCGGGTGACCTATTTTCTCTTCCCTAGATGAGGTGCAATGATCTTCAGCTCCCAAATACAAGTCAGGAGCAACAGGCACCCTGTCCCATACACTTACCACCCACTCCCAGCATTCCCTGGACCCGGCTTTGATTTCCCGTGGTGCCTATTCATAACTGTCCCCTGACCCTTACCAGCCTGGGCTCTCTTTCAAGGGAGGAGAGAACCAGGCCAGACACAGCTGTGATTTATGAGCCGGTACTAGAATAGGTTTGTTGATTGAATACATACATAAATGCCTCACACACTGGAGCTGGAAGGGAAGAAGATACAGGCTGGGGTGTGATTGGGGGAGGGGAGTGCACACGGAGCCAATGGCCCCTTAGTGTGAACCAATCGCTCCTTTTGGAGCCCCATTTACAAGCTACAAGGGATCAATTAAGGTCCCAACAAGCTTTTAAGAAGCAAGTGTAGCACGGACAGACGTGCAAGACAGCTGATTATCATACTCTGCTTGTTGGTGTCTAGCTGGGAAGTTCCTCCAGGCCTCTGACCTAAATCCCTCTCAGTATGGAAGTTGGTTTTGACATTCCTGCCTTCAGGGGACCCAGGGACTTGGGGGAGGGGAGGTTGCCAGAGGTGGGAGGGCCAGGGACAAGCAGAGCAGTACTGTGTCACTGAGTCCTTAATTGGCAGTATTAAAGTAATGACTCGCAAACAACAGCCAATTAATTATCCCCAGTTATAAAAAGCTCTGCTTCCCTTCCCTGTCGGGTGAGACTCCCTCAGCCTTGCTGCTCCACACCCTCAGCCAGGGGCAGGGGAGGCCAGTCCATCTCCGAGCTTCCTGCTTCCACATGCTGTGCCCTGTGAACAAAGGCTTTGGGAGTGGTACCGAGGCAGCTGTGGGTGGGCGGAGAGCGGCCTTCCTGAAGGGCTTCTTTTCTGAGCTCTGTGATCTCGCTCATCCCCGGGGCCTGCTTGGAAGCTAGTCTGGCCACAGGGGATCCCAACCTTGCATAAGAGAACAGCCCTGCCTCGCCCCGGACCCCCGCTCCTTAGTCACAACTCTCTGACCCATTCTCCTCGAGCTCCACGTCCATGCTCCAAGGCCAGCCATCTTGCTGCAGCCCCCAGCCCCAGCACCTGTGGCTGCAGACCTGTCCTGACCTTCCACACAGCTGCTCTATGTCTGAATGTCTCTGTCTGTGAAATGGGTGCACAATCAAATGTGGCCAGCGGAGGTGTTGGAACAATTAACCAGGCATTGTTTGTTAATCATTTGCTCCCTGCATACAGTGGTGCTCAATAGTGTTAACTCTTATCACAACTTTCTGCCTTATTTCCTAGCTCATGAGAGGGGCACGGCTTATCCACTCACTGCCTCCCATTGCACAGGTGAGATGCGGAGTTGGGGGGAACCCTTACAGAGCACCCCCTCCTGATTTAGCAGTAGCCTCTACTTGCCTGGCAGATTGTGCCTGTAGCCCTAGTTAGGCACCAGCGACTTTTTGCTTGTTTTGAGGCCAGGCCTCATGTAACTCAGGCTAGCTGGGACTCTCTAAGTGGTTGAGGATGACCTTGAACTTCTGATCCTCCTGCTTCTACTCCGGAGCAGTGGGGTTACACACACAAGCTGTGGAACCCCCGGGCCTGGTTTACCCAGTGCTGGGAGGCAGACCCAGGGCAAGCACCCTACCCACTGAACACCATGCTTAACCTGCGCGGCTGACCACAGACCTCTGCGCCCTTTACTGTGCCTGGCGAGAGTGCCCAGTACAGCCTCATCACCATTGCTGCCGTCTGTGGCGGGGGTGGGGGGATCGGGAGAGAGGAGGGAGGAACTCAACATCAGCTGACTTTGGGGTCCCCTGAGGTGAGCTCAGCCATCTGCAGACAGAACAGACTGAAGTCTCTGCCACTCCTTCAGTCTCCGTTCCATACCCAGCACCCCAGACTCTGGTATCCCCACAGCTTGAACCACCAAGGCTCCTAGTCATTGCCTCGGTGTACCTTCTCCACCCCTCAGCTCAACACAGTCAAGCCCCTTCCCTTCCCTTCCTGACTCGGGGCCTAGGAAGGCAGCCTGGCTCGTGGCCTTTCCATTAGGAGCTTGGTCCTCCCCCGACTGCTTTCTGTCCGCAGCACTGCTCGTTACCATTGGATGATCTTGCTCAAGCCCTGGCTTCTGCTTCTCCAAGACCCTTGGGGTCACTGCGTGCAACAGGAGTGGAGCCGGTCACCACAGCACTGACCCGCAGAGCAGATAGGGTACCAGCCAGAGGGAGGTCAGGTCAAAGAGGCCCGCTGCCTGCCCCAGGCCTGAGTGGCGTGGACTGTTCTGGAACAAAGCGGATGGCCCATAACGCTGACATCACTGATCTGATCCCTTCCCACTCAGTGCTGTAGCAACTGAGGCTGACAGCTGGAACGACCTGTCCTAATGTCCTCTCAGAGGTGGCACCATGCTGATCACCCAACAACCCTGTCTCACATGTTGGCCCGCGAGACGGTATGTGACTGCCTCTCCCTCGCAGGCGCACAGCTTACAGCCACTGGCTGCTAGCAGAAGAGGCATCCATGACCCTTCATCCGTCAGCTCTGGTCTGTGTCTCTCTCTGGCAGACAAATCCCGTCTACCCAAGAGAGAACGGCCACACCACATCATATAGTGCCCAGGGTACCAGGCCATGCTGTGGCTACCGGGGAAGGAGGTGGGCTCCATCCCGGCACTGCCAGGCTACGGTGGCCTCAGCCATGTCCCCTCCTCTTCCTCTTCCTCACCTTTGCTTTGTTTATCCATGTTTCCTCCTCTGTGCTGGGAGTGGAGGCACGGTAAGGAATCTGCTCTGGATTCACTCTGATAGGCCATGCTTCTCATGGGGGTCGTAGCCTAGGCTCCTGACTCCCTCTTGCACTTACCCCATGGTGGGGGGGGGAGCCAACAGGTAGGCAAGAACCCCGCCCTCCCCAGGCCTGCCAGAGCCTACCTCAGCTCAGCCACCTGTAATCCTTGACCCTACAGCCTGCTTGGGGCTGGCGAATTCAGAGGCTAGCTTCTTTGTTCAGACAAGCAGGAGGGAGGAGAAAAGCTGTTCTCCAGGCAGCAAAGCTTTTAGATAAACACCACAGAGGAATTGGGTTCCTTCAGAGAAGAAACCAGATCCACTGGCTGATAGTGCCCGGGGGACAGGAGTGCAGTTCTGGTCTGGCCGGGAAGCCAGCACTAAGGCCTCTTTATCCAGCTTAGCACCTGCTGTCGGCCCTGGCAAGCGGCAGCTCAGGTGACTGGGCCCCAGTCCCAGGCAATGGCCCCATCAGCGCCCAGGCTCCAGGATGGCCAGGCCCCACCCCCTCTCCCTCCTCCCTCCTGACATCCCTACCTAGCCCTGTGGGAACTGTAAACTTTTTCTTGAGGTGACCCCTCTTAGATCAACACACACACACACACACACACACACACACACTCCTTCCTTCTCAGGCCCCTGGAATGGCTGTCCCCACCACTACCGGAAGACAGTTAATAACTATCTATATCCACATAGACAAGGCCCTTCCTATCCATTCCACCTGGCCAGGAGCCTCAGGAATCATTATGGCCCAATTTTTCTGAGGGAGAAACTGAACCCTGGAAGGGTAATGAGCCTGCCCAGAACAGCACAGAGGCAGGCGGCCAGGCCCTGATTTTCCTCAGCTCCTGGGCCCATCACTGGGCTTTGGGAGACCTCTGACTCCATCCACGGGAAGCTCACCGGCGTGGTGTCATCGTGCGAGCGTTGGTAGCGCTTCCAGCGGCAGCCATAGATGCCCGTGAGGCATGAGAGGCACAGTTGGGGCTCGTAGTACTGCAGGGGCTGGTGTCTCACCATGCTCGTGCCCGCGGCCCTGGTGGCTGGCCCTCAAGCGCCCATGGAGGCCCCTGGCTGGTGCTGTATGTAGGAGAAAGCACAGGTTGTAAGTCAGGGCAAGAGTGAGGCATGAGTCCTGCAGAAGTCACCCCAACCTAGGTCAGGGAGGTTATCATCTCTGGAAGCCCTTCTGGAAGTCCTAGGTCCCTGGGACGTGTCCCCGGGATTCATCCCCTTTGGTCTCACTGATGTCTTCAGCAGTTGCTACTCTTACCTAGTATGGTTCTGTTTTCACTTCCATTGGAGACCTGCATGGGCCCTCTTTCCTTCTCTCTCAGCTCGCATTTAACCCAGGCTAGCCCTGGACTTTTGATATTCCTACCCCAACCTCGCCATCAACCTGGGGTTGATGACATGCACCATCACACCGGGTTTGTGAGACTTTCCCAGATGGCCTCCTGCAGACCTGGGGCCCCTCCCCCGCTCCCCAAGCCCCCTCCCCTCTTCTCAGCTTTATTCTCTCAGCCGCATTGTTAAATATGATGTATCTGCGTGTTTTGTTTGTCTGCCCACCCCACTGTAAGTTCCACGAAGGCAGGGAGTTTTGTCTTTTTAATCCTCTGCTGTCTCCCCCGGAACTGGAACAGAGCCCAGCAATAGCAGACTTTCAAAATAAATATTCTACAAAATCTATTACCATAAACACGGACCGGCATGGAGGGATTGAGATATGGCTGGCACTGGGAAGGGCCACCACACGTTCACGCTTCCCGAAAGTGGCAGGCACCGTGTCCTAAAGCCATCTGACATTTGAACAAAGAGCGCTTGGTGGGTTAGCACACCACACCATTCAACATAACGGGAACTGTAGAGACCTAGGACAGTGAGGGCCACCTTGAGGGTTGAATTGATCATCCCAAGCACTGCTTGTCAGTCTGAACCCCACTCTGCTCCACCAGGACTCGGCCTCCCAGGCTGGTGCTGGTCAGATGTGACCAGGAGACCCTGGCATCACTCCGTGTCTTCAGCCCGCTCTATGGATGTCACCAGTATGGTGATTCCAGTGTGTGGGTGAGGAGCCTGCCCTGCTCTGTTGCCTCTGAGACTCAAGGCCGTAAGTCCCCACCAGATCCTCAGATGATGGGACCCGAACTCATGCTTCCCTTGCCCCATGCCACCAGCGTCTGAGGCAAGGAAATGGTGTCCCCCTTTTTATCAAAACACCACTTCGCATCTGTAAAATTCACCCTGGCACAGCACACTCTGTGGTGTTCAGTGTGCATATCTTTAGTGTATTCGAGAAGCTATGCTTTGCCGCTAACCACGACCACCCAACACCACAGCATTTCTGCCATGCCAGCGACTACCCCAAAGCCCACCAGCAATGGCACCCTCATGCCCCCTCACCCACCCATCAGGTTTGGCAGCTACCATGCCACTTTCTGAGACTATCGACTTAGCAGTGCTAGAGATTCCCCATCTTGGAATCCATGGCCTTTTGAACAATGCTGCTTTTATTTAGCAAAATGTCTCCAAAGTTTATCTTTGTCATAGCACACATCAAAGGCCATTTTCTTCTTTCCTGAGACAAGGCCTCATATAGCCCAGGCCGCTCTAGGACTTAATCAGTCTCCTAGGCTGGCTCTGGACTCCTGACCAGTCTCTCAAGTGCTGGGATTACAGGCATGAGCCACCGTTCCCAGCTGCCTTTTTTAATATAAAGGTAAACAATACTCAATTCTATGGCTGTTTTCCAGCCTGTCCACCACACACAGGTTGTAGGACAGTCTAGATTACTACCAGTGTCTGCTTGTTTTTGTGTGGACATGTATTTTCATTTCCTTTGGACACAAACTTTGAGGATAGATTTGTAGATACAGTAATTCTTATGACTGAATCTTGGTACTTACTTGAAATAAATACTAAACTTATTTTTCCAAAGTGGCATTCTCTTTTACATTCCCAATGCATTGTCTTCACCCTCCCCATTTTATACATTAGAAATCTCAGGTTCAGAATGACCCAATCCCTCTTAAAGGTCACAAAGCAAAGCTAAAAATCACCCCCAGGCAGCCCCCAGAATAAGCCCCAGGGGGTCTTATTCTAACCCACAGCTTGGCAACTGTAGCCACTGGTTTGCCAAATCTGACCTGTTTCCCACTTTCTTTTTTCTTTCTTTCTTTTTTTTTTTTTTACAGCTTGAAATCTAAGAATGTTTTTTACATTTTTAAACCTCTGGGGGAATGAACTTAAAACAAGAATATCTTGTGACACATAAAAATTCTATTAAAGTCAAATCCCAGCATCCACAAATAAAGCTTTATTGAACACAGTCACACTTGGCCTCTCTGCACGAACAGTTCGTGGTTGCTTTAACTAGATCTGTCGGCCAAGTGGGCCGCTACAGGGCCATATGGCTCGCACAGTTCAAAATACTTCTGCCTGGCTCCTAGAGGGAGGGGGTGTGTGCAGATTCCCTCTGCTGCCTGACTGCCTCTGCTGCCCCCAAGCTGGGGTCTGAGTGAGGCCATGATGGAGGGAGATGGGGTGGCAGGGGTACTTAGTCAGGGACGGGAGGACTCGGGGCTACTTCCTAGAGGCAGTGCATGACTGACTCCTCAGAGGCCAGGCTCTAAGTGCAGGTGTCTGAGGGTTTCTGCTGCTCTGATAAGACGCTATGACCAAGGGCAGCTTGGGGAAGAAAGGACTTATTCCAACTTCCAACTCCTGGGTCACACTCCATCATCAAAGGAAGTCAGGGCCGAAATAACTAACCCAAGAGGGAATGATCAGGGCAGTCACAGTCAAACCAAAGCAAAACCAAACTCTAACAATGTAAATAACTCAGTGCCCAGTGTCCGGGTACTGCTCCCTCTCCTCTGGGCACTAACGGGCCACCTGTCCAAGTCTGACACCCACAGTGCACATGGCTTGTCTCCCAGGCTCAGCCTAGTTTTATTCCACAACTGCTGTTGCCCTTGGTGGTAATCCCATGATCCCAGCTTCTCCAAAATTCTGGGGATGCCAATGTAACTAGGCTGCATCTTCACTAGTAACCTCTCCTGAACTCTCTTCCTGGTCACTCAACCTGCTAAATGGTACCCAACCTCAACTGTTCTCTATGGCCCCAAATCCCGGGGCTTTGACTATGACTGAGGCTGTACCTTCACTGATGGCCTCTCTCCAGGGACTCCAGACCTGCCACCCAGTGCCAAGCCCCAGCTGCTCTCCATGACTCCTTCACACCTTCAAAACCTGTACCACCTGAAGGCTTTTACCCAAGTTCACCTCCCAATACAAAGCACAGGCTGGCCCCCACATACACACGTCCTCGTGCTCAGTTTCCCAGAGATGGTGGAAGTGAAAGCCAGAGCCAGGAAGGCAGAGCTCCTCCACGCAGTTCCCAACATCCTGGTCCCCACTCTCACATCAGCCACCACATCTGCCCTGCCTCTCAGCAGGGAGGAGGCAACTACAGTGAAGAAAGAAGCCCTGGCCATTGACCTACTCCGAGGCAGGGCCATTTTAGGCTCTTCTCTGGGCTTCAGTCTCTGGATATGCAACAGAGGGCAGAGGCTTTGCTTTGGAGATTACGGGCAGGCTCCATGGACTGCTAGGCTGGGGGCGGGGCGGGGCACCTCTTTGCAAAGCCCAGCAAGTGGATCCGGGAGCATGGCCAGGATTCCCTGCCCCTTGCCTGCCGGCTTCCCAGTCTCCTCACTCTGAGCTACACAAGAAAAGAAATGAGAGCTCTGTCTGAAAAGACAGCGGGGAAGGCGGTGTCTCACCTGGATCTGGGACTCAGTGATTCTACATTTGGGCTTCTCCCTGGCTTCAGGTAAATGTTTATCCTGTCCATGACTGGAAGATTCCTTCTGTTCCCTCCGTGTGATCCCAACAGGGATCATCTCATCCTCACCCAGTTTCAGTAACCAGGTGCCCTAAGCCTGTGACCAAGGCCCCCTTGTCTCTGCCTATGATGACAGCCAGTGGCTCCTGCCTTGCTGCAGGGGCAAACTCCCAGGCCCTGCCAACCCAGCTCTGCTTCTCAGGCTTTCTTCTAGCCATGTTCCCACCACCTAGCCTGGTCTCCCTCCCTAACCTCCCTGCTGTCAGCTAGCCTGGGCTCAAACCCCCACTAATGCTAGGGTACACTTTCACTAGCCCCCTGACCAGGACCTGCCCTGCCAATCCAGCCTGTCCTCTGTCCCGTCTGGTTTACTCCTTCTAACCCTGGTGGTCCCAGAGAGCTTCCCCTGAACCCTGGCTCAGTTAGAGGTCCTGGTTCAGCCTACAGGTCCTGCCAGTCTCTCTTGGACCATTTTGCTATGTGTGCACTGCTGACATGTGTGTCTCCCCTGTGTGGCAACTGACTGTCCCCTTATCCCTCCATCTCCCTAGAGACCAGCACAGAGCAGTGAGAAGAGAATGTTCCAGAAGCTTGCTGGACAGAGGAGAATCCAGTTCTGCTCACAGAGTCAGAAACTGGGCAGCTGACACTTGGCTCAGCTCTCACAGGCAACGTCTTTCTACCTGTCCCTCTTCCTCAGTCTCCTATGACTGTCCACACCAAGTGCCTGAGGAATGCCCTGCCAAGAGCCTCTCGCCAATTCCGGAACAAGAGACTTCTCCCCAGCCCAAAGCCCTGCGTTGCCTCAACACCTGATCCAACTTCTATGGCCTCCTGGTCTCACAGCCATGCCTGCATGGAGAAAGTACCTGCTATGGAGCCCCAGCAGGAGGGTGGGTCTGTGGGATACATGCCCACCTCCCGGAAGGTGCCTGACATGTCCCACTCCTCCTCCTCCCCTCTGGGACGACTAGCTGTCAAGCCAACCAGGCCTCAACCGTGATGGCCAATCTCTTCTCTGAGATGTGAGGGCCTGGGTCTTTGTGTGGTCTCCCTCAGTGGACTTGCTACAGACTTTGCAAGTCATTGTCTCTCTCTTGGCCTTGCTTTAATGTCACAGAGCTGGGGACATTGTGTGTGTGTGTGTGTGATAGATAGCTCAGTAGATAAAGTGTTTGCCACATAAGCACAAGGACCTGAGTTTGGTCCCCAGAACCCACACGAAGAAGCTGGCATATGAGCCAGTGAGGTTGCACAGTGGGTAAAGGTGTTTGCCTCTGAGCCTGAGGATCTGAGCTTGACCATCGGAACCCACACTGTAAAAAGGAGAGAACTGACCTCACAGGAACACTGAAAATCATACATGTGTGCACACACATATACACACCCCATATCACACACATATACCACATTGCACATACCATATCTTACACACACACACACATACACACACACACACACACACACACACACACACACACACGCACATCACTCATATACATTACACATATCACACACATAAACACACACACACACACACACACATCACTCATATACATTACACATATCACACACATAAACACACACACACACACACACACACGCACATCACTCATATACATTACACATATCACACACATAAACACACACATCACACATACACATTGCACATATCACACAAACATACACACATACACATTACACATATCACACACATAAACACACACATCACACATACACATTACACATACCACACAAACACACACACATACACATTACACATATCACACACACAAATACACATACACATCACACATATCACACACACAAATACACATACACATCACACATATCACACACACAAATACACATACACATCACACATACACATTACACATATCACATACACATACACACTCACTCACACACACACACACACACACAGAGAGAGAGAGAGAGAGAGAGAGAGAGAGAGAGAGAGAGAGAACCAGTCAGTGTTGTATGCACTTACAATCCCAGGTCTGCTGGGGTGGAGACATGCAGAATCCTGTAGCTCAATGGCCAGTCAGGCTAACATGATTTTCTGACCAAGTGAGAGACCCTGTCTCAAAACCAGGATGTTGGTATCTAAAAAAGGACATACACACACCCACAAGGGAGTAAAAACATAGATGCTTGATATACAAATGAATCTTGAGACTTGACCCTAAATATAGGAAGCCAATTAAACAAGACTACTTGTTATATGACTCTATTTAAAGGCTGGCTGAGGCAAACAAATAGTAGATTAATGAACACTAGGGCTAGGGAACTAAAGAGGGACGCAACATCTGACTGTGGGTCTGGAACTGCTTCTGGAAGTGATGAAAATGTTTTAGAATTAGTGCTAATATTTGTGTGATGATGAATATACAAAACCCACTTTAACTAGGCAAGTTGTAGCTAGGTGTAGTGGCGCGCACCTTTAATTCCAGTGCTCAGGAAGCAGAGGCAGGAGGATCTCTGTGTTTGAGGCCAGCCTGGTCTACATATTAAGTTCCAGGACAGCCAGGGCTACATGGTGAGACTTTGTCTCAAATAAACAAGCAAACAAGCAAGTAAGTTGGGCACAGTGGCACATGCCTGTAATTACATCATTTAGGAGATTGCAGCAGGAAGATCACCTGAGTTCAAGGTCGCCCTGATCTACAAATTTCCAGGCAAAAGCAAAACAAGCTGGACATTCTTTTTTTTTGGGAGGGGGAGGGGGGCGTTTTGAGACAGGGTTTCTTTGTGTAGCCCTGGCTGTCCTGAAACTCACTGTAGATCAGGCTGGCCTCAAACTCAGAAATCCACTTGCCTCTGCCTCCCAAGTGCTGGAATTAAAGGTGTGTGCCACCACTGCTTGGCCGAACATTCTTTTTTTATATATTTATTTATTTATTTTATGTATATGAGTGCACACTGTAGCTGTCTTCAAACACACCAGAAGAGGGAATCAAATCCCATTACAGATGATTCTGAGCCATCATGTGGTTGCTGGGAATTGAACTCAGGACCTCTGGAAGAGCAGTCAGTGCTCTTAACCACTGAGCCATCTCTTCAGCCCCAAGGCTGGACATTCTTAATGCATTTTTTTTTAACCCCAGCACTTAGGCGCCCAAGGCAAACAGCCTGATCTACATATCAAATTCCAGGTCAGCCAGAGACTCTTGGTGAGACCCTGTCTCCAATAAAAATACAAACAAACCATCAACAATAGATAATGAAATAGACAATTTGTATCTTATATCATAAAACTGTTCCTTTTTGTCTACCCAGGTCTGAAAATGACTGTAACAGAAGGGACAGTGGCCTTGGGTTCTTGTTATAGCTGGTCCCCTCCATTCCTGCATAGACTGGGGTCTATGGGACACTCCAGTTCTGAGCACCACCTGTTCCTCCAAGAAGCTCTTCTGTTCAAATTGACTGAATTACTTACTTCTATGTTTGCAACCCAAAACCCGTGTCACTAGGACACAGGTGCTCTCTGTGACACCAACTCTTAGCAGGTTTTAAGCACTGACCAAGTGTGCCTCGGGAATGACAAGACAGCCCAGGGACAATTTACCTGCTGCAAGTCACAACAACTGCCCATCAAGCTGTCACTTGCCTGATGTACAATAGAGCAGACTTGGGGTGTGGGGGTGGGGCGGGGGTGGGGGGGGGTGGGGGATGAAGATTGGTGGCTTGTGTCCTGGACACAAGGGGCCTGAAGAGTCCTGTGGCAAGCATCACAGAGATGGTCCCTGCTGGGTGATATGATGGGTACCATGAGGTAAGAGCTTGCTGAGTGCTAAGTTTAGTGCTGCCCGTGGAACTTACGGATAACAACCCCACCCAGGGAGACGGTGTCCACAAACTGTGCCTGAGAGAAGTGAGGTAACGATGGCGCATCACACAATGGAATAGTAGTTAACAATAAAAGGAAAAGAACGACCTGGTCTGCTGGCAGAGGCCTGTGATCCCAGCCCCGGGGAACTACACAGTGAGACTCCATCTCCAAGAAAGAACTAGCAAGCCACAGAAGGACAAGAAGAAACTTGGAAGCATAGTGGTGGGCAACAGAAGGCTTCTCTGAGACATTCTAGAACAGGCAAAAAATAGACAACAGAAAGATCAGAGCTTGCCCCGGGGCTCAGGGGAAGGGAGAACCAGGTGGAACACAAGGATATTAGAACAGCCACCTTGTCCTGTACGACCCAGGAATGCCCCACCTGTCCAACCCCAGAGGACAGACCAAGCAAATCCTCACTCTGGTCAGTAAGAATGCAGCGACACTCATTCCCCACCTGTCCCAAATGTACCCCGGTAACAGAATACACAAAATAGAGTTAGGAGAGGAGGACAGAGGAAAGGTGTCTGGGAACTAAGCTCTACAACCAACTTCTCTAAAGGCTAGAGTGGATATTTAAAAGTCTATTAATTGCACACACACACACACACACACACACACACACACACACACACGCACACGCACGCACGCGCGCGAGTCAATGAAACGGATACAGATAATCTCAGAAGAGTCCATCTGAAATCAAGGTGATAAATACAATCCAGGCTGTCTCTGCGGTAGCGCCCAGGGTGGGCCAGTCCTCAGTCTAGTCCTGTCCACATCCCTGCTGCCACAGGACACAGCAGCCTGTGCCTCCCAGTGCAGAGCACTGTGTTTTGGTTGGCATCAGGGACGCCCAGGCCAGGAACTGGAAGAGGAAACTCTGGCGGGTGCCAAGGCTGGGGGGTGGAGCCTGGCCTTCTCCATGGGCTGCCAGGCCCCAGGGAAGGAAGGGCGCACTGGGAAACATCTCCTCCTCGGTCTTGGCTGCATCTACTGCAGCTCAACCCCAGCCAGGCCCAGCACTGGTGGTCTGTGGTTAAGCTTGGCCACCTCCATTTTCTGTGTGACCGCATCTCTATCCTTGCTTTCTTACTGAGATCTTGAGGGGCGGGGGTGGGTGTAAGGGGGTGGGGGACACATTCTCTCAGACAGTCTCCAGAGGTGTCTTCAACACTCAATTCCTAACGCTCTGTAGTTACCAGCGTTCTCTTCATCCCTGGAGGGCAAAGCAGAGGTGTGGCAGCTCAGGGAGGACAGAACATCCCACAATCCTTCCTGTGAATGGAAGAAGAGCCTTTCTATTCCCAGGGCTAGCCCTGACCGTGAAGAACCACCTGACTCTGGAAGTTCTCATACCTGGAGGCCTAGAAAACCCAACCGCAGCAATGTGGAGCCAACCCACGCCTACCAGCCTTGCTCTCTGCCTCAGGTGGCCCCAGGTTCTCACGGCCTGGCTTCATCAGATGGCCTCTGTGGAGAGCAGTGAGCTGTCACCATCTTCCTGTGTGATCTTGGGTGAGGTGCTCTGCCTCTCTGGATCTCAGAGACAGCCCTAAGTTCCGGTGAATGAATAGTGAAATAACTAGACCTAGGGCAGGAAGGAAATCTAAATCCCCAGGCAGTGGCAGCAGGAGAACCAGGCGGGCAGATGGAAGCACATGGGAGTCCATCCAGGTTTAAAAAAAAAAAAAGCCAGGTAGGCTCCACCCCTGTCGTCACACCTGCTCTGTTTGGGGAGAAGTACCTTAGTGGGGGAGGGCTGCAAGCCAGAGCCCTCAAAGAACTAATCATGCCATAATTAGGGTCATTAATACTCTTCTGCATGGTAGTGCCAGGACCTCTTGTTTACCCAACTCTTCTGTCACAGGAGACCGCTGGCTCTTCTGGGAGAGAACTGGAGGCCAAGTAAGGCCAGGCCTTCCTATACGTGTGAGCCTCCAGGCTATGGAAGGCCAGGTCTTCCTATACGTGTGAGCCTCCAGGCCATGGAAGGCCAGGCTTTCCTATATGTGCGAGCCTCCAGGCCATGGAAGGCCAGGCTTTCCTATACATGCGAGCCTCCAGGTGATCCAGTTTTCCCAGATCTCAAGGCTTTCTTCTCTCGGCCCCTTTTGTCACAGATAAGGGTGGCTTTCTCCAGAGGCCTGTCCTGCCCTCGGGTTCTGAGCTCTGTCTTTGGAATTTTAGAGGCTTCCAATGGGATCTGGAGTGATTTCTAGACAGTGAGCGATTCATCACTATGGTCCTCTTTCCCTCAAGATGACCTCAATGTAGCAAAAGCAGCTCCAACCACCAATGCAGGCACAGTGCTTTACAGTTCACCAAGAGCTTCCTGGTGAGTCATCCTGGTGAGGTGTCTCACCGACTTCCCAGGTCCTACCACGATCTTCATTTCACAGACATCTTCAGTGAAGAACAGGAAGCCACCTGAGACCTCAGATGCTTGGAATCACAGATTCTGAGCTTTGTCAGTAGACAGACAACAGCGTGTCTTCAGAGCCTCCTCCCTCAGGCAAGGGTTTGAGAGATAAAACTGTGTTTGGGAGATATTCAAGGCCATGGGTTGACAGGCACAAGTACTTGCCTAGAAGCCTTGGATTCTCTTTGGACCCAAAGGCTGTAGGGACCTGTTCTTCTAGGTCAGCAGTCCTAACCTGTGCAGTCACAACCCCTTTGACAAATCCCTATCTCCAAAAATATTTACACCATGACTTGTAACAGTAATAAAATGACAGTTATGAAGTAGCAACGAAAATAATTTTTTAGTTGGGGGCCACCACAATATGAGGAACTTTATTACAGGGTTTCAGCATTAGGAAGGTTAAGAACCACTGCTACAAACCACAAGCACAAGAAGAAGAGTCACCAGGAGTGGCCAGCCCTGCCAGGCACAGTGTGACACATGCCTTTAATCCCAGCACTCGGGAAGCAGAGGCAGAGACAGGTAGGTCTATGTGAGTTCATAGGTAGCTTGGTCTGCATAGTGAGTACCAGGCCAGCCAGCTACCTAGGGAGACACAATCTCAATAAAAGAACGACTAGTTCTACCCAGAGAGCAGAGCTTTTCTTCACAAACCCACAGACTTCAGGCCTTATATGCCCCAAACCAATCCCAATGTCAGCTCACTCAGCTGAGCCCTCAGTAGGGCAGGATAGGAAGAACATGACTTTAAGGCCAGCCTTAACTACATAATAAGCCCATAAGTCTTAAAATAAATGAATGAATAAATAAATGTTTTTAAAAATCACTTCTCCCAAAGTGCCCACAACCAAGAATCCTAGAGCAACCTGACAAGGATTTCAAGACCAGAAAGTCACAACATATCTGGACCAACAAAATCGTAGTGTTACTCTCTCATGTCTCCTCCCTGCAGATGGCCTATGCTGGCTCCTTAGGCTCGTGTGCTGGTCCTAACTCTCTGGAGACTTGGGCAGTCTCTCCAAGCCATCAAGACTGCAGGAAGATTGTCCTGGGAGGAGCATCTGCCCCTGTCATGACTCCCCTCCTTTGGGCCAACGTGTGTCTGTCTGTGTGTGTCTGTGTGTGTCTGTGTGTGTCTGTGTGTGTCTGTGTGTGTGTATCTGTGTGTCTGTGTCTGTGTGTGTGTCTGTGTGTGTGTGTCTGTGTGTGTGTGTGTCTGTGTGTGTCTGTGTGTGTGTGTCTGTGTGTGTGTGTCTGTGTGTGTGTCTGTGTGTGTCTGTGTGTCTGTGTGTGTGTGTGTATGTTTGTTAGAATGGTATCACCCTCTCATTTACTCTCAGGTGGATGTCCAGGGCTTTGCTCAACAGCCTAGAGATTCAGTCACAGGGCTCAGTTGGCTTTCTCTCAGGCCTTCCTCTGGGACCCTGAGAGAGGGGACCACTGTCACGAGGTGGGGTAGGGGAGGGAAGCTAGTTCTGGCAGAGATTTGGGCCCTGCACACTCTCTCTAACTAGTTTTTGTCCCTTAAAGGAATGGGAGCAATGATTTACTTACTTATGGCAATTAGCAGAGTCCTTACCCAGGGCTTCTCCAGTCTGGCCTAGGATGGAGAGAGACGCAAGTCCTCCATTTAAGGGCATTTCTCCAGTTTCCTTCCCTCCCGTCTACCAACTGGGAAGTCTCCTTCTCCCCATCTCCCGCATCAGGCAGGAGGCAGGTCACTGACCACTTATTGGCCCTGTTCCCAGCTCCCATCATCCACACTAACACATGGGTCTGTGTGAGCCCTGGGCTGAGCTACCCTGCCCCCAAGCCACAGCCTCAGCCTTTGGACTGACCAAGCCCTTGAGAGCCATTACCGACCTCAGTACTTGGCCATCAGCTACTTTTGTCCAGACTCCAGCCTGGCCACTTATCTGAAGCCTCAAGTATCTGCCACCCTGAACCCCATGACAGGGAGGGACATGAGACACTACAGACCTCTCCCTGCCAAGGAGCACTGTACCAGGGACCTGCGCATCACAGCGCATCACACACTGGGTTAGGCATCAAGCAGATGCCATGTATTTTCCAATGGGAAAAACCGGTTAAATGTGCAAAACAAGGAAAGAAAAACAGTCAGAGCTTTTAAAATCACACAACCAGCAGATGCAGTGGCCTACATGCATAACCTCAGCTAAGGCAGGATAGCGTTCAAGGCTAGCCTGGGCTACACAACAAGGTCCTGTCTCTAAATAAATAAACTGTACAGCTACAGTTATTTCTGAGTCTAAGCTGAATTCTGCCTTTAAGTAATAATAATTAGTTGTTTCCAACTTTTAGGAAAATAATTATATTGCAAAAATAAATAAATACCCCCAAAACTCAAATTAGGCACCTTTCTCCTGCAATTTTTTTCTTAAGCTTCTGATGCAGGTTTGCATGCTTCTACACCAGGTCTGGTGAGGGTGACCTCGGGCTGTGCACAGGACCTCCTCCCCTGATATCCCCTCCCCCATCATCTCCTCCCTCCCCCTCCCCTCCCATTGTTACTGTCTCTCTCTTCCCCACTGCATTCTGCAAAGAGAAGCAGTTTCTCTCCGCCTAGGCATGTCTCAGAACATGAGGCCTAGACCTGTCTTCACCTTGTTCAAAGGTCCAACGTCCTTTCTGGTGATTAGAGAGAGCCTTGATTGGAAGTCTGTGGAGGAAGAATTTTCCAGGAGTCAGCAGGCCCACCTCAGGGCTCAGGGCAGTTCCCTGGTGCAGGCCTCCAGGCCCACCATTTGCCATTCATTCCCTTGACTGAAATGCAGCCTTCTCTAGGCTCTCTGTCCAGATGCATCCTCTCTGAAGCCGTGAGCCCATTAAAAGCCCCGAAAGTGGAGTTCAAAGGAACAGCTATATAAGCTATAGAGAGGCTGTGCACAGGCTGGAGACAAGCCTACACTGCTTAGGTTCAAAGCCCAGTTTTCCTACTTAGCTAAGCGGGCAAGTGACCTACTGCTTCAGTTTCCTGATTTACAACATGGGGATAACGGCATCAACCTCATGGGCTATTATAAGGATTATGTGAGCTACTACATCAGATAAGACCTAGAATGCCGACCCCATACACGGCGCTGCATTTCCTTTCTTTATAAATGGGACAACTGTCCCGTTTCTCCTGATTTTCTTCCTAAGCTGCAGAGTTCTTCCCCAAGGGAGAAGCAGACATTGTTTCAGAAGCAGATGGGGGGTGGGGGGGGCTGTTCTCCACAGCCCGTTTCTACTTCCTTTCCCTCAGCCCATTTCCTCCCATTCTTCTTTCTTTACCTGGAAGAAGGTCCGGGTGGCTTCGGACTGCCTTCCAGGGGGGTCCTGTCCACAGAGCCGGTAATGTCACATCAGCTGGTAATGTCACCTCAGCCGGTAATGTCACTTCAGTCGAAGAGCTGAGGAGACAAGACAACCAACTCACCGAGAGCCTTCAGCTCCCACCTGGCATCTTCCACACCTAGCTTTAATGAGCCACGCCCTTCCCCGGTGCTGCCCACCCCATGCTGGAGCTGGACCTACTGATAGGTAGGCCACCCCTAGTCCCAGGTGAATTAGGGAAGCTATAAAGTTGATAGCTGACCAAATCCTGGTCCCTGAGACAAGGACACATGGTCCCACTTCCATTCCTGCAGGCCAAACCCGGACAACCTGCTCCTTGAACACCCGTACCCCTCACCAGGCCCCCAAGAAAAGAGGCCGCAGGTGCGGCTATGCCGGGATCCAGATCTTCAAGCGTCCCCAGGAGCTGTGAGACCAGCTGTTCTCCAAGGAAGCTGTCAGGGAGGACTGGTGGGATCTGGGGCACCACAATTATGTGCCTGGTTCTGACTCATGCATTGCCTCCCCAGCAGCTCCTACAGGCAGCAGGACAGCCCCCCTGCACTCCCCAACCCCCCACCCAGGAGCTATGAGGAGAGACAGGTTATACAAGTGGAGGGTAGGGGAAGGGGCCTCAGGCCAGCATTTCAGGCTTTAGAGGACACTGCCACCTTGCCTACTCAGAGACACCAAGCATGGGAGGGCCAGGGCCTTCCTGTGTCACAAAGCAGAGCAATGGCTTAGGTCTGGGCTCCAGAGTTTGACAGCTCTCCACAACCCACTGAGATCTCGGAGCAGCATGAAGTACACAGTCAGCCAGCTTCAGAGTGTGCAGGAGGGGCTGGGTCCAGAGACAGCATCCAGACCCAGAAGCACACCTCCTCCCCCACCCCATCCCCCACCCCTTCAATCCTTGGGATCTGACGCACTTTATAGTCTCCAAAGCACTCTTATTGACACAAGCTTGTTAATGCAAGCCTGTAAACCTAGCTAGTCAGGAGACCAAGGCAGAAGGATCAAAAAGTTCAAGGCCTTGGGTTTACAGAATGACTCAAGGCCAGTCGGGACAACTTAGTGAGATATCTCAAATATTTTACAAGTTAAAAGAAGGCTGGGGTTACAGCATTCACCAAGGCCCTGGGTTCAAGCCCCTCTGCCCTTCCCCCCCACCTCCTACCCCCGAGAAAAAAATGAACAAATAAAACCACTTATTTCCTTTATGTACCTCAGGGATGGCTCCTCAGGCTTGAGGCAGAGATGTAAACAGAGCAGGGTGGCTCCGACTGGAGAGCGCCAGGATCCACCATGGGGCCTGCTGTGAGCTGCAGTTGGCCTGGTTTGTCTGCTTCAGGCCTGGGGTTCTGCATGCCTATGCCGCTAACGGAGCCTGCTTGCTAGCCCATGTGCGGCAGTAAAGCACCCAAGTGAGATTTGGAAATCTCAGTGGGTAAAGGCACCTACTGTGACCCTGCTAATCTGAGTTTGATCCTGGGGACACTCTGGGTAGGAGAGAACTGACTCCACAGTCCTCCTACCTACCTACCTACCTATACACACACACACACACACACACACACATGCACGCGCACGTGCACACACACACATGCACGCACGCACGCACACACACACACACACACACACACCATACACATTCACACACACCATATCACACAGACACATCACACACATACCACACACATCACACATACACACATGCCACATTACACACCACACACACACACACCTACACACACACCACACACATACACACATACTATATCACGCATACACACACATACCACACGCACCACATATATACATATCACATTATACACCATATGCACACATACACTATATCACACACACATACACCATATCTCACACACACACATACACACACACACACACACACACACACACACACACACGCACGCACACACAGGCATATACATACACCACACCACACATATGCACACACACATTAAAATGCAACAAAATTTTCCAAAAAACAAAGCAGAGGCTCTCAGGAGGTGGGCACACACAGCAAGGTGGCAAAGTTTAAATTAACCCCCCAAAACCTCCCCACCTTCTTTTTTAATCTACTGAGGCAGTTTTATGCAATGGCCCAGAATGATCTCAAGCTTGAAGCAATTCTTCTGCCTCAGCCTTGAGGGTTAGGATTATAGCAGAAAGTCACCTAGATGTCTTTTCCAATCCTCCTTTAATGTTTTTTCCACTGTGTAATTTTGCTGTGCGGAGTTTTAAAGTTTTTCTCATGAATATATGTGTGTGTGTAACATATGTGTGTATGGGTCTTCATGTATGTAGGCACATATTTGTTTGTGCCTGTACATGTACACACCTGTGAGGCACAGTCTCTTACTTGAATCCGAACTTGCCAATATGGCCCGGTTGGCTAGCTCGCTTGCTCCAGCGCCTCAGCCCTGCCCCCTGAGCCCTAGAATTGCAGGCAGGCCTCCATGCATGGCCACCAGGTTCACATGGGCCCTGGGGATTCAGACTCCAGGCCTCAGACCTGCGCAGCAAGCACGTCCCCTGAGCCACCGACCCAGTCCTTAAACTTGCTTCTACTCCACACTTTACTGTTTAGAGACTGGGTCTCACCCAGCCCAGCTGACCTCAAGCTTCCCAGGGGGCTCCAGTTGATCTTGGACTTTTGGTCCTCCCACTGACATCTGTTAAGTGCTCGGATGGCCAGTGTGTGCCACCACTCGGAGTGACGCGCGCTAGGAAAGCGCTCTACCAGCTGAGCCCCGCCATCCATGATCTTCCGGGATAAACCCTTTAATACTGAGTTGTATAGAACATCATTGGCAGCACCGGACACACTTAGGTGTGCAGGCACAGAGAGGGGTAGGGAACCCATGTGGTCGCCAGAAAGTCCTTGTTAGAGATCCAAGCATGGAAGAGAAAGTGTGATAGACCCACACGGAGGTGTCTCAGCGGTCTCATAACCTCCACCTGGGCTCGTGGCTACCAGCGAAAGCAGATGATGAATGACTGGATTTGGAGGCGGCCCTCGTGTCTACTCTAGTCTCCCTGGAGCAGAACAGTCTCGCACCTGAAATAACCAAGATAGTCCATCTCCCACCTCTGACTGAGCCATTGGCTTAGTCTCTGGTCACCCGGTGCAGGGGCCAGGCTAAGGGTGACATGCTCAGGCCTGACTCCAGCCCCGCCCTCCCTTCTCAGCACAGGGACAGTGAGAGCCAGTGAGTCACTTGAAGGAAGTTCTGGGCCCCAAACAGGAAGTAGCACTTCAGTCCAAACCCCCTCCAGGACCAAAGCAGCAGGGGAGGCAGATGGCTGCAGGGGAACAGGTGGGACCCAGCAACACCTGCTAAGACTTCATCAAGCCTCTCCTTCCTCACCGACCCCACTCAGGCCCCTGGCAAAGCTGAAGAACCAAATGTGCCTGCCCAGATGCCTGTCCATCATCTGCTGAGAGAAATACATGCCGCCACTGCTGGTGTGTATGCGTGTGAGTGTGTGCTCACCTGCGCGTGAGTGTGTGCTCACCTGCACGTGAGTGTGTGCTCACCTGCGCGTGAATGTGTGCTCACCTGCCCATGTGCCTACGTGGGTGTGCTCACGTGTGCAGGTGTCTCTGGGTGTGTGTGTCTGTGCCTGAGTGTATGCCTGTGTCTGTGTGTATCTGTGTGTGAGTATGTGCTCACATGTGAATGTGTGTGTGTGTGTGTGTGTGTGCTCACATGTGCATGTGTCTCTGGGTGTGTGTCTGTGCCTGTGTGTGCCTGTGTGTATGTGCTCACATGTGAATGTGTCTGTGTGTATGTGTGTGTATGTGTGTTTTCTTATTTCTTCCGGTTACATTTCACTCACGTGGTGGGAACATACATGGTACCGGAGGAACGTCTTACAATATTTAACAATTTTCATTGTGTTCATACAACAGCAAATAAGATCCTCACTCTTTAAAATATATTTATTTATTTATTTATTTTACAGTTTATTTTGTGTGTGCAACAGTGTGAATGCAGTAGTCGGGGGACAACTCGTGGGAGCTCAGACTTCCCTCCCACCGTGTGAGCACCAGGGTTATAACTATGCACCACCACACTTGTCTAGTTAGTTGGTTTTAGGGGTACCAGATATCAAACCTAGGCTCTTGTGCTTGCTAGGCACGCATTCTCCCACTGAGATATAAACCTTTTTGTATTTGAATTTTGAGTCAGGGTTGCTTGTTCTCTGGCATTCGCTGGCCATGTTTTCTTGGCCTTAAGCCTCTCAAGAAGTTGAGTTGAACCTGGCCAGGCTAGGGAATCTAATTTTATAATCTTGTACTAATTAGGATGTAGGTGGTTTAATTATATAAATGTATAATGATGACTTCTGCAAAAATAAAGTTTCCTGTATTTGCATTCACCCTAGTTTACATTTTTGACAGAAATATAGCCAAGCTTCACATACTGTGTATGTGAATGTGGCACAGGTGATGGAGACCAAAGCCTGAGCATGACAGGCACGTGTTCTGCCACTGTGCCACACCCCAGGGCTCAAACTCCATTGCCTTTGCAAGATAACTGTAAATCCTTTAGATTGCCGCTGCCAATAGAACACAGATCCTATGAAACCCTTGCTGAAGTGAAAAGTAATATGTTTTATGAAACAAATAGAAGTGGAATGTAAATCTCAGTCCTCACCTTAACCTCAGCAGAGCATCAGCAAAACCCCAAATTTAAACACTCTCATTGACAGAGGACTAGCTCAGTCAGTGGGTAAAGCACTTGCCTTGCAAATGTGAGAACCTGAGTTCGATCCCCAGGACCTGCATAAAGCCAGGAGCAGTAGCAGGCATCTGTAATCATGGCTCTCCTGCAGTGAGGAGAGGTGGGGTCGAGAGAATCCCCAGAGGCTCATAGCCCAGCTGTGCTGGTTGTACAGCAGTGAACTACAAAAAGAGACAAAAAGACATTGTCTCAAGCAAGACACTGCTTGAAGTTGAGGACCAACATCCATGATGTCCCCAGACCTCTGTGCATGTATGAGCTTGCATGTGTCAGTGCGCTCTCTCTCTCTCTCTCTCTCACACACACTGAAAATAGATGAACACAGACACTTAATATTTTGACACTTTAAGTCATGAAATTCACTTTCCACATGTGGTTCTGTTCCTACAAGGAAGACATGCTTGCTATGGTGGAAAGGCTGACTGCTTAAGACCCCTAAGAGGCCAGGTCGAGATACCTACACAGTTTCACCCCACTGCAGAAGGGATCCTACCAGCAGTAGGTGACGCTGCTACAGACAAGCCTCAATGGTTCACCACAAACCCAGTGGCCAACACACATTACAAGAGCTTTCCTAAGTGTCCCGTGAACTTACAACACAGATGGAGGAGCCTGTGCTAATAAAGGAGAAGGCTGTGTGAAGCAGGAGGCACTGTGAGGGGACGGAGTGAGAGATCTTCTTGAGAAGGAGGGGCAAAGCTGTCCCCCATCCTCAGCACAGGGCTAGACCCACGTGGGAATCAGCAGGCTTACTCCCCCAGGTACCCCAGCGCAGCTCCTCCCACCGGCCTCTGGGGGATCTTGACATTTTAGATTGTTTCTTCCTTGAGGCCACCATCCTAAGTACACACACACACACACACACACACACACACACACACACAGGGGTGGGGTGGGGGATGGGCTGAAGGTTTCCCAAGCTTCAGGGTGGGTCCCAGCTTTGTCTCAACAAAGCTGGGTTTGGACACGAACCACAGTGAAGGTGACAGCAGGCTAGACCCATGTGGTCATAGATCCTCCTGCACCGAGGACAGAGGTCCTCTACAGCAGGTGTGAGCTGTCCTAAGAAGCACAGAGCAGTCGGGGCACAGCGTTCTGTCTGTCCTCACTCCCCAAGCAAAGAGAGGCCATGACTGGGGCCAGAGCAGAGCAGAGAAGGCACACGCCAGGTGCTGTCCTTCTGCTGTGTGACCCCAGGCCAGTCACTTGGGGTCTCTGGGTATCAGCTATGACAAACAGAAATAATTTGTGCCATACTAAAATCATCTGACTTTAGATAAACATCTGTCCATGATGTTTATTGCCATGATGGAACCTGAGGCACTGAGGTTCAGAGAAGGATGGAAACTTGGCCAAGGTCACACAGCAGGTGATAGACTCTGGCTGGACTAGAACCCAAGCCCATGCTCTTCAGGGTCAGCCTCTCAGTGGCCTGAGTCAGGAGGCAAAATTGTGGGTGACATCACCTGTGATGTCATGAAGGATGGGAGCGGAGTTAGGGTGGGGACCATTGAGACCAACCCAGGCTGACCTCAGCAGTCTAAAGTCAGATTCTGGGGTTTAGTCAGAACAGGACGGAAGGACAAGTTTCTGTTTGTTCCTTCCTGAGACACACTGACCAGCATGAGTTCCCCAAGGAGGGAAAGTCAAGTGTAACTGGGGAGAGACCAACCAAGGTCCTCCACAGCCCTGACATGGGCCAGTGTCCATTTTGTCACTAATGTCCTCTGGGCTGGAAGGGAGTGCCACAGCCAGACTGGCAGGCTCCAACGCTGCTGGGTTGCAGATACGCTGTTGCCAGTCCTCTGGGAGCATGGGGGCACCCCGAGGCTGGGGGAGCAGCAGGTGTGGCGACGGCCCTGCTGACTGTGTGATCCTGGAGCTCCCTTCCTGCACCCTGCTTTGGAGCTGTCACTTACCGGGCCGAGTCCTGGCCAGTCAGCACCTCACAAACCTTATCTCCAAGTCCTGTCTGCTCTCAGAAGTCAATGCCTCTCCTTTTCCCTGAACCCTTTACTCTTGCGGGACACTCTGGACCATGTCAACCTCCTGATGGCAGGCACCTGACTCTGGGAGCCCACGTTACCCAGAAGTGATGGAATCCCTGTACCCCAGGGTACAACTGTCCTCCAAGGCAGCCCTTTACCTACACAGTCCTTGGTCCTGGAGAGTAACCACTGGGTCTGTCGTTGTCTCCCAATTGCCTGTTGGACTGAGCCAGAGTCCCGGCATGGTGGTGGTGGTGGGGGGGGGGGCTGTAATCACCTCTTCTCCTCCTCCCTTCCCCTTAGCAGTTTCTGTCTCACTAAAATTCCTGAAAACCATTCTCACATGACTCCTGAATCTGGGTCATGTGACCTCTGACACCAAGCCATTGCAGAGCAGAGGGAACTGAGGTCACCATCAGCCGGACAATAGAATATGAACTCTATCTGAGTCTTCCCAAGTGACAGCCCAGGCCTCGGCCCCTCCGCTGCTCTCTGCCTGTGGCTCACGTCATCTGGATGAGTAGGAGTCCGTACAGGCCGCTGCTGCTGTCCCTCCTGGCCCTCTGAGCTCACTTTCCTACATTTCTCTCATCGCTAGAGGGAAAAGGGAAGACTCCATGGAGGGTCCAAGGAGAATGATTCAGTCCTCTGACTCCTAGCTGGCTCTGACCCTGTTTTTTGGGTCAATCCTTGTGAATCAGGGTGGGCCTGACATTCTGGGAATGCAGGGAGACTTCAAACCAACTCCACGAAAACAAGTTGTAAAAACACTGGCCGCAGCTCAAAGCGCTTGGTCGGATGATAGATTTGGCTCTGAGGCCAGGGTTGAACAAGTTCATCAGGAGGGAACACACAGCAGGAGAGACGTAGGCTAGACTCAAAGGAAGAACTTCCTAGTAATTGAGACCTAGGACCAGGGTTGGGTCTGGGTGTGGTCTCTTTGCAAAGAGGCAGATCAGCATTCTGACCCTTCTAGGACCTTCGCGTCTGAAACATCCAAGAAACAGTCTCAACCACTGAAGAGGCAGCCACACCAGTCCCAGGCTCCTCCCCTTCTGTGCCCGGTTCAGGAAGGTCCTGGGCTTCTTTCTCCCAGCCTGCTGGGTGCTGCTCTATAGACCTAAAGGCAGATGGGGACCTGGGGGTGGGCGGTGCTTTGGGCAGGATAAAGGCTCCCACTACAGTCCTTCCTGGGCTTCTATATGACACCCCCTCCAGGCACCCATCACGCCTGCCACTGAAGACCACAACAGGTCCCTAGGGTACCTGGACACACACACACACACACACACACACACCCTGCAGACAAGTTCCTTCTAGCTGGGAACTTCTAGCTGTTCCAGACACAAGGCTATGCTCCTGTCCCCCACCCCTTCCCTGGCTGTGTTCTCTAGATGATGGATGGCTCAGCTCCTTCTTGTAGGAAGCTCTGATGGCCCCCACGGACTTCACTATGCCTTCAGCTGCTTGCAGACAGCTTCTCCACACCCCACCCCAAGTCCTGAAACACCCAAAGGAAGAAGCAGCGTGTCAGAGACTCGGGCTGGCTCCTGAAGGCAGCCATCTATCTGGGTTTGCTCTGACCCTCAGCCCCCAAGAACCGGTGCCTCCCTCTGTTTCTTCAGGAGCCCTTTATGAGTCACACCACTTTATTACTACTTCCCAGAGCTTTCCCGAGTGCCCAGAGAGCACAGAAGGTGCTCCTTACATATACATGCACAGTCGCACGACAGACAGACAGACAGACAGACAGACAGACAGACAGACAGAAATGCACAAGGCATGCATCATGCATGCAGGTGTGTCCCTCCCCTGGCACCTGCACATAGGCTTACGGAGCACAGAGACAGACCTACGGGACATGACCATCCTGGAGACAGAAGAGACCTGGATCATGGTTGCTCTGAAGACACAGCTAGCTCATCAGCCACCCCTGAAGGGCCACCTGGTCTGCCTGGACCCTGAAGCTGTAGAAGGGTGAAGGAGAATCTATGAAGAGGGAGGGCAAGGGCCGCAGGACAAGTTGGAACTCGGCAACTTCTAGCCCCATTGGCCCTTCTGCCAAAGCAGTTCTCATCCCCTACAGTGGAGCCAAACTGAACAGAGAAGGTAATGAACGGGATCTGATCTGTTGGAAGGGTGAGTGAGAGCCAGGGTACACACGTCACACTCAAAGCTGACAGGAACAAACCTGGCATGGGCCCCATCTGCCTGTCCCCCACTACCCTGGCACCTCCCAATCCTTCTGAATTCACTTTATAAGGAGCCTCCCCACTACAGTACTGCAGGACTTTACACCTTCTTCTGGTACCTACAGATCAAGACTGAACACCATATGCAAAGCTTTTCTTGTCCTGACCTCAATCCACCTTTCTAGTTCCGCCCTCTGCACCTGAGGGAGCCCTCCCCTTCCCCCCCCCCCCCCACCTAGAGCTGTGTCCTTCTCCAGGGACTCCACTTAGCTCTGAATTTCCTTCCTGTGGACCATGTGTCCACTTGATAAACTCCTATAGATCCCTCAGTACCCACACAGGAAGTGCTGCTGTTCCTAGGATTGGCTTCAGTAGTGGCATCCAGGTCCCACGGTCAGCACGGCACAAGTAAATTGCCTATGGTCAAAATCACGGCCGGCTATATATAGCTCCAGCTTATATGTGATGCCTAGGCATTGTCCTAGGCATTTCCTGTTTTGACTCATGTAGCCCTTATGACAGGGGCAGATTGGATTTCCAGAGACATCTGCAGCAGCACAGCCCATCCCCCACAGCCCCCGAAGCGTCACTCTGACATTTTCCCTTAGAGAACTGAGGTCTGTGTAGCCATGCTCAAGGGTGGGAGAGCCTGGAAGTGGTGGCTGAGGGGACACTGGGACCCTCCAAGGCTATGCCTCCTAAGGGAACACAGCTGTTTTTTCCCTCACTCCCGAGCATGCTTCTGCCGTAACCTTGAGCCCCTTTTGTACATGTTTGCCTACATAAGTACCAGCCTGCTATGGGAGGGCTCAACCAGCTATTTTAATTTGTTTGGAGACAGAGTCTAATTGTATGACCCTGGCTGGTCCAGCACTCATTAGTTAGACCAGGCTGGCCCCAAACTCACAATGATCCACCTGCCTCTGCCTCCTGAGTGCTGGAATTAAAGGTGTGCACCACCGTGCTCAGCTCTCAGTCAGGCGTTTGGACAAAGGAGGCCCTGGAACTGTATGAAGCAAAGAGAAGCCCCAATCCCAGTACTCTAGTGCCCTGCTGTTCAAACCACGTGCGCCAAGCCAGGAGCTGCTCGCCAGAGCCCATCTTAAACCTCAGATTTATAAAAAGAGAGGCAGTTGTTTGTTTTGTTTTGTTTGTTTTGGTTTTTGGACAGTCTTGGGTATTCCAAGTTGGAAGTCATTATGTAGCCAAGGGTGACTTTGAACCTCTGGTCCTCTTGCTTCCACCTCCGGTGCTAGGAATACAAATCTATACCATGCTTGGTTCTAGGAGGTAGAAGGATCAAACACAGAGCTCTAGATAGACTAGGCAAATACTCTCCAACTAAGCTCTATTCCTCTAAAATAGTGGCTTTTGTGTGAAGTCACGAAGTTTGGGGGTGATCAATGTGTAAAGTAGAAAGTCTCTCTGCTTTAAAGAAGAAAGAAGTAGGGCACAGAGAGCTTAAGTGACGTGCCTGAGGTCATACAGGCAGTAAGCAGCAGAGGCAGGATTTGAACCCAGGCACTTTCAGCCCAGAGTCCACACTCTTCGGGCCATGACTATATTGTCATGCATATATACTGGAGTGCCTCTAGGTTTGCCCGGTTTCCCACCCGCACTGCGGGGCTCAGGGAAGTAGCTACTGAGTGAAGAAATGATGGAAGGGAAAGATGGGCAAACGGATGACAGGGTAAGAGGGAACAGAAGCAGAGTGAGCTCCCAGGTTCAAGATGGGGACTTAGACCAGCCTGTGTGGTACAAGTGAGTCCACCCAAGTCCTTGCTGCTGGGACAGCTTCACTCTCCACAACCCTGAGTGGCCATGGGGCCAGAGGTGCCTTGCCCACCATGGGGATTCTCCTCACAAGCTCACCCTGCTTCTCCCCCTCCTCCGGCAGCTCTGGCCACTTGGAGAATTATGCACAGGCCAGAGGCGGCCGATGCACTGAGGCAGAAGTTCTCAACCTGTGGGTCACGACCCTGCAGGGGGTGGGGGAGGGGGTGCGGGGGGGGGGGGAGGGTGTTTGAACGATTCCTTTACAGGTTTTCTGAGACACAGATATTGATCCTATAATTCATAACAGTGGCAAAATTACAGTTATAAAGCAGCCACCAAAATAGTTTTATGGTTTGGGGTCACCACAATATAAGGAACTGTATTAAAGGGTCACAGCATTAGGAAGGGTGACAGCCACTGCTCTGAGGCTGTGGACTCTAGGCATTGTTAGAGACCTGGATTGGGTCATAGCATGGCCATTGGCCAGCTGTGTGAACTGGACAAGCCTCCAACTTTTTCTGAGCTCAACTGACAGACACACAACCACTACTCTGGCTTCCTGGGAGTGCAGGTGACATACACATATGTGTGTCTTATAACCTACAGATAAAAGGACAGGACAGACAAAGGACAAAAGGAAATTGGGTACTAGGAATGACTTCTGCCCACCACGCAGTGTGAGCTTGCCGTGTGCTGGGCCTTTCCACATGCAAGTTTCTGCTCTACCATTGAGCAGAGCAGCCAATGGAGAAGGACTCAGACTCATAGCAAAGGTGACACTGAACATGGGGTCCAACCCAGGCCTGTTCAGAAGGCCCAGTCCTGTCACAACAGTCACGATCTAGAGGCAACCCAACTATCCTTGAATGGGTGATCAGGCAAAAATGTGGTATGTCCATGCAATGGAATATTACTTTGCGTTTAAAAGGAAAACCTACACTTGCTGTATAACACAGACGAGCCAAGAGGGCATTACCCTAAGTGAACTAAGCTACTCACAAAGTCAGATACCGGAGGATTCCATTTAATAAAGCACCTAAAGGAGTCAAGTTCATAGAAACAGAGGTAGAGCTGTGGTTACTAGGGACTGGGGGGAGGGGAGGGATGAGGGAAGGGGAGAGGAGGGGAGGGTTGTCTGACGGGTACACAGTGCCAGTTTTACCTGATGAAAAGATGAATTCTGGAGATGAAGCTCAGGGGCAAAACACTTTCCTCTGTGTATGAATACAAGGCCCTGGGTTCTAAAACAACTCCAGGGTCTTGCTGTATGACAGTGTAAATGCAGTTACCACCCTGCAGTTGTGGGTCAAAATAGCATCGTATGTAACATGTTTCTTTTGTTTTTTTTTTAAGACAGGGTCTTTAGCTCAGACTGGTCTCAACTCTCTGTGTAGCTGAGGATGCCCTTGAACCTCTGATCCTCCTGCCTCTACATCTCCAGTGCTGGCATCCCAGGCCTATGTCCACCATGCCTGCTTTTTTTATGTTGGTCCAGGGATTAAGTCCACGGCTTCACCCGTGTATGGCAGACATTCCACTAAACGAGCTATATCCCCTGCTCTGTGTTATGGGTTTTCAATATAAAATAAAATTTAATAAAATGCTCCCAGTTTGGGGGCAAACAGGAGCTAAGGAAGGGCATTGGGGAGGCACACTGAGGAAGGCCTCAAGTTGGCACAGGAACACTTCAGTGGGCAAATCTGAGCAAGCACATATGGGCCTGGGGCCCTCCGGGTTGAGGCTGGATCTCTAGCTGACTCTAAGCCCTGACTTCCCAAGCACCCAAGGGTCTGCCCCCAAAGTGATGCTCTTGAGGAGAGCAGACCTTGGTCTTCAAGAAAGAAGAGATTCCTTGAGTACCTACTATGTGCTCCTACCATATGTCCTGGGCCCCCTTCTGTCCTAGGGCCTCTGTCTTCCTGAGTGACTCATGACCTCAGGGTACCCTTACAGTTCTCACGCTGGAAATCAGTGGGTTGGAGTGGTCACTAGAGGCCTGCAGAGAGGAGAGTCTAGGACACAGCCTGGAGGGCCAGTAGGGACCTGGTGCTTTAGTCCCATGACTCTCCCCAAGCAGCCTCTGCTCACTTTGCGGAAGGGACACCAGGAGGGTTTGATTTAATTCTGACCAAACAGGCCAATGCCTGGACCTGGGGTGTCTGACAGGGCCTCAGTCCCCAGCCCCAGGCCAGTAGTTCCACATAGGATGCCAAAAGTAGAAAAGACTCAGACATATAGCAAACGCGGGCTTCCTATAATCATAAGGATAAAATCTTCCCACCTGGGAGCTCCCTCAAAGGAATCTGACTCTGATCCCCCAGTTCTCAGCAGCCACCCCCCCCCACACTTCCTGGCAAAAGTCCAGGATAGGTAAGACCTTGGTTCCAGCCCCAACTCTGCTAGGTCACATCAGGGCACGAGACCAAGAATCCTCTCTCTAGCCATTGGGCAGGTTAGACAAAGCCAGCCACCACATTCTGAGGCCAAGTTTGGCATACAGTAGGTGCTCAGTAACAGCCACTACCCTCAGTTCTCTCCTTTCAGACAAAAGACATTTTTATTGATTGGCTTGCTCCACTCAAAGGCTGGTTTGTTTGTCTGAATCGTCCCAGAAGACATTCCCTCAGGACGCTGGGAGACTTGAGGCCCAGGGGAGAGGGAGGTGGGAGGAGTAGCCATCCTTCACAGAACAAGGAAAAAATCTCATTCATCCCGTGGGACCCGACCGTAAAACTCTTGTCAGCTGCCCCTCGACCCAGGAGAGCCAAGGGTGGCCCCAGATCCTACTTAATAAGCTCCCCGTTGCCTAGAGGGGGCTGATGTACTTGGCTGTGCTTAGATCACTCATAACCTTCTATTCTTAGCCAAACAGAACCTGCCTGGCGCCTGCCCGCACTGCCCAGAAGAACCTGCCAATCCCAGGTGGGGCTTAAGTGGCAGCTCTGTGGCCTGAATTGAGCCAGGTCTCAGGAGGGCCTCAAGGTGGCCCAGGAACCCAAAGAGGGGTCTCCCTGGTCTGAGTCCAGGTTTGGATTCTATGACTCCTAAGGCTGCTTCTACATTATAGCTTTATATGGCCAAGGTTCTAAGGTCCCATGAGCGGGTAATCTCAAGATCTGAGGATAAAGGATATACGGTTGTAGAAGTACATGGTCATGGAGGGATAGGGAAACAGGCCCCGTTGCCATACATCTGCCCTTCCCCAGCCAGCCATGGAGGCAGAGGCTATCACAGCCCTCCTGATGCTGGTCCCCCTCAAGCAGCATGACACAGCTGGTAGACTCTCCTCCCTCCAATCACCCCAACCTGCCCATGAACTTCCCTGTGACTCCCCAGCCCTAGACATTGCAGGGCAGGGTAAAACTCAGTGTCTGTCCTGTGCCTGTAGGGCGAGCACACCCCATCATAAGCAGCAGTGACTGATCTGTTGCCGTCCCAAGGCAGAGAAGTGGGGCGGCCGGCCCACTGCCTTTAGAGACCATAGTTCCCCGCCCCGACACTGCCTTACTTTTGCTGACAACTTCCTGGGACCACCTCTTCAAACACCCTGTTTAAGACGGGAAAACTGGGGCAGAGAGAGGAAGACGATGTGGTGCTCGGGGTCACATAGGGAACTAGAGGCAGAGCCCAGCAGAATCCTCCCTGGGTGTCCTAGGGGTCACCAGTGGACACACCTTTGGGCTAATGCCTACCATTGATCCTTCTCTGGGCCCTTCCTTTCCATCTGCTCCAAACTGGGGCCTCTGGGGGTCTTCTGTTTTGGCTATCTTCTGTTCTCTGAGTCCCCAACACAGTAACTATACCATAAAGTCATCTGTGGGACAAACTGAGAAGCAGGGGGTGGGGCGGTGAGTGGGTCATGGCCTCATGGCCAAGGCTGGCTGCTGAGCCCACATGCGGTCCATGGAGGACTGACCCTGACACGTGTAGGGGACACTTGACAAGCACGCCAGCGGCTAATTAACCAGCTGCTCCATCAAAGGAAGCAAATGAGGCTCACACAGCCCATCCTCGCAGCCTGGCTGTCACCAGGACCAGGATGCCAGTCATAGTTGCTGGAGCCCCCTGGCTGTACCCTGGGGCTGTGCCCCCAGGGCCCCACGGCCCAGTAGCTTTTGCTTTTCCTTCAGTACAGCATACGGAGAATGTAGCATGTGGTTCCCTGTGACACAGGAACAAAGATGAAATGGACTCCTTAGATCACCTGGTTAGCCTGCAGGGCTGCCTGGAGCCCCTGAAAGTGACAGATGCTGGGGTGATTTGAAGTGACAGGTGCTAGCATACCTTTGCTGTTGCTCTGTCCCAGGAAATGGCCTCTTTCTTGCTGAGGGAAATCACAGATCAAGTATCTAAAGCTCTCTGTTTCTTTGCTGTGGCCTGGAATTGGCCCTTTCCTCCTAATAGGTGACCTACCACACACCCTGCTTGCTTTAACAGCTTGGCCTGCGAGATCAAGCCACTACAGCCGCCCTTATCAATCAAGGTCAAAAAGGCAAGCTGCAAATCCAAGGGTCCAGAGGCACAAGTATGGAAGCCAGGACAGAACCCATTGTTTAGCTTTTCTAAGCCAGAGAGACAGGAGGTGGATTAGAGACGTGACTCAATGGAAGAGTGCTGGCCTAGTGTGGCCACAGCCTTGAATGCACGAGGCCCTGATCCCATGCTCAGGGTTGGGGAGGGAATGAGTCTTTTCTCTGTAACCAGCTTAAGCTACATTGCTATGCTATTACATCCTTCCAACTGCTGCCACCCCTAGGCCCCTCTTACCCACCAACCCAAGCGTAGGGAACATCTGGACTGTCTCTGAGGGCCAGCCTTGCCAGCTGTCTGCTCTCTAGCTTGCTCTGACAGGGCCAGGACACCATCTGGGAGCTGTAGGCACAAAGGCATTAGGGACCCTCAGGATTCAAGAGGAAGGGATGCTGGGTAGGCCCAGCTCTATCCCTTGAGAGCCCATCCTGGCCAGGGTGCTCTGACCAAGCACACTGTGTTGCCAGGCTGCTGGTGCCTGGAGTGGGTGCCCTGGGCTTTAATGAAGTCACCCTGGAGACCCTTGGTCGCCCTACTGACACCTTCTTGAAACCAGTAGAAAAGAGGAGGGGGATGTTCGAGTGGCTGTCTCACTCTGTCCTTCAGGTCCTATGACTACCAGCCCCAATCCTTCATCACTGCCCAGGGCCAGACCATCTCCCATGTGCAGGCAGGTCCTGTGGGGCCCAGCCTACAGCAATGCTGACAGGCTGCCTACCACCTGTCCCAGAGGCCAAGCCCTCATACTCCTGGGATGTAGCTGAGAAAAGCATGTCTGCTCTCTGAATCCAAGAGATAAGGTGTCTGTCCCTGCTCCGTGCACACTGACACACAGTGCTGGCTTGTGGGAGCAACCTGTACATAATTCACAGAGTCCTATTACTGTGGCCCGAAGAAACCTGTGCAGCAGCAGAAGTCTGGTCAGAGCCAGTGAGCCACTACCAGGAAACACTTGCAGAAATGACGGCAAGTGAGCTGGGGAGTGGGGGGCTGGGGCTGGGAGGGTAGTAAACCACCTGAGCAAAACTCACTGTGGATGATCACAGCTGGTTGGGGGTGTCAGTCTCTCTCTCTGTCTGTCTGTCCATCTGTCTGTCTATCTATCTATCTACCCACTCCTACCTTTTTTTTTTTTTTTTTTGAGACAGGGACTCATCTATCCCAGCCTTAATTTGAACTTAATACAGACAGAATCAAGGATGCCTTCGAATTTCTGATCTTCCTCTCTTTATCTCTTGAATACCTGATTTATACACTATTGGGGATTGAGCCAGGGCTTTCTAGACAAGCACTCTACCAACTGAGCTACACCCCAGCCCCTATGATATGGCTCCATGTTTTCTCCCTAAGTCAGCACAAATGGCTGGTGTGGGAGTTCTTATTACTATCCTCATTCAACAGAGGAAGAAACTGAAAATGGCCGACTGGGGAAATCTTCCATAGTTCCTACCCCTTGCCTAACTGCAATCAGAGGTCCCACAGAGGAGAAGGACCCACCTAAAGATCCAGTCAGTCCACACAGGTCAACTGGGAACTGGCCAGAGCTGGGGACACTGGGATGAATTTACTTGGCCCTGACCCTCAGGACCCTCAGGACCCTCTTGGTCAGCTGGTCCTTAGACATCTCTATCTACCCAGCAGCTGCTCCAGATGTTGCTTCGCTGAGAACACTGGACCCTGCCCTACCCCACCGCACATCTCCCCTCTGTGGCACCTCACTACATATCCGGGATGCTAAGTCCAGGCTGATGGGCCTCAGGAGGCAGCATCCCGTGCTCTCTGCCCTCCTCCTTCTTCCGAGCCTCCCTTACTCCACTTGACTCCTCAGACTTCCTGCAGCAGCTGTGAACTCTGCCCAGGGTAATTGGTCCTCAATAGCTCCTAGGAGATCTGACACTAAGCAGGGCCTAGGTACAGTTCCACGGCACAGAATAAATGTGTCACCCGCCCACCCACCACCACGACCTGGAACAATTAAAAACTCGCTTCTTCCTTTTAAGGCTTATATTTGTCTTTCTTTAAAAACCCTTAGTGGGCTGGGAAATGAAATGGAAGATTCTTAGTCAGACGTGTCTTGGCATTTCCCTGGGGCTGGCTGCGTGCCTGGCCCACAGTCGGTGCCTGAGACAGGTCCGTTTGGTGGATAAAGAATCCAAACATCTCTACCTTCCACGTGTTCTGCAGCCTGAAGCTCTGTCATTGGAGCCAAGCCTTGTCTTGCACCAGTGTCCCCAAGATAGTCTCCAGGACACAAACAGTTCTAAGCCTCTCCATATGGCTTCTTGTGCCAGGTAACCTGATGACAACTTGCCAAGCATCTCGTCGCAGGTTCTAGGACTCCAAACAAGATTGGGAGCCTGGCATAATCATGCACACCTGGAATCACAACACTTAGGAGGTAGACACATGTCTATCTGAAGTTCAAGGCTAGCCCTGATTATATGAGCCTCTGTCTAAAAAACAAAGCACACCACAGAAGCTCACAAGTTTGGGAAAGGCTAACTGTACATACACTGTAACACAGGGAACGCCCCAGGACGCTCTGAGTTACATGGTGTATGTGGCACTATGGCTCTCCAGAGCACTGTGGGGATTAATTCAAGTCCCTGGCAGGTCAATGTGAGTGTGTGTGTGTGTTCTCTGTGTCTGTGTATTTCTGTCTCTGTGTGTATGTGTGTGTCTGTGTGTGGTCTCTGTATATGTTTGTCTGTGTGCATCTGTGTGTGCATCTATGTTTGGTCTATGTGTCTATACTTATGTGTCTGTGTACATCTGTGTGTGTGTGTATGTTCAACCTCTGCCTCTACCACCAATCCTTGGTGACAGAGAGAAAAGATAACACTGTCTAACCTGCACCTAGAGGACAGAGAAGGAGATGGTCAAAGAAGGGCAGAGATGTGAGCTAGCCATGGAGCAGGGACTTCACCTGTTGGGCTAGGCATCCATTGTTAGCTAAGTGGGGCTGAGAGTCCTCCCCAGAGTGTTGTGGAGATGCAGGGTGGTAAGACAAGCAGAGGCAGAGGTCGGGTGCCAGTATTCTCTGTGCATCATGATTTCCCTGTCTACTGCCAGAAGGGTGTGGCCATGTCCTGACCAAGCAGAGCCACTGCAGAAGTCCTCCAGCAGGATGGATGGACTCTTCAGCAAGGGCCCCCAGAGGCTGGCTGGCTGGGAATGAGTGAAAGAAGGCTAAAAACATCAACCACTTAGAAAAGACACCCAGGGAAGCGCAAAGGGGAGGACGGGGTGCTGGGAGGCAGGAGGAGGGTTTGTGATAGCAGGATGAAGGGGTGGGGCGACTAGAGCCAGAAGGTAGAGCTGAGCAGGTGCAGCGGTAGGAGCAGGCACCTGGCAAAGCAGGCAAGTTCTGTAAGGCCCATCCTTACAAGATGGCCACCCCTACCTTGAGCAGGAAAAGAACCATCTCCCTATCCCAGGTTCCATGCTCTTTCTCGAAGGTTCCATATAAACTACACAACTGTTCTACAGGCACAGCGAGCAGAGAAAGCCTTTAAGCGTCACTCGGGCTTCAGTCTCCGGAAGACATCCTCATGCACGGACACCACTGGGCGTACTCATGCACGGGGCATTTTGAAAGTAACTACTATGTTCCGGGCAAGTGCTGTTTGGAATGACAGACAAGAGACCACAGCAAGCACCGGCACCATGCAGAGAAGGCTCTGAGTCAAGGAGGCAGCAGTTCACTTGAGGGTAAAAGCAAGGTTTTGTAAGAAAAATAAACAAGTCCCCACAGACTGGAAGCCTGGGGGAAGAAACCACACCACTGAGTGGCCTCGGGCCGGCGGTCACCTTCCTTTGACTCTCCACCCTTTCGTCTGTAAAGTGAGGCTGACAGTAAAAACCACAAAAGCTGCACCAGGCACAGGACAAGCATCCTCTCACTCAGCCCACACAGCCCGCACGGGGTCTCTAGCTGGGTGTGTGAGTGAAGATTGCCCCTTCCCCAGACGATGAATCTGAGATCCACCAGGAGGTGGAAGTCAAGGTGGAGTCCTGGGCAGGTCAGCTTCCAGAACCTACCCTCGTCGTCTCCCTCAGGAATGTTCCTCACAGGCTGTAGGGAATTCAGAGACACCGAGATCCTAATGCTTTGCAAGGCTACACTGGTGTGTGTCCAAGGCAACAGCAAGGAATCTTGAGTCCCCTGTGATAGCAAACTGCTTAAGTTCTCAAGCTTGCAGAACTGGCCTGGTCAAGAAGGCCTGCATTTCTTGGCTAGGTGCCTCCCCGGGAGAGTAAGCCATATTCCTGGGGTCCCTGCAGACCCTCCCCCATAGCCCACAGAACAGGGTTCTGCCTAATGTCCAACTCCCCCAGATGGGAGCACGTGGTTTACAACCACCTGCCTACCCTGTGTTCCACCCTGTCAATCACCTAGAGGGTCCTGCTTGGTCTGAGTGGTGGGGGAGGCTCTCCAGGGTCCCTCCCCAACCTCCCTGACAGATTGTGGGATCTCTAGCCAATCCGTGTACTAGCTTCTCTCTGCCTTCCCACTTGCAGGGATTAAAGAGACTGTGGCTCTTTAGTGTGGCTCTCCCGAAGAGAGAGTGCACAGCCCTCCAGAGCCCCTGTGAGAAGTTAGCTGGGTAGGCCCAAGAGCACCATGTAGCCATTGCCTGGTCTGAGGAGGGAAATATCACCCCACCCAGAATCCCATCAGGACCCCCGCCTGACCTTAAATGCAAGGCCACCCCTTGGAGCCTCAGCCTGAATGATGATTTATTCAGATCCTACCATCCCGAGCCACCGGGGAGACTTACTTACTCTACGCTCAGGTTGTCTGAGGCCCAACAATAAGAAAGTGGCCGTGAAGCTAAATTGCATGTCTTCACTAGGAAGACCTAATGCAGACACCCTCCAGGCCCTCTGCGGGTGAACAAGGTTGCTAAGTAGCCTTAAACTGCCCTCTCAGTAAGACAGGCAGCCACCAGCATGCAGGCTTCTAGCTTAGCCCAAGGCTCTCTCCTCTGCCCCAGAACCACACCTTTTGGAGTATGAGTAGTTAGGACAATTCATACACAAACCCTCCATCCTGGCTCAGCTATTGACTGTTGGGACCCTAGGCTCCAAGGTAGAAACTGGCAGGCCCTGTTCCCTGCCCGCCTGCTTAGCTCCCGGCTTGGCAGTAGTTACTGTTGGGCACATTAGGATGGAGGATGGGCTCTCTCTGCCTCTGCAGTCTCTAGACAAGATGAACAGAAGGAGTCCGACGGCAGAACAATGGACTTCAGTTAGATGCAAGAAAGAACTTCCTGGAGAGGCATTAAGGATGGCACAGAGAAGGAGCTGGGTAAGGGTGGCTGAAGAACTTCCTGTGAAATATAAGACGCTGTCTTATCCATTATGGCACTGCCTTTGGACAACCTGGACAGTAAAGGTTGCGACACCAGACTCATGAGGATGCGGCTAAGGCTCAGCCTGGCTTCCTGGTGAGCTCAGTCTTTGGGTTCTGCTCAGAGAGGCAGAGGTGAAACTGGAAGTGAGGACAAACACTGCAGCCCACATTCCTCCCTCTACAAGATCACCCCCCCCCCAGCACTGAGATGCTCAGGTGTGAGCTCTGAGGGGGGGGGGCAGGGAGGCAGGGCAGGATGAGGGTGCTCCCTGGTGACTGGCTGCAAGGGCTCTGTGTTCTAGGCCTGTCAGGCTACCCTCTGTAGACACCATCACCATCTCACCATCTCCCAGCATGCCCGGTGCCCAGCCACATCTGTACTGTCCCTTAGCTAGGCTCCTCCCAGTCCAGAGTCAGCCCTTTACACCATAACACCCGTTCCCTGCTCGGAAGTAGCCCCACATACTTCCCTCCATCACCAATGGCAACTCTTTGCCATAGCCTGTAGTGTCCATATTCCCTGACTGGCCTTCAGGAGACTGGGGGCTCCTGAGCCCAGGGTAACAAGACTTGAAAAAGGGTCAGAGACTAGGGCGTGCAGAGGCCTTGATGCACCTGCCACTGGTGTCTTCATAAACTTCACTCACTGAGAGATAAGGCAAGGCCTCTCTGCAACCCACATTCATCCCAACCTTCTGGGAGAGGCAAAGATGGAGAGGAGGTGACCCCAGAACCCTGTCTTTGAGAGGAATGTAGAGGTCGAGGTGCTTGGCATGGGGACCCCAGCTTACTTGTCAAGCTGAGCTTGACTGCCCAACAGACTCGTTCACATAGAAAAACCCTGCTCAAAGACAAAAGTACTTGCCTATTGTCACCTCACAGTAAGTGACAAAGCTGAGACTAAAAGTGCAGGTTTTGGTGTCTCTAAACCCACTGACTTCCCTGCACTACAAACTGGATTGATTCTGCCACCAATACCAGTGGTTGACTTCAGTGGGGTCACCTGCTGGTGAGGCCTCTGGTGTCCCCTCCATACCCTTCCCTCACTGGAAAACAAAACACCCCTCTGATGTCTCCAGTTCTCCCAGGTGGGCCCAGGGCCTGGTAGGCGGGGCCAGTGGGGTGACTGGCTTTGCAAACAAGCAGGCTCACACAAGTCTCCATTGTTACTGGGAGCCTGACACTTTGACCACTAAAACAAAACCAAGCAAATGGAGTGCTGACTGTCACTTACAGAAAAAGCGGGGCAGTGGCGTGCTGGAGAGATAGCTCAGTGGTTAAGAACACTGCCTGCTCTTCCAGAAGGCCCCAGGCTCAATTCCCAGCCACATGGCAGCTCAAAGCCATCTACAACTCCAGTCTGGGGGACCTGACACCCTCTTCGGATCTCTGAAGGCATGCATAGACGTACAAGCAGACAAAACACCCACACACACAAAATAAATAAGTACGGTTTTAAAAAAAAGAAAAACGAGAAGAACCCTGGGCCTAGGGACCCACCCTTCCCAACCCAGCCCTCATACCTAGAAACCTGGTACAAGCAGGTAGCTGGGCCAGGGCCTCCAGGGACTGAGTCCAGCCAGGCTCTGCTCCTGCTGCTGCTGCGACCTTTCACTGCACACTGGTGACGTGACGTGTAAGGCACGCACATTCCATGCATGGCCTCATCTTAGACATAGATTATTTCTACCCCCATTCTTCAGATGAGGAAACCGAGGCTGGAAAAAGACACCCGGGGAGCAAGGTCTGTCAGACTGAGGGTCTTCCCACCTGTCACTTCTCTCTGCTCAGGGAAGTCCCAGGCCAGACAGTGTGGCCAGGAGCTGCTCCTCAAATGGGCAGCCTTGTGGGTCAGTCCCGGCAGCATGTGGGGACCACAGGCAGGTCTCAGATGCCCCATACTGAGCCATCCTGCGGCTCTGACTACAGAGTCCAGCCTTTGCCTCAAGAACAGTGAGCCCAGGCTTTCCCAAGCTGCAGAGAGTTTCTCAGAAGGTCAGGAGCTACTGAAGCCAAACCCAACTCCAGAACCTCTTTAGGGAAGAAGGGACTTAATGTTCTAATCCCAGATTCAAGGGGGTGGAGCATCCTTAACCTCTCAGCCAATCCTAATGAAAACAAGCACAGGGCCCTGACCTCTGGATGCCTCTGGGTGAGTTTCTTTAGGATTCTTGGGGGCAAGGAGGACCTGACTCCCTTTAGGTAGGAGAGAACTTTCTCTTTGAGCCTCTTGGGGAAGGTGAGATGCTTTGGGGGAGGGACACTTTTTCTTCTACCTCTTTCTTCTTCTTTCATTTTTGATGTTTTTGCTTTGCTTTGTTTTGTTTTGTTTTGTTTTGCTTTGTTTTGTTTTGTTTTGTTTTGTTTTGTTTTTGAGACAAGGTCCCTCCACAAGAGTACTGGTTGTCCTGAAACTCAATGATGAAATCAGACAGTCTTTCACTCACAGGGATCTGCCTGACTCTGCCTCCTGACGGGATTAGAGTCCCGTGCCCCAGGCCTAGCCAGGGCATTTTTTCAGAGTCTACTCATTCACAAGCTGGACAGCTACAGGGGGAAGCCAGGGACCCTCACTGTGACTGATTTCTCTGTAAGCCAGAAGGTAAAATGGCTCCAAGCCAGCCTGCCCCCTGCTCCGGAAAGGCTAGGCCTCTTGGGTGAGTGAGTGGTCTATACTTCCTCCTTGCATGCCTTTGGGCACTCCTGATGTGGAGGGAAGAAGGACAGCCTACAGAGGTTAAAGGTCCTGGCTACCTTTAGGAAAAAAGACAGAAGCCCAGCACTGCCTCTGAGAAGCCTTCCCTGATCTCTGGGCAGCCCTGGCCTACCTGGTGACATTCTGCACTGTCATTGCTTCTGTGTCCTCCGCTCCCTACCAAGCTGTTCATTCATACTGCAGAGCAACTGCCCTTTGCCTGGGACCGACTCCAACACCACCCTTGAGCACCTGTTCCCTCTCAGCCACCTGCTCCGTGCTGGTGACACAGACGACGACGACGGTTTACCATTCAGACTGCTCCCTGTGTGACTGGTGCCAGTGACTGAGCCCAGGGCCTTGGACGTACTCGGTAGTTTCTCCACCTCGGAGCCCACCCCTCAGGCTGCGCTGGGCCTTTTGAACACTTTATGTGTAGAATCTATGTCCTCCTCACAAGAGCCCCGGGAAGGAGGTGGTGTCATGAGCCCCACTTCACAGATGAGGTGACTTTCCCCAGCCACGTGGGTGGGGTCAGCCCAGCCCCAGGGAACCACTTTCAGCTTGGAACTTTGGCACCCACAGGTTTACCTGTGGTCCGTATGTTTCCTCCACAGCCCACGGTCTCGGTCTCCAGTGGTACCTGTCGGTGGATGAAGAGTGCGGTAATGTTACCTCCCTGTTTAAAAAAAAGAAAGAAAGAACCATGCTTGTTCTGCATCTATTGGCCAGATCCCAACAGCTTGTCCCAATTGGGTCACTGCTGCTGCATGCAGTATTTGAGAGGAGACACCTAGGTCCCCAGACATCTCGGTCCTACTCCCTACTGGGAAGGGGCTGGGAGCAGCATCTCCCATCTAAATTCACTCAAGAGCCTCCTCCAGGAAGTCCTCCCTGCCACACCCTAGCTCCAGTCACTGACTCTCTTAGGTAGCTTCTTACAGAGCCATTTGTTCCTTCATGAGGCCAAAGAGGGAAAGGCAAAGGGTTCACAAAGAGAGTGCCAGCCTGTGTGCCAGACCTCAGCAGGTACCCACTCTGCATCTCACTAAGCCTCCTGCAGGGCTGCTATCAGCTCATCTCACAGATAAGAAAATAGGCGCCAGAGTCAAAAGGCTGGTGCCAGGGGCCTCTTGCCTCCTCTGTCCTAGGATAGCTTCCTTGTGCCAAGCACAATGAACAGACATTCAAGGGAGGGGCTCTACAGGTTGGCCAGCAAGCAGACAGATCTATCCTCTCCCTAGGCTAGTCAGTGAACAGGGGCCATGAGCCAGCAACGGAGGAGGGCGGGGCTCTACCTGCTTGAGAGGAATCCCAAGGGCTTCTGGGAAGAAGCGTCTTAGAAGGATTCTACCAATCCTTCCCTAACCACAACAGAACAGCAGGCAAGCCATGGCCCACAAAGCCCTGGCGCCCTACAGGCAGCACAGCACGAAGAAGCCAGATGCCCTGCCAATGACCCCTCCGTGGCCGGGCCAGCTGGCCTCTAGTCCTGCCAACCTGGCCTGGCCCCGCCAGCTCTCAATCACGGCTAATGACCATGCTGCCTGCAGTCTAGGCCACCACCCTCCTTCAAGTGACCACAGTGCTCCTGGCCCAGATATCAGCTGGGCCAAAATCACAGCTATCTGTCCCACCACATCCTTCAGTCCTGTGCTGTGGCCTCTTCTTCTTGCCAGGGTCATGAAGGACACTGCAGAAGACCTGAGACATGGGATGCTGGGACACTGACAAGACACAGAGGGGCTGACTCACTGTAAGCAATATACCTGCCAGGCAGCCAGCACAGAGCCCAGGGCCAGGGCTCCTTCCTGGGCTCTCTTCTCAGTCCAGCACAGGGAAGGAGGCTTGAGGTTAGGCTTGACACAGGCAAAGAATGCTTTCGAGGTACAGGGTGGCGGTGAGGACAGAAAACATCTCCTAAAAGCTGGCCAAGTGTCCACTTCGTGACAGAGAGGAGCACAGCTTTCCAGTTCAGATTGATGCGGGCCTGACTCTTGGTTCCCTGATGTTTAGCTAAGAATCTGGGCAAGACAGAACACCTCCGTGCACTCCAGTTTCCCGGAGAAACCAGCTGTTTTGTAGAGTTACCGTGACAGACAGTGTCTAAAGTGCTTGGCACACTGTGCAGCCCGTCCTAAGCAGTAAGGGCACCAGCTATTACTAACATCGCCATGACAATAGAAGTAAGTGTATGGGCATTTCCTAAACTGTAAAATATGACTTATCAGTAGATGTTTACCGTGAAGCGTTACACACCCACGGATGGCATTCCACAGGGTGGGCAATCCAGGACCATTTGAGGGTGGGATTGGTGACCCAAAGCAGATAAAGTGAGAAGAGAGGGGGCAGCGATGTGACCCAGACTATCCCACAAGCAAAAGGGTACATGGGTGGCCACGTGTGGTGTGTTAAGTGGACAGTGATGGACAAGGAGCCTGAAGCCCCCTCAGTTGCTGACTATGGCTGCCAAGACCACACCCAAGGCCTGGTCTGGTCTCATGTCACAGAGGGGCTCTAAACAGAGCTTCCATTTCTCTCCCACCCGCCTGCCCAGCCCTCTCTGAATATGAATCACTGCTCCAGAACTCTCCTCCACGCTCCACCTACCATACCGTTTCATTCCCCAACAGACACGGACTCCCCTGTGTGTTCACCCTGAAGCAGTCCTTTACTGCCTACCACGCCTGCCTGACATTTTTCTTAGGTGACCCTACAGTCAGCCATAGGGAACTTTAAAAGTGAGCCTCACTGTCCTAATTTAACAGCATTTAACACAATAGCGGCCATGTATGGTCAGGTGTCTCGGCCTCTGGTCTCACTGTGCAGGTGGCAGGAGCAGAATTCCCTGACGAGCTCCCTGGCCACCCCTGTCCCCATGCCCTTCTCCAACACTTCTGGCTTCAGGGACTTGCAGCTTGATCCTAGCTGAGCTACTGTGGCTACTTTGGTTGCCTGTAGGCACCCCTGCCCCTCCCCCAACAGCACAGAGCTAGGGGGATAATAGGTCCTATTACACACACACACACACACACACACACACAGCCCAGCCCAGACTGGGGCACAATCAGGAGCCCCCGGGCTCCTCTGGTGGGGCGGAAGCACAGCAGAGCGCTGCTATTTCCCTAGCCTGCCTCCCAGTGAGGGGAATGATAAATTATTTACTGTACCCTGTGCTTAGGGAGGCCAGACAATGGGCCAAAGGGAATGGACACCAGCTCCTGCCCCACAGGAAGCCACAGTGGGTGTGAGGGCGGTTTAGGGTCCAGGGCCCCTTCCCAGTGTCCCTAAGTAGATTATCGAAGGCTTTGTAAGTACAGGAGGAAGCATGGGAAGTCTGACTTGTCCAGGAACCCGAGATGGACATGTTATTGAAGTTTCTCAGCCTGTGACTGCCGCCCGTGTGTGTTCTAACCTCAAACAAGTTTGAGGATTTCTCAGACTTCCTGGTCAAAACTGCAGTTTCCTTTCTCTGTTGGGAAGGAAATGGATGGTGGCCAGGCACTGTGTGTCTGCGGTTCAGTTCATCTCGGTGGGAGAGCCATTCTACTCTCCGAGCAAAGCAGACGGCTCAGAGGGTAACATGGCTGCCCGTGATCAGGAGGCAGAGTCACTTCTTCACCACACAGCACTGACCACTGGCCACTCAGCCTCCAGTCTGTCGCCGAGCCCACCTGCACAGCTTCCACAACACTTCGCAGTTGACACTCAAACAGTTCCTTAAGCAAACTCAGCAGGCCCGAGTCAAAGACGCCACCTCCCTGAGTCTCTGCTTCCCACACAAGATAGCCTTGAAGAGCAAGCCCATATTGGGCAGGCTCCACACTCCCTAGTGTTCCTGTAGGACCCTCTCTGAGCAGGTAGCATGGTGCTCTGACTCCATCTCACAGGCGAGACTTCAGAAGGAGGCTCCCCAGTCCCTGCTCTGCCTGCTCTGCTCTGCAGGTTCCCAGCTCTTTCCAGCACTCGGTGAAATGAGATCACAGGTGTGAAATTAGTTCATCAAAAGGGAGCTCTGTTTAGATGCAAGGATTATTATAAGGATTTGAATCCTCAGGCAGGGTTGGGGGAGGGGGAATCCCAAGCCCCCTTGGACAGCTTCTAGGCTGCGCGAACCCCTCCAATCCCAGAAACAGGCTTTTAGTCTTTAAGACCCTGCTCCATCTCCCAGGGGCTTTCCAAGGTAATTTCCCCAGACTCCAGAGAGCCCGGCCCATCAAAGGTTAACTAGTCCCAGCCAAGGCCATAGTGCCCAGACCAAGGCCATATGCCTCCCCATCCCCACCCAGAACAAGAGCCCACAGAGTCTGTGCCAAATGCTCTTTCACAATACTCCTCTCCTACAAAGATCCAGAGGCAGCGGGAGGAATTCCTGCCTGGGAATCATGACACCTGGACCGTATCTGCAGATCTGGCAGCCCAGACCTTACGCCCTAACCTTAAGGAGAGAAGTTCTCCCCTGGGCCATTTTGCACAGAGAGACTGAAGTCAGGCTTCTCTGAGCCCCAACTCCAACCACACATGCTCCCGCAGCCTCATACACGCTCACCTCAACTGCAACTGGGCGTGGGGGAAACCCTAGGCACAGACCCCAAGGGTGTGAGCTGGGAAGGAGAGAGGACCCCTTGATGGATGTTTGGAAATCGTTTTTCAGGTCTACTTCTCTCTCCACCACTCACTGGCTTTAGGATCTGGGGTCACTGTGCTCCCCACAAGTCTTCAGTGTCCCCATTAATAATGTCACAGGAAGGCGGCTGAGTTCTGAGGGATCACAGCTCCAGCTCCACATGGCTGTGGCTTGGGGACCAATATGGTGAGTCCCTTAACAGATAAAGAGTACTTTAGTAACTTGGGGACATTAAATATGGGAAGCAGGTTGTCGCTCCAGCGAGGGAAGAAATCTTTTGGAATAGGGAAGCTCTGCCCTCAACCCAGGTTCACCCTTCTTGGGAGGTGGCATGTCCATGATCCAAGAGTGACTGGTAAGAAGGACATCTTCAGCTTCAGGACCAGTGCCTGGATTTAATGCCCCAGAGGCCCCCACCCTGCCAAGCTCTCCGGTGCAAGCTATCCAGTTCTCTTCTTCTCCCCTCCCTCTTTGCTCTTTCTCTCTTTATCTTCTCCCGGGTCTAATTCTCAACGTGGAGGGCAGAGGACCTCAACCCTGCCACGCCTCAGTTTCCCCAACGGTCCTCGCCAATAACAATACACAATAGCTTTTATCTCAGGGGTAGCTCAGAGCTCAGGATAAGGAATGATTTGTGCAAGGGCGGGGCTCGGACCTGCACACAATGGGCACTCAATAAGTGCGGGCTTCTCTCTACTATCTTTCGCGCGCCCTCTCCTAAACAGTTGACTCTCTGCCCGTGTCCCCTCCACACCCTCCGCTGACCCGGGCCCTGCCTCTAAGGCTCCCTGGACTGCTCCCGCTGCGCATCCGGGTCTCTCACCTGCAACCTCGGCTCGCTGGAGACTGTGGCAGGAGAAGCCCCTGTGCTCTCCTTGGGGCAAGTACCCCCAAATTCTTAGCCTAGGGCAGAGAAAGGTGGCAGCCTCGACTCGCAGCACCAGCCCAGGGGTTCAGTTCAACTGTTCTGCCAGCTTGGGACCCCTCACGGTGCGCTGAGGACTCGGGCGGTGCCAATACAGTTTAAAGTCCGGAGCAGTTCGGTCCAAGGCAGCTGAAGATTTCGTTCTCTGGGAGCTGGAGGCCGGTGGGCGTCCCGGCTCCTCTACACTCAAGTCCCAGAGCCGGGACCACCTTGCGCCGACCCGGGGGTGGAGGACACTCCAGCAGAGATGGGTCGGTATGATGGAGCCGAGAACGTCCCGTCTCGGAACTCCGTATCAAGGCCGGGGCTCGAACGTCCCAGCAGCTCCGGACCACCGGGCTAGAAAAGTCCAGGCGCGGAATGCGGGACTCGGATCAGCAGGGCAGGGCAGGGCAGGGTAGGGCAGGCGGAGCGCCAGCGGCTGGAGCAAGGCGAAGAAGTCTGCCCAGGTCCCGACGCGGCTCACTCTGCAAATCTGGGTGGACCTGCTCCGGCAGCGGACTCCAAAGCTCCGGGCCGCCGCTCCACTTCCTCCTCTTACCGGCTCCGCGCTCGCCGCTTGCTCAGCCCCGCGCCGCAGCCTCTGCTACCGCCGCTGTCACCCTAGCTGCCCACCCCCACCCGAGCTGCAAACCGAGCCGAGCCGAGCCCTGCCGAGGCAGCTCCCGAGCGCCTGCGAGCTTGACCCCGCCCCAAAGGGTGGAGCCAACAGAACCCCCGCCCCTGGCCTGGCTGCGAGCAAAGGCGGGGCATGAGGGACACTGCTAGGCGGGTCTCCGCGCGGTTGGGCAGCAAGAGCCAATGAGAGAATGGAAAGGGGGCGGAACTCTGCTGAATGTGGTCTGGTGCGGCTCTAGAGGGACAATGAAAGCTGTGCGAGGGGGAGCCAGCGGCCAGGGGACCAGGATGGTGGGAGAGGCGCGGGGGCCTGAGTTGCCTGTGACCGAGCACGAGGCCAGCTGTGGGCGAGGGAGAAGCGTGGAGGAGGCGAGGTTGGGACTGGGATGTCCCTGGATGGCGGAGCCTGGGGCGTAGCGTGATACAGCCAGTCTCTTGCTCCTCCCCGCTGCTAGGGCTCCTTGCACTGAGTAGCATTTGAGAGCCTTGAAAGGTTCAGAATTTAGGAAGCGGTGCAAAAGAAGTTTGTAAAAATAAAAAGCAGATCTGTGTCCCACACTTCCCCTTTCCCAGCGTTTGGCGGCTCAGGGAGGAACGTCGTTATCAGTTTCAAAAATTAGAGCGGAGGTGTGTGAGGACAACACACCTCGAATGGAGACTTCTGTCGGCTGTGCATCTTCCCCACCCCTCCTGTTCTTTGAGGTCCCAGCGTCCTGTGCGGGGCACTGAACAGGCATGAAGGGTTTTAATACAGGAATGAATGTTACAAGTGGGCGGGGCTTATGCCATTAATTGGCTTGGGAAGCCCTAGGATGAGGCAGCCCCGCGCAGGTTCATCTGTAAGCCTCAAATCAATCTTCTGCGTGGAACCCCCTTGTCACTGCTGTGGACCAAGACTGTAGGGGCCACGTGGTGTTTACCAGATTGCCATTGGTGGTGTAAGAGTTTATCCACCAACTCCGACATTCCTGCACTAGACTGGCACTGGAAGATGATCTTAGCCTTCTAAGTTGATGCTCAATCAGTTCAAGGTCATCCTTGACTATACAGTGACTCGAAACCAGCGTGAGCCTGTCTCACAAGACAGAATAATACCATCTTTAAGAAACTCAAGATGCAGCCGGGCAGTGGTGGCGCACTCCTGTAATCCCGGCACTCTGGGAGGCAGAGGCAGGTGGATTTCTGAGTTCGAGGCCAGCCTGGTCTACAGAGTGAGTTCCAGGACAGCCAGGGCTATACAGAGAAACCCTGTCTCGTAAAAACCAAATCCAAAAGAAACTCAAGATGCTGCAGCTTGACAGGCAAATGAGTCAGGAACCACGTGGGCAGTGGGAATGGCAAAATGGCATGCCTGACAGAAAGGACAGCGCAGAAGAAGGACACCTCTGCCTCACATTGGTTAGCAGAGGCTTCCCCAGCAGGTGACAGGCAAACTGAGGTCAAAAAGCGTTAGCAAGGTTAATAGGAATGGTCAGTGCTCCTGAGAAATCCTGGCAGCAGCAGAGCAAAAGTTGAAGTGGGAGATTCCAGCGAGGCAGGCAGTAGGGAGTTCAGACTCATCCAAAGGACCAAAGATGTCTTAAGATCCTCCAGAGCCCACAGCCCAGCCAGAGGATGGGGAAGTCAAGCCAGGAGGAGCTTGGAGTTTGGATTCTGTCAGCAGAGGGCTGTAAGAAGTCTTCAGTGCACTGTCAACGTTACAGAGTTCTGTAGGAAAACAAGTGTCCTTAAAACACAGAGCCTAGCCAGGCAGTGGTGGTGCACGCCTTTAATCCCAGCACTTGGGAAGCAGAGGCAGGTGGATTTCTGAGTTTGAGGCCAAACTGGTCTAAAGAGTGAGTTCCAGGACAGCTAGGGCTGCACAGAGAAACCCTGTCTCGAAAACAAAACAAAAAAATAAAAAACAAAGCACAGAGCCTAGGAGATGAGTGGCACGGGCCTACCCGAGGACTGAAGATATCCGTGTCGCCCTTGGCAATGGTGCTAAGATCCCTTATACCTTCCTCTTTGCCAAGAATCTTCTTCAGCTTTGAGTTGAGCGCTGAACTCTTAGCCAGCTATTGTAGCCCCTCCTCTTTCCACCTCTCCTCCCCCCTTCCCCCTCTCCTCCCCTCCCCCCAACAAACGAGGAGCATCATCATTTCCACACAGTTCCTACAAGTGGCTACCCTTATGGTCCTCCGGGGCTGTCCTGTATCTCACCTTGAGTTTGGTCCTGCTTCCCTGCAGGACTGAGATGAGAGTTTGAGACTCAGGGCTCACTAATCTTCTTTAATGCTGTGTACCAGAGCCTTGCCTGGCACCCAGTAATTGAGTAGCAAATGTTACGTCTGAAATGCCATCCTGAACTCCCAGGCAGCCTTTAGCCTGGTTCACTCGCATGGAAGGTTCTTTAGGAATGTCTATGCCTCACTTCCCCCACCCCTCATGGCTGGAAGCTACTCCGTGGATGTATGTCCCCTCCCACCATGGCCCTTGGGAGACCCCAGCTTTAGGAGATGAATGAATGAGGCTCTCAGAGTAGAGCTGTCTGGCTGTTGGGACAGCCTCCTCAGGGGGTCAGATGGGCAGAATGTCAAAAAGAAAAATGCTTTTCAGAACACAGCTTCCTCGATGACTCCTGAGGCTCACTTAAGGTCAGCAAATGGTGAGCGGCGCTCAGGTCTCGAAACACCCACGTTTGCCCTCTGGCTGCCCCTATGGAGGAGAAGGAGTCTTCTGATCTGGGGCAATCTGGCCTTTTGTGGCCAGGGAGGCCACAGAGTGACAGTGGATGATTGGTAGTGGCTTTGTCTGGGAGGACGTCAGTGCAAGGACTGGCTTGGAAGCCATGCCTGGAGGCTGACAGGAAACAGTCGCCTTCTGTGCGCCCCACTGCTCCTGAGAGCCTTGTGGGTCTAGCCAGAGCGATCCGCAGATGCTGCTCTGCAGGGTCTGTGCAGCGGGCACTTGGTGTTCTCATCCCAGAGGGACACTCGCTTGCGGGCTGACAGTTATCAGTCACTTTGCATTCCTTCTCTAAATAGGCCACCTCGGTGTGTAAAGCTTCTTCGCTGAATAACTTCATCCTCTGTGTGATGGGGAGGCGATGTGCTCGGTGGTGGCTGGGAATGGGAGGGGGGTACTGAGACTCCTATCCTACAGGAGTCTCCAACAGGCATCGATCCTATCCTCATGCAGCCCACTGTCTAGCTGCGCTCACTGCAGATTCTTGATGCTTTTCCACCCTGGTCTCTATCTTCCCAGCCCAAAGTCCCTACGTGTATCCCTTTCCACCCGGGCAATGCCCCACCCCTAAAGGCTTAGTATTCGGGCTGCCTTCTCCAAGAAGGCTCTCCAGGTCTCTCAGTGGGCAGCACTATGGGTTCTATTGCAATGGAAGTTCTTTCCCCTCTCTTGCAATTTATGCCCATGGGTTAGGGCTAGTGGGAGCCAGTTTCCCAATCCAGTTATGAACTTCTTTTTTTATTTTGAAGATTTATATATTTATTATATGTAAGTACACTGTAGCTGTCTCCAGACACTCCAGAAGAGGGCGCGTCAGATCTCATTACCGATGGTTGTGAGCCACCATGTGGTTGCTGGGATTTAAACTCAGGACTTTTGGAAGAATAGTGCTCTTAACCTCTGAGCCATCTCACCAGCCCCCTTTTTTTTTTTTTTTTTTTTTTTTTTAAGATTTATATATTTATTATATGTAAGTACACTGTAGCTGTCTTCAAACACCAGAAGAGGGCGTCAGATCTCTTTACGGATGGTTGTGAGCCACCATGTGGGTGCTGGGATTTGAGTTCAGGATCTTCGAAAGAGCACTCAGTGCTTTTACCCGCTGAGCCATCTCTCCACCCCTACACTGGATTTATTAATATGAGAAGTCCCACCCTAAGTGTAGGCAGTGCCGTCCTGTAGGCTGGAGTGCCAGTTTGAATAAAGTGGAGGAAGCAAGAGGAGCACCATCATTCAGCACTCTCGGTTCTGGCCGTCACTGCAATGTGACCTGCTGCCCCGTGATCCTGCTTCCTTGACTTCCCTGCCACGAGGAACTGAGCCTCATGCTGTGAGCCAAAATAAACCCTTCCTTCCATCCTTTCTTCCTTCCTTCCTTCCTCCCTCCCTCCTTCCTCCCTCCCTCCTTCCTTCCTTCCTCCTTCCTTCCATCCTTCCTTCCTCCTTCCTTCCTTCCTTCCTCCTTCCTTCCTCCTTCCTTCCTTCCTCCTTCCTTCCTTCCTCCTTCCTTCCTTCCTCCTTCCTTCCTCCTTCCTTCCTCCTTCCTTCCTCCTTCCTTCCTCCTTCCTTCCTTCCTCCTTCCTTCCTCCTTCCTCCTTCCTTCCTTCCTCCTTCCTTCCTCCTTCCTCCTTCCTTCCTCCTTCTTTCCTCCTTCCTCCCTTCCTCCTTCCTTCCTTCTTTCCTCCTTCTTTCCTCCTTCCTTCCTTCTTCCTCCTTCCTTCCTCCTTCCTCCTTCCTCCTTCTTTTCTTCCTCCTTCCTTCCTCCTTCCTTCCTCCTTCCTCCCTTCCTCCTTCCTTCCTTCTTTCCTCCTTCCTTTCTCCTTCCTTCCTCCTTCCTCCTTCCTTCCTCCTTCCTTCCTCCCTTCCTCCTTCCTTCCTTCCTTCCTCCTTTCCTTCCTTCTTCCTCCTTCCTTCCTTCCTTCCTTCCTTCCTCCTTCCTTCCTTCCTCTTTCCTTCCTCCTTCCTCCCTTCCTCCTTCCTTCCTTCCTCCTTTCTCCCTTCCTCCTTCCTTCCTTCCTCCTTCCTTCCTTAAGTTGCTTTTTGTTGCAGCAATTTAAAAAGTAATGTACAATACCTAAGGATTTAATAAAGCCAATATGGTCACAGAGACATGAACAGGGAACTGTTGAGTGCCTGGTAAGAAAGTCATTCTGTAGGGGCTGGAGAGATGGCTCAGCGGTTAAGAGCACTGACTGCTCTTCCACAGGTCCTGAGTTCAATTCCCAGCAACCACATGGTGGCTCACAACCATCCGTAATAGGGATCCGATGCCCTCTTCTGGTGTGTCTGAAGACAACTACAGTGTACTTACATACATGAAATAAATAAATCTTAAAGAAAAAGAAAAAGAAAAGGAAAGTCAATCCATTTGTAAAACAAGACTGAGGCCAAATGGAGAGACTAAGGCTGCCTCGTGGGGCAGTTAGAGCACAGACTCTGGAGCCACGTGGCCCAGTCGGGAGCCCTGACTCTGCCTGTGTTAGCTCTGTGATCTCTCTATACTTTGGCTTCATCATCTGAAAGGTGGGAACTTAACTCAGGATATCTCAACGGATCAAGTATGTTCATTTTTCTTATGTCAATGGGTGGCGAACCTCATATAGATGATGCCTGAGAGACAGGATAATGATGGAGGACCCGGCATTGGGTCCTTTGGTGGGACAGGGGTGTGAGTGTGGGCTTCATCCTGAGGACGCTTCACTTGGATAGACAGCCCCTGTTTCTTCACCTCCACACACCACAGGGCCTCCGAGGGCTCCAGTCTGCTGGCCCATCACCTCCCTAACCATGTATGTCCCTTGTGTCCCTGCAGCTACAATCTGTTTAAAGCAGGACTGTGGAAGCTGGGGACACACCAAGGATATTTTATGGCCCCTGTTGGGGGAGAAGGGAGGCTGTGGATGGTCTGGCACACCAGGCCCTTCTAAGCTGCTGAGCCCCGTTGTCAGCCTCAACCTCTCTGGGGTCAAAGTAAAGGTAAACAAGAATGTCCTGATGAAAGGTTGGGGTGTGTGTGTGTGTGTGTGTGTGTGTGGTTGAATGAGAATGGGTCCCACAGGCTCATATATTTGAATCTTTTAGCTGTAGTTGGTGGAACTGTTTGAGAAAAATCAGGAGGTGTGGCCTTGTTGGAGGAGGAAGACACTGCCGCTGTCTTCAGACACACCAGAAGAGGGCATCAGATCCCTATTACGGATGGTTGTGAGCCACCATGTGGTTGCTGGGAATTGAACTCAGGACCTGTGGAAGAGCAGTCAGTGCTCTTAACCCCTGAGCCATCTCTCCAGTCCCTATGGAATGACTTTCTTACCCGTCACTCAACAGTTCCCTGTTCGTGTCTCTGTGACCAGGATCCCCTGATTACATTGGATTTATTAAATCCTTGTTGGGGATGGGCTTTGAGGTTTCAAAAGCTCACACCAGGCTCAGTCTAACACACTGCTTGCAACCCGTCGATGAGATGTAAGCTCTCAGTTACTGCTCTGGTGCCATGCCTGTCGCCCTCGTGCTTCCCACCATGATGTCATGGGCTCACCCTCAGAAGCTGTAAGCAAACTCTCAATTAAATGCTTATGTTCATAAGTTCCCTGGTCATGGCGTCCCTTCACAACAAATGAAATGTAACCAAGTCGGGAAGGTCCAGGGCTGAGACATTCTGTGGATATCTGAGGACACAGATGATGGGAGAGAACGGATGTGAGAAAAGAGGGAGGAGCAAACAGGAGCATCCTTGGTGACAGGTCAGCTGACAAAGGACCACAGGTTAGGATGGGGCCAGAGGAGGAGGACGGGAAGGACCATGGTACAACAGCAGACAGAAACAGGAAGCTATCTGGCTCTAGGAAGATGAAGTGCCTTGGGGCTGGGGAGAAGATCACTTAAGAGTGGAGGACCTCAGATGCACAAGGACATGTGAAGAAGTTCTATGTAGCCCTTGTGACTTGGGACAGAGTGGGGTACGCCTGTGTCCCGTTAATGAAAGGTGATACCTGGCCCTCTCTTCTCCTCGATCCCTGGCCACACTAGCTGGTAAGGCTAAGGACTGTCAGTTCCTCTCTGATTGTAGTCTTGCCTGGCTCAAGATTGGGAATCCTGACTCCATACTGCCTGGTCCTTCATCAGCACCCTTGACTGCTCATTAGAACTGGTGTTACTTTGTCCCCGTCACTCTCAGTTGCAGGGTTGTTAGCCCTGGACCATGGACTCCTTGTCAGATCTACTTCAATGCCCTTAGTGTAGGCCATAGGTCACAATCTGTCAGTGTGTGCACATTTTCTGTAGAAAGCAGGTGCCTTCATTGGGCTACCTCTGCTGCCCTCTGCTGTCTGATACTGGCTACTGCAATATAAACTAACGCTCTGGTTCTCAAACTTTGGATTCAGAACAACTAAAACTTTTGAGAACAGCAATGAACCATGATTTTTGGATTTTTATATATTTGTGCGTATATATTGATGTTTACATTACAATAAATTAAATTGGGCAAATTTTAATTTTCTGTAATTTCTGATCAAGCATAGTTGTCATTAAAAAAGAATGCTTTGGCCGGGCGGTGGTGGCGCACGCCTGTAATCCCAGCACTCTGGGAGGCAGAGGCAGGCGGATTTCTGAGTTTGAGGCCAGCCTGGTCTACCAAGTGAGTTCCAGGACAGCCAGGGCTATACAGAGAAACCCTGTCTCGAAAAAAGAAAAAGAAAAAAAAAAAAAACCAAATCCAAAAAAAAAAAAAAAAAAAAAAGAATTCTTTGGCTGGACAGTGGTGGTGCACGCCTTTAATCCCAGCACTTGAGAGGCAGAGGCAGGCAGATTTCTGAGTTCAAGGCCAGCCTGGTCTACAGAGTGAGTTCCAGGACATTCAGGGCTACACAGAGAAACCCTGTCTTGAAAACAAAAACAAAAACAAAAAAGAATGCTTTGGGCTGGAGAGATGACTCAGTGGTTAAAAGAACTGACTGCTCTTCTGAAGATCCTGAGTTCAAATCCCAGCAACCACATGGTGGGTCACAACCATCCATAATGAGATCTGAAGACAGCTACAGTGTACTTTTTTATTGTTGTTTTGGGTTTTTTTTTAATTTTTGTTTTTTCCGAGACAGGGTTTCTCTGTATATCCCTGGCTGTCCTGGAACTCACTCTGTAGACCAGGCTGGCCATGAACTCAGAAATTCACCTGCCTCTGCCTCCCAAGTGCTGGGATTGAAGGTGTGCACCACCACCACTGCCTGGCCAGCTACAGTGTACTTATAATAATAAATAAATCTTTAGATCAGAGCAAGTGGGGCCTACCAGAGCAAGCAGAGGTCCTGAATTCAAATTCACAGCAACTACATGATGGCTCACAACCATCAGTACAGCTACAGTATATTCGCATATACATTAAATAAATAAGTCTTTTTTTTTTCAAAATAGCATGCTTTAGGAAAGATACTTATATTATCCCAAATTTAAAAAAAAAGATTTTAGCCGGGCCGTAGTGGCGCACGCCTGTAATCCCAGCACTTGGGAGGCAGAGGCAGGCAGAGGCCAGCCTGGTCTACAGAGTGAGTTCCAGGACAGCCAGGACTATATAGAGAAACCCTGTCTCGAAAAAAACAAATCCAAAAAACAAAACAAAACAAAAAAAACAAAGATTTTGAGAGATATTGAGATGGCTCAGTGGATAAAGGTGCTTGCTACCAAGTTTGACAGCCTGAGTTCAATTCCCAGGACCCATACGGTGGAAGGAGAGAATTGCCTCCAGCTAGTCGTCCTCCGACTGACAAAGCACATGATGTGCCCACAGACATGCTCGAAATAATAAACATGAGGATCTCCAGCAAGCCACCGTGAGGGCAGCAACAACCACAACCAGAAGCAGAGCTGTCGACGACTCTGCACACACGCGTTCACAGCACTGCTCAAGTTAGGCAGAGGATGGAGCGAGCCAGACGAACAGGGAAGAAGAAGGAGAACATTCCTCACCGCAAGAGAAGGGGGTTTTAACATAATGATCTGAGGTGGGTGAGCCTGGGAGACACCAGGCTGAGTGACAGCCGCAGCAGGACAGACGGCAGATGATACAGTGCATTGTATCTACACCCAGGGTAGAGAAGAGCCGTAGTCTCGGGAGCAGGGCAGGAGGTCGCTGTCTAGTTGGTGCAGAGCTTCAATTTGGCAAGATGGAGACACTCTAGAAATGAATGGTGACAAAGTAGCACAATGTGTGTGTGCTTTACCTGGGTGTGGTGGCCTTCTGAAATGTGCAAACCATGCCTACTACTCCATACATAGCAGAGGCAGCTGCAAGAAGGTTCCAGCTCTTTTTTTTTTCTTTTTAAAGAATTATTTGGGGCTGGAGAGATAGTTCAGTGGGTAAGAGCACCGACTGTTCTTCCAAAGGTAATGAGTTCAGGTCCCAGCACCCACATGGTGGCTCACAACCATCCGTAAAGAGATTTGATGTCTAAAGACAGCTATGGTATACTTGCATATAATAAATAAATAAATCTTAAAAAAAAAAAAAGAATTATTTATTTTATGTGAGTACACTGTAACTATCTTCATACGCTCCAGAAGAGGGCACCAGATCTCATTACAGATGGTTGGGAGCCACCAGGTGATGGCTGGGTAACTCAGTGGTAGAGCACGGGGTTAGTATGTGAAAGGCTCCAGGTTCCTCTGTGGCAGCACACAGGGGTGTGTGCGTGTGTGTGTGTATGTGTGAGTGTGCGCACGCATGCGCGAGCGTACTTGCACACACACACACGTGTGCACACGGGTGCATGCAAATGTGTATGTATGTACAGGCATGTGTGTGCGAATACATGTGTGAATGCATGTGTGTACAAACGTGTGTGTGTGTGTGAGTGCGTGTGCATGTGTGAATGTGTGCATGTGTGAACTCAGGTCCTCTAGAAGAGCAGTCAGTGCTGAACCATCTCTCCAGCCTGGCTCAGGCTCTTTTAAAAAATATTTTTCTCTTATTTTTATTTGGAGGCACTTGTTTGGAGGTCAGAGGAATCAGTTCTCTCCCTCCACCATGTAGACTGCAGGGTTCAAAGTTAAGTAGACTGTCTTGGTGGCAGGCCCCTTTACCTGCTGAGCCTTATAACCAGTCCTCAATTTTTCTTAATAATATGAAAGCATCATTCAAAAAAGAGATGGTGGTGCAGGCCATAATGCCCACATTCAGGAGGACAGTTGCAACAGGGGATTGGAGGTTTGAGGCTAGCTTGGGCTACATAGTGAGACCCTATGGCAAAAAATAAACATGCAAACAAGAATAACAACAACCAAAAACAAGAAAAGAAAGTATTGCTTGCCAATGCCACTCCGTCACTGGGTTGTTTCTAACTATGCAAGAACTCAGCGTGTGACTTATAGACCCTCATTCCAGTTTCTTTTTATTTCGTTGTCCTTGCAATACTTATCTTTAATACATATCATATCTGTCTGTTTATCTGTCTGTCTGTCTATCCACACACGCATGCACACACACACACTCACTCTCTCTGTCTCTCTCTCTCACACACACACACACACAAATACACACATGTACCCACTCCTGTATATTGCCACAGAGGAACCTGGAGCCTTGCACACACTAACCCTTACTTTACCACTGAGTTACCCGCAGGCCCAGGGACCTTTTGTGTATTCCGAGTGGCAGCATAGGAAGTGTCACACAGCATTTTTGCCACAGGGGATATGCTGTGACAACTGTGTTCAGGAAAGGCATCCATGCCATTGTTTAAAGCGTGACTGAAGCGGCGTCCAGAACTTGGGGAAACCTTGTGTTACTGTGTGAGTCTGAAGACCTCCAACAAGGTCTATGGTGATATATAGGGAAGGTGATTTTTGTTTTGAAAGACAGTGCATTCTTGAACATCATACATGATGTGAGAACATCATTCTTGGATAAAAGACACATTTGGAGGTGACAGGAAGGGCTTGGGGCTTCAGAGCCCTTGCTGTTCATGCAGACGGCAGGTTCTCTTTTCCTGCTGCCCTTTTTGAGCAGCCCACCCAAGATAGCAAGAGTTGTTAGTTCACCTGCTCACAGCATCCTTCCTTTCTGCGTTCCTCAAAGTTCATTCTGAGTGAGTCCTTGGTGCCTGGCGTTATTGCAACGCTGGCATAGTGGGCACATTTCTGCTTTCATCAAAGGGACTTTGCGGGAGAGGAAGGGAGATAATGAGCACCTGCCACTCAGGAGGAAGGAGAGAGGTGACATTCAAGTAAACACTGAAGCAAATGACAGGAGCAAAGGTCTGAGGTGACAGTGCCTGGTGTCCCTGTGGCTGGAAGGGAAGGAGCGACTAGTAGGAACGGAGGAGACAAAAAAGACCAGGTCATGGAGGCTTTGCTGGGAGCCTGGCTTCTCCTCAGGTTCCAGTGAGAAGGGGGGAAGGATAATTAACTGAGGGGTAAGAGCAGGTGATGAGGCGTGAATCACAGTGACAGCAGGAATGGCAGGCAGACCTTTGGATGTGTCTTTCAGAAGTTGGGGGGCAGAAAAGAACCGCAGGAGTCCCTCCTCACACACACCCCCTTGCCTTTTCAGACAGGGTCTCTCATTGGCCTAAGTTCATCACACAGGCTGGGTGCTGCGGCTGGCCAATGAGCCCCAGAGAACCCACCCGCCCTCCCCTCCCTGGCTCTGTGACTGTCCTTATGAGGAATTCTGGAGTTGAACTCAGGTCTGCATGCTTACTAGGCAAGCGTTTTATTGTCTGAGCTATCTCCCCGGTCCTGGGATTTTCTGATGAATTATAAAATCCTTCAGTAGGTCGTAAAAAAGGGGGGGGGGGTCAAAGGCATCACCATTAGCTGGTACAAGAGGAAGATGAGGGAGGCAGGCAGAATTCACATGTGGGAATTGTCATTTCCAGATGACCTTTACACAGTTCAGTTAAAAAGATAAATGAATAAAAATATTGGGCCCACCATCGTATAAATAAGACTAAGGTCAGGGAGAATTCTTGAAACCTGTTTCAGGCATAGAGAAATGCAGTCGGATGGGATTGTCAATATTGGTGGCCAGAGAAGAGGAAGGAACAAGCTATAGGCTCGCTCAGGGTCAGGGCAGAGGAGAGCCAGGAGCCTCGAGGAGGCTCAAGTGAGAGGGACCCAGAGAAGGCAGACAAGGGCAGCTGGAGAGGAGTAGCCAGAGAGAGCCAAGGAGAGGTGACCACTGATCAGCGGCCAGTGCACAGGACAAGCATGGAGGACCCCCCCTCCCCTAACTTTAGACCTAGCGTCTCAAGAGCCTCTCAAGAATCTTGGAATGCAAGTTCAGGGGACAGACAGCAATGACCCCTGTCTGCTGCAAGGGTAAGAGTCAGAAACAGGCATATAAACCTCTCTCTTCAGAGCGAGTGCCATAGAGTACCAGTTCTCAACCTGTGGCTCTTGGCCCCCTAGCTAAACCTCTATCTGCAGAAATATTTACATTACAATTCAGAACAGTAGCAAAATTCCAGTTATGGGATAATAATGAAAATAATGTTATGACTGGAGGGGGGTTGTCACACATGAGGAACTGTTAAAGGGTCACAGCATTAGGAAGGCTGAGAACCACTGGAACAGAAGACAAAGGACAAGGTTTTCCTATGAGATGTACCTGTTGATGGGACAGTTGAAAAGAGAGGAGTAGTGATGAACTTCAGGAAGTGGAGGCTGGGGTTCACACTCATGGCCGCCTCCTGGAGATGGAGAGAGCACCTGCCCATCCACGTGGGCAGGCCAGGGCACAGGGGCCTGTGGGAGGCTTTTTCCTGGTAGCTTCAGGTTTCTCTGAATCACAGAAGAGACTTCCTGTTGTTTGAGGGCTGGTGGAGCCCTGAATGGGAGGGGAAGGCAGGAGAAGGTTACCCTGGAGGGAGAAAGTGCCAAGTGTGTTGGAGAGTTAGATCTAATGGAACAGGCTCCTGATAGTGGCAGATGTGACTGAGCCACAACCACCTCAGCAGAGTGCAGGGCATTCCCACCCGGGCTCGGACACAGGCAGCTGTATAGTAGGTGGCTGTCTGGCCAGTTGAAGGTTCAGGCCTCTGGATTGACATACTCAGGCAAAGCGGACCCTCCCCGTTCCATTGTGACGCGCATGTGCACAGTGCACATCTAACAGCACAGGTCTCCTCTGTTTTCTCCTCCAGCCACTCCTCCAGGAAGATGGGACTCTGTCCAGGGGCCCACTTCACAGCTCACTGTATGGAGCTGAGCACCTGGTGGCCGCTGTCCCTGTCCCCTAACCAGAGCCTCCTCTCAAGTCCTGGGCAGCCCCCAAGGACTCCTTACACCTGGAACCCCACAGCTGAAAATTCAACTGAGAGTCTGGACTGGCCCTTCAGTTTGGGACAGCACATGCTGCTGACTTAGGGTATTGTGAGCAGCCAGATCCATCCGGGAATGTCCCTGACTTACTTCTTAGCTCCAGCTCTGTTCTCCTGTTCTCTTACTCCCTCCAGGACACTCAGGATGGGATGTGCTAGCTGCAGGCACAAAGCCATTGTCCTTCTTAGGTTGGGAAAAGGTCAGCAAATATTAAAGGGAAAAGAAGTGTACATTTTCTGCATGCTTCTGGTGTGGTCAGGCTTTGTACTAGGAATTCTAATACCCATGCCTTGCTCCTGCCACAGTGACAACATTTCTGATTTTCCCCCTGGGTTATGATTCTTCAAAGCAGAAGGAGCCTTCCAGACTCTCTTGCAGCTACCTGTGCTCCCAGGACTAAAGCTGTGATGAATGGAATGTAGGCAGAATTGTTGCTTATGACTTCTGACAAGCGCCCTTAGCGAGACTAGCCTGCAGTTATTAGGTCCCTTTTCTATCTGCAGTCTAGAAACTGGCTGTAATGGCGTGGGCTCTGGCTGTCATCCTGGTTTTTGGAGATAAGTATCACACCCTTGGGATAAGGGATGGATGAAACAAAAGCCCTGTATCACCTCTGTACTATCTATCTCTGGACTTTTTTATAAATTGTCTTTCTTTTAACTATATATTATATATAATATATTACACATACAGACACATAGACACACACACACACACACACACATATATTCATTGGTGTTTTGCTTACATGTATGTCTATGTGAGGGTGTCAGAAGGCCTGGAATTGGAGTTACAGACAGGTGTGAACTGTCATGTGGTTGCTGGGAATTGAACCTGGGTTCTCTTGAAGAGCAGCCTGATTTCTTAACCATTGAGCCACCTTTCCAGCCCCTTTTTCCAGATTTTTATCCAAGTGAGAAACACTTATCTGAGTCACTGTTATTCTGTGGTTCTGTTAACATTGAATCTACCTCTCTTGCCCCTAGTCATCTTATTGTCATCCTTACAACGTCTCTGCCAAGTGGATGTAACCTCATTTTAAGAGAGAGACTAGGAGGCTCAGAGACGTTAAGCAAGTGATCTTAGGCTGATCAGCCACTGTAAAGCTGAAATGGCATCAAGTCCTGGTCATTCTCATCACTGGGCCCTGCTGTTTCTATGAAGTCTGAGGCTGACAGGCAGGTGTGTGCCTGTGGGTCCAGACCATGACATCACCTTCTCTTCCCAGGTGTCCTTTACCCATGGTCCAGATACTTCTGATGGGCAGGAGGCATTGTTGGATTACAGCTGTTATAAGAGAACCCACCGCTCTAGTTTTCCCAAGACTGTCCCCATTTCAACCTTAAAAGTTCCATATCCCTCATTCCTGGGCAAATCAGTTTTGCTGAATTTGAGCTCTGGCTTAGTGGAACCTGCCACCGTAGGAACCCTACAGACAGCCACTGCCGGGTGGTTTCTACATCTTCGCTTCCTGGTACGGCTAGGAGCCTCTGGACTCTGGGCAGGGCTGAGTCATCAGAAAGATAAGGTTTGTCATTGCCAGCAGGAAGCACCAACCCAAATGATGTGCCCAGCACTCATCTTGGAAGTCAGAACCCATCATAACCTTTCTTATATTCTGAGTTGCTGCACAGTACCCCTGCCTGAAGGGGTCTGAAATGAACAGGCCTCCATCTCAATTCCAGCCAGCCCAGTGGAACCAGCTCCTAGACATGAACCTCTGTGCCAGAAAGACGCCCATCAAAGCCGGCCTCTTGCATCTTCCTTCTGAGAGGACCTGGCCAGAGGTGTTTGCCCTTGAGCTTGTTTCCTGGCTGCACAGGGTTGACAGTCCCTGCTCAGATGGCAGTAGCAAGGGCTGGGACAGCATGGCACACAGCCAGGGCTGAGTAGATCCTCCGGTCCTGTTGCTCCTGCTCTTGCTGTAAAGGAATGTCTCGCCAGGCAGTCTTTGTGGACACCAGAACCCAACGGCAGGCAGGACCCACCCATGACACCTCAAGAAAGGCACAACAATTTTCAAGACACATCAGTTGCTGGGATGGAGGGGGGAGGGATGCTGTAAAGTGCAGGAGGGAGGGGGCCTCAGCTAGCAAAGGAGGCAGGGCTGGGCCAGCACTCACCTGTCAACTAAAATGCAGCCATCAGGGTCAGGGACATGAGGACAGTTCTTGAAGCGTCTCCAAGCACAGGATTCTGTTCTCTGCCAGCTTCAGGGACCTTGCTGTCCTTGAGGTCTCAGTGGTGGCTCTAAAAGTTAGAGACCAGAGTACCCCACACCTTCTGCTGAGCACCACAGGGGGCCCCAGACCTGACCCACCAGCCCCTGCCTGATACCTACCTCCCCCTCCACCCCCCAACCCCTCCAACCCCCCCCTTCTCTCCCACCTTGTGCCAGATAAGGAGAGATACTAGCATGTTATGTGTTACGACTGAGGGCCTCACAGGACCAGGCTGTCCTCACACACGTGGAGGCAGATGATTGGGTGCAAGCACTCTGGAGAGAAGCAGCCCATACCAGAAAGAGCTCTCACTGCCTGCGTGGATGAGAAAGAGGGTCCTGCTCCCAGTGGACCAGGTGAGGGCCTGCAGCTGGGGGGGGGGCACAAGGAGAGAGGAAGCTGTTAAGGCTCCATCAAGACTAGGGGGAGAAGTCACCAGCTGACAGGTGAAATGATTCTGGGAAGGAGAACCTATCAATTAGTCAACTTTGAACATCTGTCATGTCCCAGACAGAAAGCCACTCCAAGCCAGGTCCCCACTGTGTCAGGAAAGGAGGGTGTTTCCTTCCTTCCTTCCTTCCTTCCTTCCTTCCTTCCTTCCTTCCTTCTTCCTTCCTTCCTTCTCTCCCTTTCTCCCTCCCTCCCTCCATCTGTCTGTCTATCTATCTATCTATCTATCTATCCATCCATCCATATATATATATATATATATATATATATATATATATATATATACTTTTGGATTTTCCAGACAGACTTTCTCTGCATAGTCCTGGCTGTCCTAGAACTCTCTGTGAACTAGTCTGGCCTCAAACTCAGAGATCTGCCTCCTGAATGCTGAGTTAAAGGAATGGCCCCCACCCCTCTAGACAAGGAGGGTGATTCCTGCCCTCTCTACTGCACCCACCCCAGGCCACAGGTAGCAATAAAGATGGTTACAGGGAGAGAAGGATCGGTGGTCTCATCGTCAGACACTGCCTTCTCCGTCATCTCCTCAACCCTTCGAGTGACAGTTCTGAGGAAGAGCGCAGCAACTTCCGCTTCCTTCTGCAAATTAAAGAGTCTGTGCCCTCTGTTTGACTAGGACACGAGGGTCAAGGCACAAACCTGAGACAGGCCAGCAGAGCAGAAGGGACATTCCGCGGAAGCTCACTACTTGTTTCTCTCATCTCTAAGTCCGCACTCTCCAGGACCGTGCTGGGCACACGGTAGATGCTCAGTCAGTCATTCTGCAGCTGTGCTGCTGGGTTGCCTGCCTGGGCAGTGGCTCTTCCCGAGTTGGACATTAACTGGAGCCCACACTCAGCCCTCCTCTGAGCCACTGGCAGATCCTGCCCACAGCACGAACGCCCAGAGGCAGTCAGAGGCCCTGGTTGTTTGCAGAGTAAGGGCAGTGAGGGAAAGCACTTGCTTGATGCTCTATAAAGGTGCCATTGAGTGTCATTAAAATCGATGGTGAGAAGATCAGCAGCCAAGCTTAGAGCTCTGGTGATGCGGAAGGTAACTGTCACACGTGGAGGGTGGGCAGAGAAGGGTGTGATGGAGGAGCTCCTTTGTGAGCTGAGCAGAGAGAACGGGCACAGTCCATCTCAGGGAGGTCTGCACTCCCTACCCCTTCCTGCCTTTGAGTCCAAATCCCTGTGCTCTGGGTAACAAGACATTGTAAGGCAGCATCTAGGACCAGCTACAGTCTGCAGGACCCAGTTCACGAAGAAAATGCAGGGCTTCTTGTCAGAAAAACTGAAACAGCAAAACTATTTGGAGACAGTGTTTTGCTGTATAGTTGAAACTCACCTGGAACTGATGTGTGGCCTCGGCTGGCCTGGAATTCTCAATGCTGAGTGCTCAAAAGCCTAATGAGATTATAAGAGTTTGCCATTGTACTTGGCTTATTATTAAGGTCAGGCACGGTGGCATCTGTCTTTAATCCCGGCACTTAGGAGGCAAAGGCAGACAGATATCAGAGAGTTTGAGGCTGACCTGAAGCGAGCCTGGTTTATGTAGCCAATTCCAGGACAATCAGAGCTACGCAGCGAGTCCCTGTCTAAAATAACAGCAGCAACAACAACAAAAACCTGCAAACAAAAACTACTAAGAATTCAAAATGTGGGGCTTAGCTGGGAAAAAAATGCTCGTTGTACAAGCTTGCCAGCCTTAGTTCCAGCTTCAAAATCCACGACGGAAGAAGAAAACAAACTCCTAAAAAGTGTCCTCTGACCTCCACACACACTGCCCGGCACGCTCACACCCGCCATGAACACACAAGTGCACATGCACACCCCAGCTTCCCCACCCCCACACAGAACGAATTAAATAAATAATATATTAAAATGTAAAGGATTCAAGATGGTGATGACAGAGAACTGCGCCTATATTTTACATAAGGCTGTAAGCTTTAGAAAGAAAACGCACCTAACTAAAGAGGAGTTTTCGGAGAAACGATTATTTTTAAGTTTGGGTGTCTAAAGCAACATTTGCACCAAAATGTTTCATTTTATTTGAAAGCCAGCCTTAATTAAGTAAGCATCCTGTATTTCTCTAGCCTTGTTTCCAGGCACCTCCTGTCTCCTCTGTCTTCTGGGCCTTGCAGGAGGGTTACTGCCCAGGCGCCAGGAAAATCGTTTGCAAACTTTAGCCTGTATCTACACCACACGAAGGGATCATTAACGCAAAGCCCGGTGGACCCTACCTCCTAAACTTTCTGATTCATAGGTCTAACCGATTTTATCTTAACTGATGTTACTGGTCTGAAAGCGTCAGGAAAGTGCAGTGGCTTAACATGGACACCAGAGGGCAGAAGTGTCCACCGGTCAGGCCTCGTCCCTCCCAGTGTCTTGGGGCTGGTCTTACACATCTGCTTAGAATTTGCTGTATATGGCCGCGCCTAGGGTCCTGGGGAAAACAAACGCATGGATCAGACTCAGTTTCTGCCACTTGGGTCGCAGGTTATGGAAAGGAAGGCAGGCATGTTAACCGGAAGTGATAGCTGGTACTGAGGTGAGAGAAGCAGCCCGGGAAGGGGGAGGTTCAGGAGGTGCGAGAGAAGCAGGAATGGAAGAGAAACCTCGGAGGAGGCTGCTGCCAGCAAGCGTAGAGGAAGCAAGCCTTCGTGCCGGGCTGGGAGTGGCCACCTCTCCTGAGTGGCTGGTAATTCCCGAAAGCTGGACGGTGTGTTGGAATGATCCCCTGGAAACAGTGTGGAGGAGGCTGGAGGCTGGTGTGTAGATATTAGGGCAAAGGTCAAGAAGGAGGTGACCAGGTAAAGCAAGGATGGCAGTGCCATCGGCCTCTGCACCCATGTATCCGTCCCTGTGTCCATGTATGCATGCATGCCTGATTCATGACAGATGCGACACGGAACCCCTTCTCTGAGCCCAGCTCTGAACTGGTGCCAGATGTTGGGAGGTATTGGTGCTGATGAAGGCTGGCTTATCTCCAGAGCTTACCTCCCAACAAGGAAGACCACAGTTCAACAGCCAGTCCCACAGAGAGCTGACTTGTTACTGCCCTGGTCCCTGAGGGATGCGCAGCAGGGTAAAAGGCAGGGGCTGGGTTGAATCGGAGGCAGGTTGGGAAGGGAAGTGGGAGGCATCTCCCAGGAGAGTTCCTGATCTGGGCATCCCAATTCAGCAAGCACAGATGACCCATTCAGCAGACCCTGGTGCCTCTCCTGCCACAGCCCAGAGCCAACAATACAGCTATTGAAGGTTCCTACCACTGCCTCAGACCGGCTTGCTTTGCCGGCCTTCCCTCAACCACACAGTCCTGGCTTTCACTGGCGAAGACAGACCAAGATTATACCTGGCTACCAGGGGTTCTGCATGCTCCTCATCTGTAAGTCTGGGCTGAGGAGTGGCCACAGACTCCTACAAGCGTCCACACTGGGGTGATAGGCAGGAGCAGGGCGTTGGAAGAGGTCACTTTGAATCTCCTCAGGGCCCTGATGCTCTGGATTCCTGGAGCACACTGTGATTGTATGCAGAGGTAGGGTCTGCCTCGTGAACGGATTGGTGAAATTGAGCTGAGCAGAGCTTTGATTTCTGGAAAGCTAGCCTTCTTGCTGTCCCAGACCAGGCCTCAGTTGTTCTGGCCTTGGTTCCTCTGCCCTTGTACTTCACTGTGAGGGGATACTGGCCTCTTCCAGCAGGAGCTGCCCGTAAGGGTCGGGGGTCGGCTTCATTGATGCTAAGAAGAATGGCTTCCTGGGAGATGCCTGTGTCCTAATCCTTGGAACCAAGAAATACATCTTGCTCTGTCATGAGGAGACTTCACAAGTGTAACTAAGTTAGGATTTTGAGAAGAATCAACACGGTCAGGATCTTTACAAGAGGAAGTCAGACCCAGATAAGGAGATGGTCAGAGAGTTGTGGGACCCAGTGCTGCTGGAATGTTGTTTGTGTTTCAAGATAGGGTGGCCCTGGCTGTTCTGGAACTACGCTGTAGACCAGGCTAGCCTCCAATTTAGAGATCCCCCTCCCCCTCCTGAGTACTGGGATTAAAGTACCACCACCACCTGGCTGTGAAGCTGGTTTTGAAGGCTAAGGCAGAGGCTGAGAGAGTCACAGAACCACAGGGACCTTGGGGCTGGGAAGGACAATGCGGTGGCTGATTTTCCTTATCAATTTGACTAGATTTGGAATCACCCAGGAGATACATCTCTGAGTGAGTATTGTGGGCAGAACAATATCATGGGTGGGAAAGCCTGAACTTAGTTAGAGAGAGGAGAGAGTAGGCTGAGCACCAACCTCCCTCTCTCTAGTTATCCCTCTCTCCCTCTCTCCTTTCCTCTCTTCTTCCCTCTGCCTTTCTCCTTCCTGACTGCAAACACAATGGTCCCCACACCTGAGACTTCACTACCATGGTGGACTATATTCCCTCAAATCACAATCAAAGGAAACCCTTCCTTCCTTCCTTCCTTCCTTCCTTCCTTCCTTCCTTCCTTCCTTCCTTCCTTCCTTCCTTCTTCTTTCCTTCCTTCCTTCCTTCTTCTTTCCTTCCTTCCTTCTTCCTTCCTTCCTTCCTTCCTTCTTCTTTCCTTCCTTCCTTCCTTCTTCTTTCCTTCCTTCCTTCTTCCTTCCTTCCTTCCTTCCTTCCTTCCTTCCTTCTTCCTTCCTTCCTTCCTTCTTCCTTCCTTCCTTCCTTCTTCCTTCCTTCCTTCCTTCCTTCCTTCCTTCCTTCAGTTGTCTTTCCTGGGCTATTTTGTCACAGCATTAAGAAAAATAACAAATAAACACAGATTCACCCCCCCCCTCCCACTGCTGTGCCATATTTGGCATTCTGATCTCTAGAACCATGAGAATAAATCTGTGTTGTTTGAAGCCACTTATATTTGAGACAAACAGCCACGGGAAAGGCAGATGATCTCGCTATTCAGTGGCCAGTGTGACTCAAGCTCTTTCTGTCTTCCCCCACTTGCCTTGGCTCCTTCCTGTGTTATTATGTCATGTCTGTTTCTCAGGTCACAGCCAACCCAGAGGCAGGGGCCAGGTCTGCTCGCTCTTTTTTCCAGGCCCAGAACAGCGCCTGGTCCATAGCGCATCCTCAGAGCATCTTTGCTGCATTTGAGAGAAGAGAGAAACGACGAAAGAGCCTGCAGGGACTTGCTTGTGCTCAGTACTTGGGGATGGGAGGCTTTTTGGCTTAATGGAAGGATTCCCCCTGTCCCAGACTCTGGGAGGGCAGCAGAGTCTCTGAGCTGAGAGGAAGGAGGGGGCAAGGGGAGGGGCGGTGTGCTTCCTGCGGCTGACAGGCAGGTCCAACTTATTCAACATCTCAAACCAGTGGATAGTTTTGTTTGTCCCTCAAGGCAACTGGTAGACGACTTCTAAGAACTGTGGGATGGGATGGGCTTGATGGTTCATGCCCGCACTCCAGAGGCAGAGGCAGGTGAGTCTCTGTGAGCTCAGGCTAGCCTGGTCTACAAAGGAAGTTACCAGACAGTCTGGAATATATAGAGAAACCCTGTCTCAAAAACAAAACAACAACAACAAAAAAAAACAAAATCAAAAAAACTACAACTAAAACCCCAAACCTCAAAACCCCCTTGCTTGCTGCCAAACCTGACAGCCTGAGTTCCATCCCTGGGGCCTGCATGGTGGGAAGAGAGAACTGCCTCTAGCAAGTCACCCTCTGACCTCCACATGTGTGTCCCGGCATGTACACATGAATGAGTGCACGCATGCAAGAGTGTGTGTGTGTGTGTGTGTGTGTGTGTGTGTGAGAGAGAGAGAGAGAGAGAGAGAGAGAGAGAGAGAGAGCCGTTATTCTTCTCACTTTATGGTGACCCTGAAGCTTGGGACAGTGCTTTGACAGGAGGGACTGGGAGGGGCATTCAGGGACCTTTCTGGAAAGTGTGGGCCCTGAGGCACTCAAAGGCTCTGGCTGCTCCTCAAAGCTTCCTCAGAACTCCACATAGATTCCAGATCCACCCAGAGTGCTGACTGAGCCTTTGGAACCCTCAACTGCTGGGCAAGACCCCTCGGCCCCAGCTACCAGGAATCCAGCTCTCCTTCCTCCTCTCCCTACACCTCAAGGGCTCTGCCTAGGGCCTGGGGAGAATAACAATCTGACTTATAGACAAAGCCACTGAGAAGCCCACAGGAGCCTGCAGGTGCCCTCTGGTGTAGCCCACGGACTCAAGCCAGAGGCCTGATTTCAAAGCCACCGTGTCATTCCCCAGCTGCTAGAGGAAACATTTCCTTTGAAGCCACACAGCAGGGAAGACACAAGGTCTGGGGATACAGGAAGATGGGTGTCATGTGATACCTTTTTTAAAACTGGCAAGGTGACACTTTATATCCCAGCACCTGAGAGGTTGAGGCAGGGGAATCAAGAGTTCAAGGGTTACTCCTCAGCTATATCAGGAGTTTGAGGCCAGCTTGGACTACACAAACCCTGTCTTGACAAATCGAAACAAGCAAAACAGAAAAAAAGAAACAAAGAAAAAATACACAAAAGGAGGAAGAGAGAGGAGGAGCAGGAGGAGGAGGAGCAGGAGGAAGAGGAGGAGCAGGAGGAATCCTTTCCTTTTTTGTTCTTGTTTCAAGGCCCAGACTAGTCCACTGTGCGCTTTGGAGCATCTCCTTCCCTTTCCTGCCCTGGCTTCTGAGTTCTCTCACAACTCTTCTAGCAGAGAAGATGTGGATCTTGAGTTTCAGATGGGGACTTGCCCAAAGTCGTCGTCCCCCCCCCACCCCCACCCCCACCCCACACACACGCGCAAAAGGTCGCAAATGGCCCTGGCCCGCTCTTTAGACTTCTCCCTTACCCTTCCTTCCCAGCTGGTCCTGTGAGTTCTGTGCTGAGAAACAGCTGTAGCCCAGCATCAGCTGGGTCTCCTTCCCTATGATGAATACACACACACACACACACACACACACACACACACACACACAGGGCAGGGATCTGGGTGCTTCCATGAAAGGCGTGCTTCTCTCCTGAGTCAGAGCAGACTGAGAACAGCCGGCCTTTGGGCCTGGCTGGGCTGCAGTCCCAGGCTCCTGCCCCTCCTTGAGAGCCCTTCCCCACCTCCCTGCTGGAACCGCTGGGCAGAGGCCAGCACAGCTGCATCCCCTCCACAGGGCCTGCAATGATAGGCCCACGTTGCATCAGCTTGGCCTGTCTCTGTACAGCGCCAGTCCTGACAGCCAATGAAAGCCAGCCGAGTGTACAGACCCCTGAGCTGGCCCATCCCACCCACCAAGGATCCCTCAGGCAGCCTGGTCCACCCACAGCCTTCTCAGCCCGGGAGGAGGGACAGGGGAAGCAACTGTTCTATACAGCGTCCTGCATGGCCTCAGCCTCAGCCTCAGCCTCCTCCATCAGGAACCTTCTAGCCTCTCCTAGTTTGCCCTCCTGGGGACTATGGAAGCCCACTGCCTCCTGTGGGGCTTCCTACTCAGTCTCTTTCTCAGGGGAAGGACCACCTCCTCACCAGGCCACACAGTAGGGAGGCCTTTCTCCTTTCTCTTGTGGCTCCAGGCCCAGTCCACCACCACACACTCCTCAGCTCTGCTTTCTAGTCAGTCACAGCTGCAGCCTCTCGCTCTGGGTTACCTGGTCTCTGGGCCATCTCCCTGACCGTCTCCTCCCCATGCTGTAGCCTGGGCTGATAGGACAAGCCAGCTCTGGCTAGAGGGACCTTTAGCCCCCACTAGGGCTGCACTGAAGTAATTCTTTTCACGGAGTCTCCCAAGGCCAGAGACTTCTCCAGCATTCCTCCTTCCCTGTCCTGTTTAGGCCAAAGCATGGCCTCCCATTGGCTGGTGTTGTTGGGTTTTAATTTACTTGAATTTACTTAATTTACTTTATTGATGTATTGAGGTGATTAAAAAGTATATACTATTGAAAAAACTCCGGAGCAGAGAAAAAAAGAGGTGATATGCATCTGTCTCCAGAGACAATACTAAGCCACTTAACAATACTTCTTCTGAACCTTTCTCTGTGAATACCATACACATCCATGTATGTATGATGTATGTATGTTTTATTAACTACTTTCAATAAACATGTAATAAAAAGTAAACAAACTCACAAGGCTGGGTGCGGCAGTACACCTTTAATCCCAGCACCCAGGAGACAGAGGAAGGCTGATATCTGAGTTCAAGGCCAGCCTGGTCTACATAATGAGCTCCAGTCAGCCAGGGCGACATAGTGAGACCTTCTTTCAAAACAAACAATTAAAAATAAACAAACTCAGATCTTTAACTAGCACAAAATACTTTCAAAAACAACTGGGAATCAAATAAAGTCAGCTTTTTTGTGTGATGTACAGACATCTTTCCTGCTATCTCGCTCTGGGCGTGGGACGTTCACAAGCACACTGTTTTATAAGCTACCTTACTTTTTATCCACCGATCCACTAATCTGTCATTCTCAATGCAGGGTTTGAAGGGCTCTTTTCTGGTCCTGACCTTGACAATACTCTACTCCCCACTGACTTTGTCTCCAGTTTGTTTGAGACAGGCTCTCACTTTGTAGCCCCAGTTATTCTGGAACATACGATATAGATTGGTCTGGCTTTAAATTCACAGAGAGCTGCCTACTTCTTTCTGACATCTAGGGACAAAAGCATGCACCACCAGGCCCAACCTTTGCCTCCAATCTTTAGACATGCCAAAAAAAAAAAAAAAAAAAAAAAAAAAAAAAAAGCCATGGGCAAACATTAAAAAAAAAAAGACACATTTGCTTATATCCAAAAATCGTTTCCATTAACATAGTCCCCCAACTCATGTCCAGCATAAGACGAGAGTCTTGCGCTTTGCCCTCACTCTGCAGCGCGCCCAGAGCCCAGCGCTCCGCAGCAATGGGGTGGGGGGTCCTGGTCGGTGTTTCTCAGGGACCTTCCAGGGATGCCGCATGCAGAAGCCAGGGAGTGTTCTACTCACTTATGGGATGTTCCCATCCCATCTAACAAAACCTTCCTTTCTTTGGCTTTTTCTTCATTTTCATCCGTCCTCTTCTCCTTTGCTAGGGATTAAACCTTGCTAAGTGGGATCCGTGCTGCTGAGCCACAGACTCCAGCCTCAACTGTGCCGATTTCTCCTCCTGCCAGGAGTGTGTGTGAGCTTCCTTCTCTTTCAGACAAGACCCCTCTGATCCACCCAGACAACAGGCGAGGTGGTGGCACAGAGCTACAGAGGGTAGTGCGGTGATTCTTAACCTTCTAATGCTGCGAGCCTCATGCTCTGGTGATCCCCCAACCATAAAATTATTTCATTGCTACTTCATAGCTGACACACACCGGAGCCAGGGAGTGGGGTGAGCACAGGTCATAGCTCCCTTCTGAATACCAGAGATACTATGACAAGGAGCGCAGTTCTGTGGCCCGCTGACCTCGTCATCTGTTATTCTGGGCATGTACACCACCCGGGGAAAGGAGGAGAAGGAAAGAGAAATGACAGGGCCCTGTTAATCTCTGTGTCCAATCTTCAGAGTCTCGAAGGCCCGGCCTTTCCCTGAGTGAGTGGGAGGGTCTGGGAAGGCAAAGTGCCAGCCTGTGTGCCCGCCAGTGTCACACACACACATGTATATCTTGTGTAGTGCATTTGGGTTTCCAGACAGTTACATGTAAATAAATGTATGCACACAGACGTCTTGAGTACCGTGTATATTGCACGGCCACGTGGACACACATATGTCTTCTATGGTACCCGGGCATGAGGGCCTTGGGTCCCTTGGGTATTGTGCCAGAGGTGTGGGTGAGGCACTAGAGTTCCTGAGTAGTTGCAGATGGCTGGGGGTGGGGCCTGCTCTGGGAGGAGGGGAAGGGAGCTTGCAGGTCCTCGTTGCCACCCCACCCCCCTCGTGGCAGTGGGTAGCACAGCCCCCTTAGATGGAAGGCTTCTCCCCATGCAAGCATTCTTGGGAGGGTCAGAGATTGCAGAATTCCTGACTCACGCTTGGCCTGAGAGCTCACTTGGCCTCCGGACAACTGTCACAGAGTGGTTGTCTGTAGGCCATGCCTCCAAGGAGAGGCCGCTTCTTCAAGCCAAAGAAGGGGATTGTACTTCCTCTTCTAAACTGAAACAGCCTGAGGGGACCATCCCAGGGTCTGGGACAAATGCTCTCCATCCTTTGTCTGCTTCTGCGCCTTCCCTTCCGGAATGCTGTGAGCCTTGCTGGAGCTGTTCACGCTCTCACCCGATTATCCCAAGCTACTTGAAGTGGAAACGAGTTCACTGAAGCATCAGATAGGAGTGGAAGCCCCGGGCAGTGTGGACACTTAAATGGCAGGCTAGTGTCTGCCCTGAGAGTCCATGGCATGAAGACTGAATCTAGTCACAGGGGCCCAAAGAAGTTATTTCTACAATCCCTGGCCAAACTATGTCCAGCATAAGGCAGGGTCAGAAAAAGGGTGCTGTAGAGGGGAAGGGCTCAGGCGTAGTCTCCAGCTCGGCTCCAGTCAGGACGCGTGAGACCCAAGGCCAATACCCGTCTCTGGGGCTCAGTGTGGATGGAGAGGGCTGGAAGGGGTTCTGGTTCCCATTGCTGTGCTCCTGGACCTGGAGAGCGTCAAGCCAGGCGCCTGCCCTTAGGCAGGCCGGGGTGGCCGGGGCAGAGTTGCAGACACTAAAGGAATCCGGGCATGAAACTCGGAGAGTTTCTGGACCTGTTTGAATCTCGTCCCACTCCCTTCAAAAGAGGCTTTCTCTGGAGCTAGCTGCCTGGAGTGTGGGGGAAGGGCTCCAGAGTCTGGGGCTGGGCTCAGAGCTAAGAATACTGTGGCCAAGGCTCTTGACATTTTTTTTTTTTTTTGCTGATGTTGGAAATTTAAAGGAGCCATGGCCTTTTCTTTTCTAAGGAGATTGAGTCAGCCGCTTCCCACGTGTTCCTTGTTGGCCCGGCTAAGGCTTTCATTCACGCTCTACCTTTCTTTATGCCAGACCCTGGGCTGGGAGCTAGGGACTCAGAGGGAGGAGGGTGAGACCTCTCCCACCCTTTCAAAGTCCCCAGCGACATCACTAACAATCTGGATGAGATAGCATAGACACCCAGGGGGCACTGCAGCCTGACAGGCAGAGAGGAGGCTTCCGGGCCAGGCCAGGCGAGCTAACGGTTCTATGAAGCTGCAGGAGCCCTAGCCCCGCACCCTGCTCCAGGCTCCAGCCTCACTGACTGCAAGTGGAAGGCTTCTGTCTCTACTCTTCTCCTACTCCTACTGGGGTTCCGGATTTGTCTATCACAGGGAGCCTCAGTTTACCCTCAATCGGGAAAGTCTGCTCTCCTAGCATCCCCTTCCAGTGCTCGCCCGGATGCTTCCAATGGAGGCCTGGATGCTGTCAGATGGAAGAGAGGAGCAAAGTGGGGGTGGGGCAGGAGGGACTTTTACACCAGACCTGCTGGAAACCCAGCAGACCTCCACTAAGCCCCACCAAGTGAGCTCACAGCCTAGCAACCGAATTCCAGAAGAGCCCAAGAGCCAAGGTGAGGATGGTAATAGAAAGGGGGCTCTGGTGGGATCTAGGTAGAGTCCTTGCCTAGCAGACATTTATCCTTATAAGCAGTACACAGAAGACGCAGGAGGAAGCGAAGGAGACTCAGCCACAACAGAGATGGATGCGGCCCTGCCTGTGCCTACAGAGCCTGCTCTGCATCTGATCTGTTCTACAAGACAATAGTGGGCTGCCAGGTCACTGTTCTTAGAGGCAGGCCCTTGCCTGTGGGGGACATTCTCTAGAATACTGAGTTTGCAGCTAGGAAGACATCCTAAGCTTTCACCTCAGGCTTAGCTTGGCTTCCACTCCCTGCCTGCCTCCAGCATCCTGGGATGTCAGGCATGTGGCGCTAGGCCTGGTACCATGATTATTTGCTTCTTCTCAAGTCCATTGACTCTGAGACTCTACCAAGCTAAGATTCCTTCACGGGGTTCAAAGGCTTTCCGGGGCTTCTGAATGAGATTATCGTCTGTGGAAGTCACCTGAGGATTCATATACTCTCTGAGCCTTTGATTGGGGTCTAAGTCTATAGAATCTAATATTTCCCTCAGCCCGTAGAGTGGAAGGCTTGGGGCAGCAATAGCCAGGTCTCTGAGGAGAAACTGGGTGGGGTGTCCATTCCCTCCCGCACTGTTCTCTATAACTCCAGGAAGTCATTTTTTGGGGCACTGGGTGCAAGGATATGTCTGTACCACAGGCTCTGCAACTGGGAGAAAGAAGATTCTTAGGAGTCTGTTGATTGAATGTGAGTGAACAAATACAGGGGTCTCCCTGGGGCTGGGCTCAGAGGCAGTATGCCTTCCTAGCTTCCCTGAGGATCTGGGTTTGAGCCCCCAAAACACTGAAAAGAGGGAAAAATCCCTCTCACCCCTCCCTTCCTCTCTAGGGATGTCCCTCTGTTGTTTATCATTTCACTATCAGAAGATAGGAGAATCCTAAAACAACTGGCCTCACCTACTGAATTCTCCACTAGCTGCACACACCCCTCAGAAAGGACATCCTGAGGGCAGGGACTTTGCCCAGCGCGCAGATTTGTGCACGGCACTAGAATTGTAAAGAATAGTATCAGTTATCTCATGGGCTCAAGAAGCTATCTCAGTGTAAGGGGGTGAGAAGGGGTGGGGTGGGAGAGCCAACAGACCTTGAGCCCTAAGAGGGGAAGGAGGGAGGGAGAGAGGGAGGGAAGGAAGGAGGGAGGGAGGGAGGGAGGTCCAGGGATGACCCATTTGAGATGGAGAAAGGAGCAATTAGGACTTAACATCACGAATCAATCTAGGGCACTGGTCCAGAAGGAAGGCCTCTCCGCACAGTACTTAATACGCCCAGGATTTTCCTTCTAGTGCATTTCTTCACGTCCTGTGGGACCACATAGGTGTCAGTCAGAAATCAGTTCAAGATTTGGCTGCCAGGGTGAGGGTCCAGCGGGAACTCTCAGGGCCTCTTCTCCCCAGGGAGGTTTCAAGGGTGAACCTGAGACTGGAGAGGGACCCCTGCCTCTGACTCATTCCTAAGGCAAAGGAGAGGCCCCCTGACTAAGGAGTTGCGACAGGGGTCCCTGGTTAGAGCTTGATAAAGTAGGCCATGGATCTACTGGGGCAGAACAGGCGATGTCCGGCAGAAGGGATACGTGATCTGAGCAGGCTTGTGTGGACTCTGGTCCCGGAGAGCAGGACTTTGGAGCCTTCAGTTCACTCTGTAGTCTAAACCCTGCTTTCCCGCTTCCAGGACCGCGGAATCCCAAGAATGCCCTGGCTCCCAAGGTCTGGCTGGTGCAGGAGGAGAGTCCCCTCTACCTAGTAGGACGAGGGGGCAGTAGGACCCAGGGGCTGGGAGAGCGCCCGCAGGCACAGGGGCGGGAGCCAGGGTGGTTTGGGGGAGGTCTTTGGCTTTTTTTTTTTTTTCTCCTCTCCGAGCCACGGCGCCCTCCGGAAGCGTTTCCAACTTTCCAGAAGTTTCTTAGGACAGGCAGGAGGGGGTGGGGCCAGCCATATATAGATCCAGGGCCCCGGGCAGTGAGCTGAGTAGAGCCTGTCTGAGGAGCGAGTGTCCCGTCGGTCCCGGAGCAGCCCAGCCCGGCCCAGGTGAGGGGCGGGGGTGGCCGGGCGGATCGCTCCAGAGCCTGGGGTCCTGACACAGGAGGGCAGTGAAAGATGGGACACGGAACAGTCGCGCCTGGGGTCCCTGGAGTTGTGGTCTAGTCCGCGGACAGACTGGAAAAGTGCGGAGGAGTCTCTGCAGCTCCGGGGAGGTTAAAGGTGGTGAAAGGGACTGATTAGAGCTGGGTCTAAATGCCGATGGCCTTCTGCACAACCGGGGGTATGTGGGGGGGCACCTGACTGTCCCATCGTCCACGGGGAAGGGCCAGCCCTGCAGTCCCTAACTCCGGAGTGAAGGCCCAGGGACCCGCAGTGATTGATCCCAGACCAACCTCCCCGCAGGCTGTGCAGGGGCCTCAGAACCTAGCACAGGAGACGCCGTAGCCCTGGTTTCTCTTGACTGGGACTGGGGGGAGGTCTCTGGCTGGTAAGGACCTCTTTGCTTAGGGGAGCAGTCGCTTTTTAATCAGTATCCCATGTAGAAGGTGGCCGGACTTAACCAGCTCTGCTTTGTGCCTGTACCGCACCCGAAAGGGCTGTCATCAGGGTCCACAGGCTCTGGGTGATTTGAGTCACCCTGGTCTTTCCGTCCACCCATCTGGTTCCTGCAGGGTGAGGACTTCCTCAGAGGCCCTGAGGCATCCTGCCTCCAGCTTGGGGACATTCCTGTGCCTCCAGACGAAAGGAAGAAGGCCTTCCCTGTATGGTCTAAAGGCCTAGCTCTCCACTTCCCGCGTTTCCTTCTGGGCCCTTCGGTATCCCGGGCACGGACGGAGGCCCTTGGGAAACTGGGGGCTTTGATTGCCGGGAAGTAAGGCCTAGGCCACACCCTGGTCTCTGATAGTTCTCTACCCATCCCCCATTTCCGTCTGGTCCTTTGTCTCTCCCCGAGGATTCCCTGCAGAGGTGTTTTTGTAGTGGGTTGCTGTGTAACAGGACACCACAGTGGCTTTGCTGAAGGCAGAGCCCCCACTCGGAAGCCTGACCCGTTTGAGCAGGGGAGGCCCAAGCTGGGCCCTGGTTTCTCCCTCTGCAAAAGGTTATCTACCTCCTTACTCCCGGGTACCCACTGGGGGCAAGGCCCTACAGGCCTCCGCTCCCCACGTCTCTAGGGGGTCCCATTTCTTCACTCTTCTGTTTTCTTTCAGAATGAAAAGGGCAGGCAGTGATCTCCCTCTGAGGCACTTTCAAGGTACTTTAGACCCTTCAAGTGTCTGAGAAACCCCCTGGTGTTCCTCCCCGCCTCCTGGCATCTGCGCCCCTTCTGTCCCATCACAGGCCCCCTGGCCCAGTGGTGGACACATAGCCTTTGGCTCTGTGGTATCTTATTTTTTGTTTTGTTTCAATGGGACTGTAAAATGTCTAACCTTGGCCGGAGGGCTGGCATTTCCCTGTGGCAGATGGGCTGGGCTGTGGGAGGCTGGCTTGCTTGCAGAGACTTGTCTACTTTCGTTCCTAATGCTGGGCTTAACGGGGTGGCCCTTCTCCGCAGCCCTGCCTCCCTCCATCCCCCCACCCCCGTCAGATTTCTGAAGTGCAGTTGTAAAACTAATGCCTGTGAGGCTCCTGGATTCTCCAGGCAAATCCTCCACTCCCCCAGGTCCTAAGCCAGGCTTCCAGCTTTTCTTACCCTCCGCTGGCCCATGGAGATAAGCAGCTTCTGCCTGCCACGTCACCAGGGGCCTTGTGGCTGCCCGAGGAATCCCAAACTAGTCATTTGGAGCTTTTCAGAGAAGCCCCTCCCAGCCCCTGGCTGGCTGAGTGTGGGGGCTGTCAAGATGGTGGGCGCCACGTGGCAGGGTTAGGTTTCTCCATCCTTAGGCCGGCTGATGGCCTCGCCTGGATTAGTGGTCCTTTGAGTAGGGTGGCCACGTGGCTGCTGCTGTGATATATAGCCCACAATACATCCTCTTACTCTTTTGCTCTCATCTTTGAGTGTACCGAGAATTACATGGTCACCCTGTCTTTGAGTTCTAGCGAGGAAGGAGCCAATCTGGACTTGAGGACCCCACTTCTCTCAAGAGTGAGAGGTCTCACATCATCCCGCAGGCAGCTGTGAGGCTGTGGTCCCCCACTCCCTTTCCCCCTGCAGGGACTTTGCACTGTTTTTCAAGGTCCCTAGAAGGGAAGCTCCTGAGGAGGTGTGGGACCAGCCCGGCCTCGGAAGCCAGCAATAGGGTCACCTCCAAAATCCCTTGATCTTTCAGGGATTTTGAAAGGCCAGGCTCTCAAGGAGCTTCCCTCGGAGTTTGGAATTTTCTATTTTCCTAAGAGACTATGAAAGGGGGTCTTCCTGATCAGGTGCACCCTGTCCTCCTCCGGAGTTCTTCCTGAACTTTGGCTCTGTGGTCTACTTACCTGAACTGCTACAGGAAGCAGAGGTGGGGCGGGAGGAGTGGAGGAGCGTGTGGGACTGGAGACCTTTGTGATCAGTGACGTCACAAAAGGGGACAGGGCTTGTCGTCTTGGACTCCTACTACTGCTGGAGTTTGGGAAGGGAACTTGAAGGCATCTTTGAGGTTCTAGAACAGATGGTGATGTGGCCGTGGCTGTCCCATGGGAGGGCAGAATGGACTCTGTGGCTCTGGCTTCCTAAAGGATGGAGGGAAAGGCTCAGTGCTCCGCTGAGCTGGGACTCACCCCCTTCCTCGGATCTCGCTCTGCTGCTCCCTTAGGAGACCCATGCCACTCGAAGTTTCTAAAGACTTGGCCCCAAGTTTGTCAAGGGATTTCCCATCCAGTTCAGGCTTTTTTTTCTTTGTTTTTGTTTTTGTTTTGTTTGCTAGGTAGGCAGGCCAAGTCCCTGCTAAGGGAGACCTAGACCCTTACTGCAACCAGTTTGAGGCTGGTTGGTAACGCATGTGAGTGCATACTCAAGGTCACCCGAGGGGCAGCAGAGTGGAGCATCTGGGTTCCCCCATTTTTTAATAGTGAACCGGGCAGTAACTTATTAATGTCTCAGGGCAGAATGCACAGAGAGGACCAGCCAGCCAACAGCTCCATTCCACGTGGTGTCCTCCGCCCAGACCCACGGGCTTCCTGCAGACTCCCAACCCAGCTGCTGCCTTTTCCCAACCAACCAAGGCCCTGAGGCTCTATGAAACTAGAGCAGATTTCACAAAGGCCAATATGGCCGCATTCTGCCTGGCAGCCCTGACCCTTAGAAACGGTTATGCCTAATGCTAGGCAGTGAGCGGTTGTAGGCAACCTCATAGGCTAGGTTCCCAGCTCTGGTGGCTACAGCCTACTTCAGGACACCTATAGATTTATCATAAATGTATAATCCGGTATAAGTGTTGAATGCCCCATGCGGGACTTCAGTAGCTGGCCTGCTAATATGCCAAGAACTTTGTTTTAGGTAAGGAAGTCAAAGAAGGCCTCTGAGAGGCTGGGAAGCCGAGGCAGGTCTGGGCTATAGAACTGCGTTCTCTTGCCCCTGTCCCCTTGGTGGCTTGGTCGGTCGGCTAGGGGAGAAAAGCAGAAGTTTCAGGGTGGCCCTCTCTTTCTCTGCAGCCCTCACAGGTCCTCTGTGGTACACCCAGCCCACCTCCCAGCCATGCGCTCTCTCCTTCTGGGCACCATATGCCTCCTGGCTGTGGCCCTGGCAGCCGAGGTGAAGAAACCCGTAGAGGCCACAGCCCCTGGTACTGCCGAGAAGCTGAGTTCCAAGGCAACCACATTGGCAGAGCGCAGCACGGGCCTGGCCTTCAGCCTGTATCAGGCGATGGCCAAAGACCAGGCGGTGGAGAACATCCTCCTGTCACCCTTGGTGGTGGCCTCATCCCTGGGTCTCGTGTCACTAGGTGGCAAAGCCACCACGGCTTCCCAGGCCAAGGCGGTGCTGAGCGCAGAGAAGCTGCAGGATGAGGAGGTGCACACGGGGCTGGGTGAGCTGCTCCGCTCCCTCAGTAACTCCACCGCACGCAACGTGACCTGGAAACTGGGCAGCCGCCTGTACGGGCCCAGCTCCGTGAGCTTCGCCGACGACTTCGTGCGCAGCAGCAAGCAACACTACAACTGCGAACACTCCAAGATCAACTTCCGAGACAAGCGCAGCGCCCTGCAGTCCATCAACGAGTGGGCGTCGCAGACCACCGACGGCAAGCTGCCAGAGGTCACCAAGGATGTGGAGCGCACGGACGGGGCACTGCTCGTTAACGCCATGTTCTTTAAGCGTGAGTCTCAGGGATGCCGTAAAAGAGAGGGGGGACCGTTCCCCGGTCCCCTGAGCTTGAGTCTCCTTCTGCTAAGTCTTTCATTGCCTCTCATGTGAGCACTACCACAGCGGGCAGAGGCAGGGCTGTTGGGTAAACCCCTTACATGCTAGAAACCAGCTCCAGGAACCAGGTAGGACTCAGTAGGGTAGGACTGAACCACATTAGGGTTCGTTTTATCTTTTTTTTTAAAAAAAGATTTATTTATTTATGTATATGAGTACACCATATACACCAGAAGAGGGCATCAGACCCCATTACAGACAGTTGTGAGCCACCATGTGGTTGCTGGGAATTGAACTCAGGACCTCTGGAAGAGCAGTCAGTGCTCTTAACTGCTGAGCCATCTCTCCAGCCCCCACATTAGGGTTCTTGTGTAAGTTGGACCCTATGAGACTTGGTAATTGGTTCTGCTTCAACAGAATGAATTAAGGAACCATAGAGAAAGTGTTAGCCCCATTTCACAGCTAAGGAGACCAAGGCTCCGGTAGGACAAAGTAGAGACAAGACTAGGAACCAGTACATCTGAACTGACTGGGGGTTAGCTCTGGGACTGATGGCTTTGAGTGAGATCTAGTTATGGGGGAGTGGCCTAAGAGCTTGCTGGCAGGGGAGGTGACTAGGTGAGAAGTCTAATTGTAACTAGTCTGTCTAGATTAGGATATGGGACTTGGACCTCTCTGTCATAGATGCATTGCTTTTGGTCATTTTTTTTCTAGCCACACAGAACTTAAAAAGAGAAGAAAATTTTTTTTAATTAACTGATTACTTACCCTTTTTATGTGTATGTGGGTGTGCATGCATGAGTTTTTGTGTACTGCAAGGATAGTAGGGCTACAAGTGATTGCGAGCCGCCACGTGGGTGCTGGGAACTGAACCAGGTCCCCTTCAAGAGCAGTAAGCACTCATAACCACTGAGCCATCTGTCCAGCCTTGAGCTTGTGAAGAAGACTTAAGGGTGGCCTTTGGTTACTCCTGCCCAAGGTACAGACCCCACCTCAGTTATGCGGTGGGGAAGGAAACCTGTCTCAGCTAGTTTCCCAGACATGGACAGATGCCACCCAAGCGTGAGGACAGGCGCTTCGTGCAATTGGGATTGATGAGAGACCAACGTGCTCAGAAGGGAACGTGGTGTGCTCAGTGGACTGGGGCTTGTCACGCGTAAGGGCGCAAAGAGTGCGGGGTGTGGGTGGAGTCTAGATCATGCAGCGGGGTGGTTGCGGGCTGATCACATCTGGGGGACACAGCTCATTGACACCTGGTTTTATTTCTCCTCCACAGCACACTGGGATGAGAAGTTTCACCATAAGATGGTGGACAACCGTGGCTTCATGGTGACCCGCTCCTACACTGTGGGTGTTACGATGATGCACCGGACAGGTAAGTCTTGCCATTCCGAGGGTTGAAGTGTGGGGGTCGCAGGGTACCCCTTACCCCTCAGTGTGCTCAGCACCCTCTGCCCTGCATCCACACAGGCCTCTACAACTACTATGACGATGAGAAGGAGAAGCTGCAGATGGTGGAGATGCCCCTGGCCCACAAGCTCTCCAGCCTCATCATCCTCATGCCCCACCACGTGGAGCCGCTCGAGCGCCTGGAGAAGCTGCTGACCAAGGAGCAGCTGAAGGCCTGGATGGGGAAGATGCAGAAGAAGGCTGTGGCCATCTCCCTGCCCAAGGGAGTGGTGGAGGTGACCCATGACCTGCAGGTGAGGGCCGGAGGATGGTGGCTGGGGCAAGTTTCACCCAGGTGCTCTGCAGGTCCATCCTGCATCCATAGGGCATCCAGGCAGTGCCGGGCTCTACTGATGCTGGGGAGAAGTGGGCTCTGCCCTTGGGAGCGTGGACTGAAAACAGTTGACCAGCTACTGGGTCTGGTCCCTAGCCAGGTCCCACAGTGGGCTGAGCCCTCTCAAGAAAATCCCTCACGGACATACCTACAGGCCAGTCTGGCCTCAAGCACTTCCTTATTGATGGCTTTCCTCTAGTGGGGATAGGAGGGTAAGGGTCCTGGTGTGGTACACAGTGGTCTCAGCATCTAGCACCATGTCTGCAGCAGGGTGCCCAGGGAGTGACTGTCTCTTTTCAGAGGAGCTTCCAGGGTGGTGTGGATGGAGGGTTGGGGTGTAAGAGCCTGGCACCTGTGGCCTCACTAACCACCTGCTCCCACAGAAACATCTGGCCGGACTGGGCCTGACTGAGGCCATCGACAAGAACAAGGCTGACTTGTCACGCATGTCTGGCAAGAAGGACCTGTACCTGGCCAGTGTGTTCCATGCCACTGCCTTCGAGTGGGACACAGAGGGCAACCCCTTTGACCAAGACATCTACGGGCGAGAGGAGCTGCGCAGCCCCAAGCTGTTCTATGCCGACCACCCCTTCATCTTCCTGGTGCGAGACAATCAGAGTGGCTCCTTGCTGTTCATTGGGCGCCTGGTCCGGCCCAAGGGAGACAAGATGCGAGATGAGTTGTAGAGTCCAAGAGTGGGAGTGGCACGGCACGGCAGGAAGTAGCCAAAGGTTCCTGAGACACATGGGTGCTATTGGGGGGGGAGGGGGCACCAACCCTGGATAGTCCATGGGAGGGGGGGGTTGGCAGTGCAGATCGGAATTCCCATATGTCTGAGTGGGTATTTTTAGACAGAATCTATTCTGTTAGGACATGGAGCCCAGATACTATGATACCAAATTCAGGGGTGTCACAGCCAATCTGTCTTGCCTTGCAAGTTTTAGATCCAATCTGCCTCAACAGTCAATCAGTGTTCATATTTATGGCCAAGCATTCAATCTGTGAGACAGTCGAGTTGGGGGTAGGGCAGCCTAGCTCTCTTTGTCACCATGCCCTGAGCCCTCCTCAGTTTTCCTGCTCACCCCTCCCCGACTCCCTTTAACCACAAAACTAGGTGCTGCGGCCCCAGAACTGCCCACCCTTAAAATGATCCTAGCCCAGCAGTAGAAGTTGGGAGACAGTGCACAGGAGGGCGCCTGACATAGCCTGCCCTAGAGCTGTTACACCGGGCATCACAGTCATGAACTTTTGTTCTTCTCCCTTTTTTAGTTTTTCAAGGATGGGGGAAGGGGAATATGAGCCTTTGTTGCTTTCAAAACAAAAACAGTTTGTACAATTTTTTTTTTTTGAATAAAACTTTTCCAATGAAATGTTATAGGTGTGTGGAAGCAGATTAAAGATGGAGGTCTGTTCCCATATCATTCCTTCTAAGACAAAGTCTAAGGTTTAAGCAGAGCGGCTCTAGCTCTGAAGTCTGGTAGATAAGCGGACAATGGTGTATGGTCACTGTGTGCTGTAGTCTATGTTCTGCTCTCGGCCTGTGGGGCCTGAACAACAGCGGGGAAGTCCAGGCACCCCAGTCCTACACTCTAAGGGACCCTGCTTGTCAGCCCTCTGGCTTCATTGGAAGTTGGTCATGACTTAGGGGCCAGAGAAGGCAAACAGGCACATGGGTAACTAACAGGCTTACTGACATGGCCTAGTCTGTTCAGAGGAGGCTGGTGAGAATCCTTCTTTCTCAGGTACCACACAGAGTGGGTTTGTGATAAAGAAGGGGAAACCCACAGCCCCCTGTCCTCATGTTTGCTTCCTGTGGTCCTTAGGACTATGCCTCAGGAAGGAAACGTGTACAGAACAGGGCCTTGTAGCCAGAAAAGCAGAAGAAATTGGCAGAGCTCCCCCTGCTGGCCATGACTGAGCAGCTCACTCCTTTCTCCACATACCTTCTACGATCAAGTCCACCTGAGAGTTCGGGGGTCCCTTACCATGGCCAGACAAGCCTACCAGGTGTAGATGGAGCTGTAGGTGGGCTGACTCTCTCAGAGAGAGTTTTAACAGAACTTTAGAATCCCAAACCCAACCTACACTTTGAACTTGATAGATTGGATTTCCACTCTTGGGGGATTTCATCTAGATGTCGGCGGCCAGTGCATGTGCTCAGGACTCACTGCATTCCAGTGAGGCCTTTGCATCTGGCATCGTCTGCTCTTGAGAATCCATCTGGCCATCCAGCACAGCCGTCCTCTGCCTACTCCAGCTTCTCTGCTGTGTTTCCTGACTTTGAAACACTAGGGTGCTGTGTACTTTACCTTGCATAGTGTTCAGCACACTGTGCCTAATACAGTCAAGGAAGTGGTCCAGTGGTTCTGGTGCTTAGCAACACCAGTGAAGAATACGATTCCTTCTCCCCCAGCAACCATTAACTGTTTATGCCTCCTTTCCCTGTTCTCCATGAAATGCTGGTCGCTTCAGTCTTGTGTCAGTGCCTGTTCTTGGTTGCACTGAGTTCCTGGGTACCACAGTCATTTGCCCAGATTCATGGGAAGCTGAGGCTGTGAGGGGGATGCATGGCTGAGATGCCCTGGGCTAAGTTCATGCCCTTAACATCCTCTCACAGACCTGGAAGGCCCTTAGCTCAGGCTCTCCGAAATACACCAGGGAGGGGCATCTTTGAAATAGGTTGCTGTGTTCTGTGAGGGCCAGTGAGGCAGGAGGAAGATGTCTCCATGGAAATAGCTCCAGGATGTCAATGGGAATGATGGGATCTCTGGAGAACCGGCACCCTGCCAGGCCCGCCAGGTGCCCTCAGATGCACACTGTAGTTAGTTCTTTTGAACGCAGAGTTGTCCAGAGCCACTTGCACTCTGAAGGGACAATCTATGGTTCCTGCAGGGTTGAGAGATCAAACCCTCTGTCAATTGCCAAGGCCCCAGAATGCCTCTGCACACAAGTGGTTAGGGCCCAGGTCCAGGCCTGGTGAGCCCAGAGGAGCTCTTGTAGTTGCCTTCCTCATTTTAGGGTATACAGTTGGAATTTAAAGGCTCAATTCCTACTGGAATGTATTTATTGCCATGCCTGTGCAATAAATGTCACAGTAGAAAATACTATCTAAAAGACCCCACCCTAAGTCTTCCCTTCTCACTAGTGTAATAAATCAGCAGGAAAGGTGGGATCTTGGGAAAACCACAGACATTGCAGTCACCAAAGACTTGAAAGATCCAGGGATTTTTTAAAAAAAATTATGTTTGTCGTGTCTGTGTGTGTGTGTGTGTGAGTGAGTGTGTGTGTGTACACAGGTACACATGCAGGGGTCAGAAGACAACTTTATGTGGGTTCCAGAAATCAAACTCAGGTCAGCAGGCTTTGCAAGCCTTTTATCTGGTGAGCCAATTCACCTGCCCTCTGCGGGTGGTTTCTGTCACGTTAACTTGACTTTATTCCTGTGTTTTTCTGTATGGGTTGACAGAGTTCTTAGAGAATGAAGGGGCAACCGCTGTGAACCTAGGCTAATGGTGACTTTTAGTCAGGCCATTTCAGATATGTTGTTCTCATGAGACCATAGTTGTGTGAAACTTGGTGTGAAACAGTTTCTCTCTTTCTCTATAAGGAATTCTCTATGAAATTTTCTTCCTCTTGATAGGGACAACAGTAATTTGTCCCTATTTGATTTATTACTTTCTCGTCTTGTCTTGAGACTCATCGAGTCTCTGGCTTTCTGTTATTTAATTGATGTGGATTTTGAGTCCCTCTTCATTCATCTCGGGTCAGCATCCTGCCCACTGCATCAGTTATACCATGGTCCTAGTAAGTAGCAGGTCTTTTAGATGCACCAGAGACATAGATGTCCCTAAGAATGGAAAACAAGTTCCATGAGAAGGAGAGACCTGTACCGGAGGGAAGCCTCTGGGTGTCCAGTAACCTGGATCTCCAGGGAAGACCCTGAAGAGTGCAGAACGCTCGCTGGGCTTTCTGCCTTTTGTTGGTGGTAGAAATACAACCAACCATGTTTGTTGGGCTTCTGTAGAGACCACACAGGTCACATTGGGTGTGCTGTTCAGACCCACTGTTAAGTATCCTGGAAGGTCCCGGACTGTCCAGGAAAGTGGGAGATGCTGGGGGGCTCAAGAAGAAGGGCAAACAACTCTGCGCTGTGGACCAGTGATGCTGGAGACCCAAAGGTGGTGGGCAGCAGGTGGGGATGATGTGTGGATCTATGTAAGCCCGGGGAAGGACCCGGGTGTGAGGCTGAGTGCTTGTCTCCCCACTGAGCAGGCTGAGAACAAATGGTCCCTGTGTGGGAGGCACCAAGAGACTCAGCAAGTCAAACACCTCTCTTCCCAGGTGCTCCTGGGGTGTATCCTCTGACCGCTAAATGGGACCTCAGCAAACCCTGTGCCTGGTGGGGAAACACTTGGTCTCTCCCCTTCCTTGTCTCCTGTTCCCTCCACTCTAGAGAGTTGGGGACTGTCACGGTTACCAGTGACTGCTACTGTTGGTCAGTGGGCACTATAGTGGGCACTTGTTTTATAAAGAGGGAAGTTTGTGACCATACATAAAATTGAGAGAATAGTACAAAGATTTCCATGAACCTGTCAGGTACCTCAGTCTGTTTGACTTCTTGGGTGTTTTGCTTTCTTTTGTGTGTTTGGTATGAACCTTTTTCTCTTTCTCTCTCTCACTCTCTGTCTCTGTCTCTGTCTCTGTCTCTCTGTCTCTCTCTCTCTCTCTCTCTCTCTCTCTCTCTGTGTGTGTGTGTGTATGTGTGTATGTGTGTGTGTACATGCATGTGGGCGCCTGCAGACGCCAGAGGAGTCAGATCCTCTGAAGTTGGAGTTAGAGGCAGTTATGAGCTGCCTGACAGGGATGAGGGACCTCTGTAGAGCATCAAGTGCTGCTCTTAACTGGATGGATCTGCCTATCCCCATTCAACCTTGTGTTCTAGGAATCTTTCTGCCTCCAGCTCCCCAGTGCTGGGATTACAGGTGCATGTGCCTGGTTTTCCTGTGGGTGCTGGGGTCCGAGCATGGGTCCTCACGCTGTCCTTTCTGTTGCTGTGGAAGAAACACTCTGAACAAAAGCAAGGGAGGAATGTGCTCTTTTACAGGTAACAGTCCATCAGAGAGGTCAGGGCAGGAACTCAAGTTGGAACTGAAGCGGAAGCCATGAAGGGAGCCTCTACCAGCTCGTTTCCAGGCTTATGTAGTTAGCCCTGGCCCAGGGACGTGCTCTCCAGCCTGGGCCCTCTCAAAACAGTCTCTTACAAATATGATCACAGGCCCATATCTGGTCTGGGTCATTCCTCAAGTGATGTCTCCTCTCCCCACGTGACTCTAAGGTTATATCACAGTGACAATAAAAACTAGCCAGTGTGGGTAGTGAGTACTATACTGGTTGAACAGTTTTCCCTGTATCCTTTTTCTTTCCCCCCCTTCCTGCCCTCCCCTCCACTGTGGAGGTAGGGGAAAGCTTGCGATAAATCCCCGGGCCCCGAGTACATTAGGGAAAAGCACTCTGCCCCTGACCTTTATCCCTAAGTGCCTTTTTCTCATTTTGAGTCAGGGTCTCAAAGTTGCTCAAGCTGCCCTTGAACACTGGGTCCTGTGACTCAACCTTTGGAGTAGCTGGGATCACAGGCCCATCTGCCAGGTCCAGCTGAAGACCGAATTTTTTATACTCCAAGCGCCATGCAGTAACCCATATTCTAGACCAGCCTGTAGCTTTCCTCTGGTGATCTGTGACAGAAGGTATTGCTCCAACAATACCCTGCTTCCTATCCCTGCCCTCCCTCACCCACACTGTGCATCCTCTGTGCTGGCAGGGTGCCGGCAGCTCTGCTGGGAGTGAATCTCTGTGTGAGAACGTATCCATCCTGAGCTCTAGCAAGCCAAACTCACAGACAGGGTCACCTAGCTTGGGCTGCAGATAGGCCACACTTCGCCCAGGCTGTGGACAGGGACTAGATCTTCTTCACCTTACGGGTCTTGATACCTCTTCTGCGCCTGTATCTCCCCAGCATTGTCCTTCCTGATATGTTTTGTAAAGCATGGTGTGATATGGTGCTTTAGTGGCCCATGCCAAGACAGTCCCTCCTTGAGGCACCAGCCTTACAACAGGTCTAGTAAAAAGTGAAATTTATCTGGGGTTCTGGAAGGGGGATTGAGAAGGAAGTAGAGGCAGAGAAAGAGAGGGGAGAGAGAGAGAGAGAGAGAGAGAGAGAGAGAGAGAGAGAGAGAGAGAGAGAGAGAAGAAGAAGAAGAAGAAGAAGAAGAGGAGGAGGAGGAGGAGGAGGAGGAGGAGGAGGAAGAAGAAGAGGAAAAAACATGTAGAGGGGAAGGAAGGAGGGGGTAGTTAGAGAGAGAGAAAAGGGTCAGAGAGCTAGAGAGATGCCAGTCCTTTTATAGCAAGCCAGGCTAGTACCTGGCTGTTGCTAGGTAACTGTTGGGTGGAGCCTAAGAAATACGCTAACACTTCCCACTGCCTTGTTCCCACATCCCAAGGCTTCATGGACAGAGTGGGAGCCCCCTGGGTTGGAAGATGTGCACACAGGCACATGGTCTTAAGCAGGGCAGCACAGTGAGCCCGTCTCAGGCCTGGGGTGCACATTCCCTAGAGCTGAGCCAGGACATGAGCTGGGAGTAGCCGTGTGTGTGTGTGTGTGTGTGTGTGTGTGTGTGTGCCGAGCCGTCCTCCAGAGCCTGGAAATCTTTGGGATAAAATTGCTTCACCCCATTCAGCCACAGGCCTGCCATCTCTGTGGGTCTGATTTGTCCCCAGGCCAGCAGTAAGGCGACTGCCTTTCTCCAAACCTCCATTTGCCCACCATCCTTCCTCAGTGCATGCCTGGACTTGGTGAGGGAGGGTCTCCCGAGCCTTGTCCCCACCCTGTTGTGTGAGGCTTCTGCAGGCCAGCAGGCCACACTGGAAGGCTGGCGAACAACAAGCTGATTTAGGGAAGAGCCAAACCACGACTGAAGTCAGCTCTAAGGGACAAGAGAATGCGTTCCACTCTGCCTTCTGAGGCAGTGGGGAACTGGTGCATATGTTTGCTCAAGTATGCTCACGTGTGTGCATGTGCTCATTCATATATGCATACGTGCATAGCCTGCTCATACATCTGCTCATGTATGCATATGTGCATAGCCTCTGCTCACGCATGTGCTCACGTATGTGTGCATAGCCTGCTGCTCACGCATGTGCTCATGTATGCATGCGTGCATAGCCTCTGCTCATGCATGTGCTCACGTATGCGTGCATAGCCTCTGCTCATAGACTGAGCCTCATCCCCATCCCTAGGCTGAAAGTTGTTGTTGTTGTTGTTTTTTTTAAATCTCTAATCCTTAAAACTAATTTCAGAGCTGGGGGTTGGTGGCACACACCTTTAGTCCCTGTTCTACAGAGTGAGTTCCAGGACTATGCAGCAAAACCTTGTCTTAAAAACAAAACAAAACAACAGCAGCAACAATAGATTGTTCTACAAAGTAGGATACCAAGACGGACTTCCCTGGGCTTGCAAATCTGCCAGCCCTTAGAATACACTTGCACTGTCTCTCAGCTCTGTTGTGACACTGTCAGCCTGGGGCCATGGGTCCTTCTCGTGGCTCTGGGCCGGCCATTCTCACCATCCTCAGCATTTCTCTTCAGGTCTCTTAGTCTCCTGAGCATTGCCCGGGACTGCTTCTCCTTCCATTCCAACTCCATTTCTAAAGGAACTCTATTTCCTCTTGTGACCACCCTCCTGGAGCCACTCTCTCCACTGCACAGCCTCCTCCAGACAGCCTGCCTGGTAGCCAGTTGCTTCCCCAATGCCTGCCCTTGGAGGCCCTCAGGAAACGCTGTCAGAGACACCACCATCTACCTGCTGTATGTGAGGAAGACCTGAAGAGGAACAAGTGCACACAAGTGGCCTTTTCCTGCCTTCAGACCTTCCTTGCCTTAACTAACTGCAAACTCCCTTAGGCCACAAATTCTGGGACAGGAAACTCTACTGTGTGTGAGTGGGCAGAGGGGCCAGCCCCAGGCAGCTTCCTGGGGGAGGCTTGCTAGGGAAATCAGGTCATTAGCATGATCTGTGATGGTCTCTCTGTTAGAAACCAGCTGAGCTACTTTGAAAGGTGATGCATGACTTTACAAAGAGTAGGTGTGGTTTGGGGGGGGGCACCATCTTGAGGAGGCAACAGTCCAGCATCCTGTTCCCCCTCCCCAGTGTCCCTGGGGCTGTGGGCTTTCTTTCTTCCTTTCTCACCCCCCCTTGCACTTGTTTATTGTGTGTGAGTGAGGGTGCGTTTGTGTCAGGAACACCAAGTGTGTTAGAGGACCTCAGGGTTGGCCCTCACCTTGTTAGGAAAGGATATTGTTGCGGTGCTGCTCCTGCCCCACTAGCCCAGCCGGAGCGCTTCCAGCAATTCTCCTGCCTCTGTCTGATCTCCCGGTAGGGGTGCGCTGAGATTACAGACGCGTGTGTTCCTGTGTCCAGCTTTGGCTCTTCCTGGGGCTGGGGTCCAAACTCAGGTCCTCGAGCTCGGGTGACAATCAGGTCACCTCCTGAACGATCTCCTCAGCCCTGCTCTGGACTCTAATTAAGACATTTAATATATTTAATGATTTTAAGCATGTTTATTAAATATACAACATTTTATGGAAGAAAAACAAAACAGCGGGGATACCCATGAAAGCCTTGAGGCTCTTATCAGTGGGAAGGGTGGCAGGCCTTGCTTCTGACCAAGGCTGAGCTTTAGAACTTCTGACAGCTCTCCCCCACCCCCGCCCCACTCCTAATTTCTTCCCCACAGTCTGGTTGTGGTCCTCTGTCCTGTAGCAATACTCTCCCAGCCATGGGGCTGAATACAGAACAGACCATTCTTGATGGTCGTAATTAACCCCTCACCAACCCCACCCCATCCCCTGCTTCCAGACCTACAGTTCCTTGGTGTCTTAGTTGGTGCTTTACTGCTGTGAACAGACACCATGACCAAGGCAACTCTTATACGAACAACATTTAATTGGGGCTGGCTTACAGGTTCAGAGGGTCAGTCCATTATCATCAAGGGGATGGTTCAGGAGGAGCTGAGAGTTCTACATCTTCATCTGAAGAGCCGGGCATGATGGCGCACACCTGTTATTCCAGCACTTGGGAGGCAGAGGCAGGCAGATTTCTGAGTTCGAGGCCAGCCTGGTCTACAGAGTGAGTTCCAGGACAGCCAGGACTACACAGAGAAACCCTGACTCAAAAAAAAAAAAAAAAACAAAACAAAAAAACAAAACAAAACAAACAAACAAACAAACAAAACAAAACAAAAACCATCTTCATCTGAAGGCTGCTAGCAGAATACTGACTTCCAGGCACCTAGGATGAGGGTCTTAAAGCCCACACCCACAGTGACACACTCACTCCAACAAGGCCACACCTCCAAATAGTGCCACTCCCTGGGCCAGGCATATTCAAACCATTATACTTGGTCAAGTCCTTATACAAACCAAGTTCCTTGGATGAAAGCTAAAGGTGGTGACAGGACCCTCCAGCTGTACCCACATAGATCGCCAACCCATGTAGACAGCCCCCTCTACGATCTCCTGGTTCACCCAGCACCCTTCCAGAGCACTATGGCCATTTTCTCCAGGGAGTCGTCCTGCCTTGCCCAACACACACCTTCCTGCACTGTGCTCTTGAAGCCAGTCCTTGGCCTCAGCCTCACACCATGTTACATCTTATTGTTATAAGACTAAAATTCCTTTACTAGGCAGGGTAGACAGTACCTGTAACCCCAGCACTAGGGAGGCCGAGACAGAAGTCCCCAAAGCTGCAGAGATCTCATCTCAAAACAATCAGACAAACAAACAACAAATAACCTCCCAAACCTATATAGTAACAACAGAAGTCGATCGTGGTCCCTTACAGCAGCGACCCCACTTCTCCACCGAGCACAAGCTCGAGGAAAAGTCAGCTACATGTGTGAATGGGCAGGGAACTTGGAGCATTTAAAATTTTAATGTAGGTTAAGCCGAGCTTTTGGGCCCTGGCTCAAGCCATCCTCCGACTCCAGCCTCGCGGGTAGCTGGGACTGCATGCCTGCAGCAAGCACTGTGCCCAGCTAAGGCGATATTTATACATTCCACATTCAGCTGTCATGGATACAGAATGAGCACCAGCATGTGTTTGCTTTGAGCCGCATTACAGAATCCCAAGATGCATCCCAAGGAGCCCGAGGCCTGGACTGGATGAGCTTTACCACTGATCCCATGACCAACAACTCTCACCATAGATTTTCCCGGTTCAGTTGAATGCCTGCTTCTAGTTCATCTGTCGGCTTCAACTCTGACCCATCCAGAGCCCAGTCTGCTGGGCTTTACCTTGTGAGCTTTCATGGATCAGATCCTTGTGTTACCCAGCTACCTTTGTCGTGCCTCCCAGCCCCGATCTCCTAACATTGTGTACTGCTGTGCAGCTATTTCCTGGGAATTGAACCATCTCATGGAGGGAGGCTGGAGAGACTCGGAAAGTGAATGGAATTTAAAAGTCTCAGGAAACTCCTGAAACAGGAAGATTCACAAGGGTATATAAGGCTCGGGAGACCCCTGAAACATACAAGATTCACAAGGCTGTGCTCCAAGCCTGTATAAATAAGGATTTCTGGAGCAGGAAGATTCTCCAGTTAGTTCTGCAAAGATCTTCAGGGATACAGCTTTAATGATTCTTGGGTTTGCTGGTGATGTAACTGCCTTTGAGTCAGACTGTAATGGTGCATCCGTAGTTCTGTAAGGGAACCCAACAAACTCAATGGTTACTAAACTAGGGGAGAGAGGATCATCTTCTTGTTTTGTCCCATTAGGGGCAAGTGGGCATCTGTTCATGTCTCTCCAGGGAAAACTACCCAGTACCTGCCTATCCCTCAGTCATGTTGACAAACCCTAAACTGTGTGTTTCTAACTCCACAGCGTCACTCACTCTCAGTATGCATAGCATGCATGTGCACGCGCATGCACACACGCACGCGCGCGTGCGCGCGCACACACACACACACACACACACACACACACACGCACGCGCACACACACACACACACACACACACACACACACGCACGCACACACGCACGCACACACGCACGCACGCACTCCAACACCACAGAGTCAGAGACACTGCTGAGCCAGAGGAACCAATTTTATTAGATTCCAGCAAGACTATACAGCACAGTTTCATGCAGATTAAATATATGTCTTTGCCTCCCCAGGAGGGAAGCACTTCCACTGTCAGCTCCACCATGGCATTTCGGGGCAATCACGGGGATCCCTCAATATATTCCGTATGGGGAACTGTTGGGATCTTGACTGGGGGTGAAGGTGAGACTGTGGGCAGTTGAGGGCCTCTGGGACCTTGAATCTTCAGAGGGTCAGGGGCTATAGGACCTTGGTCCTTTGTTGGGGCTGGCACCGGGGGATCCTGGCCCTTCAGAAGTACTGGGATTATAGGGTCTTGATTCTTTATAGGCCCAAGGACCACAGGGCTTTGATTCTTTGGAGGCTCTGGGAGCATGGGGCCATGATCCTTGGCTAGAGCTGGGATAATGGGGTCTTGGCTCTTCACTGGCTCAGGGACCACTGGACCTTGGCTCTTCATAGGTTCTATAAACACAGAATCACGTCCCTTCAGATGTGTGGGGGCTGCTCTATCTGTACCTGTATCTTTGCCTGGCTCCGGGTCTGCTAAGCCTTGATTCTTCATGGACTCAGAGACCACAGGAGCGTCGTTCTTTAAAGATGCCATGATGGAGGCTATCTGGTCCTTCCTATGCTCCGGGACCATGGGAGTGCCATCTTTCTCAGGCTCGGGGATCACAGGACCTGGGTCCTTCCGAGGTGCTGGTGCTGGTGCTGGTGCTGGTGCTGGTGCTGGGAGACCTTGATCTTTAGCTCTTGCTGGAACCACAGGACTCTGATTCTTCAGAGGCTCTGGGAACAGAGGGCTTTGGGCTTTAGCTGGTGCTGAGGTGACAGAATCTCTATTTTTTAAGAGCTCAGATGCCATGTGGTCTTGAACCTTGATGGGTGCTGGGTCCGTTGGACCTAGATCCTTCATGGGCCCTAAGAGCACAGCACCTTGATCCTTTGGAGGGCCTGGGGCTGTGGGGCTTTGACCCTTTAAGGACCCTGGGACTACAGGAACTTGATCTTTTGGCAGTCCTGGCACCATGGGGCCTTGATCTTTCAAAGGCTCTTGGACCACAGGACCTTGGCCTTTTGGAAGGCCTGGGGCCACAGGACCTTGATCCTTGGGTGACTCTTTGGCTACATGACCTTGATCCTTATGTGCATCACTGGTGGGTTTGACCCGGCTCCTGCAAAGGAGAGAGAGATGATCACTGAGGGCCAAGTACCAGCCAGGGAGAGAGCAGAACACAGATTGCCTGATGAGCTGTGGCCTCATGGGGCCTGGGGCAGGGTAGCTCTTAGTGGAGGAGCTAAGAAGAAATTGGATTTCTGCATCAATAGGGAATGCAGAGTGGGGGCGGGGCAGAACAGGTAATTGGTCATTCAATGTGTTTGCCAATTGATTAGAACTTTCATGTGGCAAAGGGCGCAGTACCTGGGAGACAGCAGCAGGAATGTTTGAACCGTCCAGTGGGCATCCCACATACAGCCAACTCACTGTATACTCCACATAACCCCACCTCTTCCTGTATTGCAGGCCCGTCCGTGGAGCCCTGTATTACTATCTACACAATGCTCCCAGAGACCCAAATTCTCTGTTGTTTTTCTAGGCCCTTCCAAGTCCTCCCTGTCCCCCCTCCCCGACTCTATTAAGGGATGGCTACTGGTAAGAACAAGGGATCTACGCTGTGTCAGAAAAGGGGCCAGAACAAGCTTCTCACCTAACCCCTCCACACATACTCAAGAGCAGCAGCACATCAGATACTCTACATATTGGATATTTACACTACAGCTTATAACAATAGCAAAACTACAGTTATGAAGAAGCAATGAAAATAATTTTATGGTTGGGGGTCCCCATAAGGAACTGTATTAAAGGGTCACAGCATTAGGAAGGTTGAGAACCACTGCCCAAGAGGAAGAGTATTTCATTATTCATATTGAGAACAGTCCACTAATAATAATAATAATAATAATAATAATAATAAAGTGAATTCTTTTTAATATGACTATTCTTTAATTCTTTGCATCCACTGTACCCCACACTATCTGCTCCCCCTACAAGCCTCTGGTAAACAACTAGCTGGGGCTCCCCATTCCGGCCCTGGTCCCCCTTCCCCACCCCCACATCCACTCCCTCAGACTCTTGCACTCACTTACTCCAAGACTCCTGGGCTTACTCTCTAAATCCAAGTGCCCAAGCCCCTCTCCCAAGCCCTCATGGGATATTTGGCCTGTGTGACTGAGTACAGCCACCTGGTCTACCCTCACTGCAGAGAGCATGCGCAAACACTGCCACCTGAGGCCAAACATTGCCTACTCAGACCTAGCCAATCTTGAGCCCTCGGGTCTACGGTGTACACACCTGTGCAAGCCAGGCTGACACTTGCCACTTACGAGTGGCGTTGCTCAACCAGTGTCACAGACCCTGGCACACCTCAGCACATTCCTCCTTCCAAATTCCTTCTTTCTATAGCCCATGCCAGCAGCACAGAGGCCCTGCAAAGCTCACGGGTGTGAGACAGACACACAGCAAGGGCTTTGCCACCTTGCTTGTTGGAGCTGGAAGCTGAGGTCTTCAGAGAGCCGTGATGAGGAGCTGAGGTACCTGCAGGAACTAGATCCTAGATCTTTCTGCTTCTGGGGCCTGCACATTTTCCCTCAGAGGGCCTGGCTCACAAGGCACTTCTAAGTATTATTCATTTATACTTCATAATAACAAAATCTGTTAGCATTTTGACAGACCCTGTCAAGGGCTATAAGTGTGTGTATGTGTGTGTTTTCTATCTTTGTGTATGTGTATCACATGTGTGCCAAGCCCAAGGAGGATGGTAGAGGGAGTCAGATCCTCTGGAACTGGAGTTACAGATGGTAGGTCCTGGGAATCTAACCTAGATCCTCTGGAAGAACAATGGCCAGAATTGCTGAGACAGCTCTCCAGGCCCCTAATCAGGCTGTTAGAGGAATGTTTTTACTACTTCACTTATTTTGTTTGTCATTTTCTCTTTGATGACATTGTTGCTGGAACCCAGGGTTCAGTCATACAAGGTAAGAATTCGGGGTACCACTGAGCCACCCCTAGTCCTACTGCTTCTTAGAGATAGTCTTAGAGACCACTTTTTCTTCTTTCTTTCTGATTTTCTCTCTTTTTATTTCTTTTTATCTTTTTTTTTTAAACCAGGGTCTCTTGTAGTCCAGGCTGACTTTGAACTGGTTACACAGTTGAAGATAACTTTGAACTCCTGCCTCCTGCCTCCAGCACTGGAGTGTTTAGGGACACAGTGTTGCCACCACACTGGTTTTGTTTTTCCAGAGCTGAGAATTGACCTAGGCAAGTGCTCTCCCCCCATACAGTCCTCGCCTGCCCCTCCCTCGGGGTCTTTTCTTGGCTCACTAACTCTCTGGGCCTCACGCTGATCATCTCTTCATTGTTTGTAATGATATTAACCCAGAAATGTGTGATTGGCAGGCAGGGACACAGCATTTTGCACGGTGACCAGCATTAGGCAGTAGAATGATTATCTATTTAATAGAAGCAATGCTCCCCCCCACACACACACTCAGGTTATTTTTATTCTGCATCGCCCCCTTGATCTACAAGCTCTGTACTGTATTTGGCATCTCAAGTCACCTGGGCATCTGTGACTCAGCAGATCGCACAGTGACAATGTAAGTAGCCTGTCTATCCTGTCCCTACTGCTATCATTGGACAACACAGGGGTAAGAGAAGGCCACTGCGGCCTTCTGGCTCAGCACTACACAGTTAGGTTGCTGTCCTGGCCACTGTCACTAGAGAAACTGAGAGTATGAGAAGAGGGCCAGGCCAGGCCAGGAAACATGCAGAATCCAAACAAGGCACTAACGTGCCATCAGTGCTGGGTGGTGGTCAAAGGGAAGGTAAAGGCTGGACTCTGACGAGACTCCAGCAGGAAGTCTGTCATGTGTATCTTCTCAGATCTTTGGGTGACCTGGGTATGAGCTTAAAAGAAGCTCAGCCTAGGCCACTGACAAGGCACTGGCGCCCCCTGCTGACATAAAGTTCACACAGGAGAGCAGTCCTTGAGCCTGGGCTGGGACCTGTGTGCCTGCAGCCTTGGCTCTAGGCCCACTGAACACGCTCCACCATTTTCATTAATACACATCCAACCCCATACCGATCTGCCAGCAAACTTTTTACCTTAGTAGTTAAATCTCTTTAACTACTCATTAACTACTCTTTACCTTCTTTAATCTCATGAACGTTAGAATTAAGATTAGAAAGGGCCAGTAAGATGACTCACCGCCATGCTTGACCCTCACATATAGGTTCATTCTCCAGACCTCATGTTGGAAGGAAAGAACCAACGCCCACAAGTTGTTCTCTGACTTCCACATGTGTGCTGTAGAATGCACGTGTCCATACACACATGTGCACACCTACATAAGTGCAATTAAAACTTTTAAATGTTAGAAAAGAGGGCTGGAGAGGTGGCTCAGTGGTTAACACTTGCTGCTTTTCCGGAGAACCCAAGTTCAGCTTCCAGCACCACATGGTGACTCATGAGTGTCTGTGACTCCAGTTCCAAGGCTTCTGAAACCTCTTCTGACTTCAGTAGACTCCTGCACACACGTGGTACACACACACACACACACACACACACACACACATACATACTCACACACACACTCAAAATACATATGTAAAAGGATTAGAAATGAGTTAAATAAACCTAAAATATGCCTTTTTCCCTCTTCTCTCCTTTTTTTTATATTAGCTTTAGGAAGTCTGTGTGATCCAAAAGTTCAAGGGTATTTTGGTGAATTAGATTATCCAAATTGGCTTTGTAATTTTTTAAATATAAAGCATGTAATGAAATTAGGTTTATAAATTATTTCAAATACAATCAGGACACGAACAAAGAATTCAAAACATTCTTCTGAGAATCAGGGTTGTCATTTGGTTGGCGGTGTGCTTGCCTGGCACCCACAAAGCCTGGGCTCTTTCCCAGCATTCCATAACCTAGACACAGAGCCCCAGGCCTGTGACCCCAGAACTTGTCAGGTAAAGGCAGAGGCAGCAGGAGGATCATGAATTTAAGGTTATCCTGAACTACATTAAAAGTCAGAAGCTAGCCTGGGCTATATCAAACCTTACTTCAACACACAAAAGCAACACCACCTTCTGATTTTTGCTGCTTCTAAGGGAAAACCATTTTATCAGAAGTAAAATCTGGGAGCAAAAGTGGCTCTGGGGAGTGAGTGGTCCAGCCAGACTGGGGAAAGATAAACCTTCAGCATTCCTGGTGAGCGGTATACATACATAGGCAAATATTCCCGGTGTGATCACACACCTTTAATCCCAGTGCTTGGGAGGCAGAGGCAGAGAGGCAGGCAGATCTCTGTAAGTTTGGGGTCAGTTTGGTCGTGTTTCAGGACAATCAGGGCTACACTGGAAGACCTGGCCTCAAATAATTAAAAATAAAAACAAGCCGAGATACACATTTAAAGATTACAGGATGGCTGCCACTCCGGGTGTCAGCTGTCAGTGAAGCAGAGATAAGCATGTCCCAGTGTGTCTGCAGGCCTCTATGGAAGAGAAGCATCTGGCCTGGCCCTGGTCTGAGCGGCAGCACACTGTCGAAGCCAGCCATCCGTCCGTTAAATGAGATGTCATTTAAAGTTAAAGAACCCGAGGTGCTTTAGCAACATTTATAAACAGCGATGGAACATTTATAACCCGCCAAGCTGCAGGAGTCTTGTGCTTAAATTATTTATAATTTGGTTTGAATCATTTAGAAGGGTTGAGACATAAATCTTCCTTAAGTGGAGACTGCTACATTTAGCTGGATATTTGGTTTTCTTACTTTTATCAATTAGGCATTGCTTTTGAAAATCAGGTTGATTTTCACAGGGTTTCCCATGAGCAGAACCACCCTCGTGGTTATCATGGGCCCTCACTATCCCTAGGCAGCCACAGTGTGGCTCCAAGGTCTCTGCCAGCCTTCCTCTGTGGCATGTGAACCTCTAGGGCAGCTGGGGTTACACTCACGGTGCTGTATACAAGGGACAAAAGGCCCTTCCATGGAGGCTGGGGAGGTGACCAGCTAGCAAAGTGACTGGACTCAGTCCCTCTGGGCCACAAGGCAGCTCTTGAGTATGACAGTTTATACAACTGCATGTGCTGCCCTGAGCCAGCTTCGGATCTTCCATGACAATGGTCCTTCTACCTCCCGGCCTGGGGGCCCCACAGCGCAAACCTCTGGAAGTGAGACAGGCGGGCGGGCCTGATCGTCCCTTCTGTGCTGCTATTGCCTGAGAGGTCTTGGGCAATTACTGAACCACATGGGCCTTGGTTTCCTCACCTGTAAAACGGGGATACAGGTTATCAGGGACTGTTATAGCAGAGAAACAGGATCACTATGGGGAACTGAACTGTATTTGTCATGTTCTTGGGTATATGACACAGGCACACCAGCCCCAGGGTAACTGTAGTAATGGTTTATGTCCTTTAACTCCAATGGATCCCTGAAGAAGGGTGGACCTTCCTGTGACCTCTGTTCTTGTCTTCCCTGATTGTCTAATGTTCATTAAAGCCTCCTGGTGCTGACTCCATCTGTGGTTTCTGTTTCCTAGTCCAACCTCCCCACATACTCTTCCCTGCCTGTCCCTGAAGACTTACTTGGCTGGGTGGACTAAACTTCCTCGCAAGGTTTCTGTTCACATCTCTTACACTCACTCCTTGTCTGACTATCTCTTCCCACACTCAGATTCTGCCCTTAGACCCTCAGTGCCTGAGGATGGGACCATGGGCCTTGTCTGAAGAAGAACTGATACCCAGCACAGTATCCAGAATGAAGAGGGCCAAGAGGAAAGAGTTACAGATGCCGGTCCAGATACCCTGCTCACTCCCAGTTCATGGGCCCAGCCAGAGTCAATCAACCTTGGTGTCCTCCTCCCCTCAGACGCCGCCTCCTTTCCATCGGGCTGGACAGCGAGCTACTCCTCTCTCCTGCGCATGTGCCCCTCTCCTTCTCCAATGCCCTCCCCCCTCCCCAAATGTTCCCTTAGCTCTTCACCGGATTAAAGCCTATCCGTCCTCAGCTCACTGCAGCTGCCCCGGAGAACCTGCCCTGACCCCAGTCATGGCCACAGGGTGGCTGCCAGCTCTCTGTCTCTTTTCTTAGTCAATTACTTACATACTCTTTTGGGCTAATCTTTCCCACGCTATCTGCAGCAGGTGTCCAGAGGGTGGGGACCAGGCCTGCTTTGCTCATGACTGTATCTTCTGCACCTTAAACAGGAGCTCACTCGGGGACCCAGTCAAACTATAAGGCTGACTGTTTTTCCAGTGAATGGACAAATGCGTATCTTTTCCATGCTAGGCTCTCCTACTTCAAATTAGCATTTCAAGAATGCATAAGACTTTGAGTCTCAGACACTTCACACACAGCCTCTTTTTTTGATGGAGACAGTCAAAGACTCTAGAGCACAGTGACACTGGATCCATTCTCCCAAAATCAGAAAGTGAAAATAGTTGTGGTGGCATGAGCCTATAATCCCAGCACTTGGAGGCTGAGGCAGGAAGATTTGTTGTGAGTTCAAAGCTATCTGAGGCTACATACTAAGTTCAAGGCCAGCTTGGACCACATGATAAACGCTTGTCTTAAAAACAAAACCCAGGGCTGGAAAGATGGCTCAGAGGTTAGGAGCACTGACTGCTCTTCCAGAGGTCCTGAGTTCAATTCCCAGCAACCACATGGTGGCTCACAACCATCTATAATGAGATCTGACACCCTCTTCTGGTGTGTCTGAAGACAGCAACAGTATATTTGTATAAATAAAATAATTCTAAAAAAAAAAAAACAAACCCAACACACATACATACATACATACACACACACACACACACACACACACACACCAAAACAAGACAAAAACAAAAACAAAACAAGAAAACCAATCCAGAATCCAGAAGTCGGAACTACTGAGTCCTGGCCTGGAGTAGCTGGGAAAGGAAATGCACTGGCCGCCACTAGTGTCCTCCTCCCCCACCCCTCCATGGGGCAATGCGCTCTACTGCATAGAGTCCTGCCCAGGAAAAGCCTGGATGGAGAAAAGCCTCATTAACTGAGCAAAAGCTGTGTGCCAGGCTGCGTCTTCGCGATACTGTGTTACATAATGTAAGAGACAAACTCACAGAGAGAAAAGTGTCAGGGCTGGCTCAAGACCCGAAGAGCAGACCTCAATCACTGACCTGGCTCCTTCCTAGCTGTGGGATGACGCCACAGACACACCAGTCTCTAGGCTGTGGTCTCCTAATCTATGAAAGGGGATTGGCCGATAGACTACTCAGTGTGACTCCTGGAACACAGGTCATATTTAAGGAATGGCAGACCAAAAGAGAGGCTCCCTGCTTGGGTGAGGGTGGGCAAGTAGTTTCCTCCATGGACAGCAAGCCCTGGGTGAGTGGGTGAGTGGGTGGCCAAGCGAAGAGCCAGGGACCAGGCCAACCATGCCAACACCACCTGGCTGTTGGATGGCAGACAGGCTGACGTCACAGCTTTGACCCTTCACCTGCCTACCTCCAGGGTCCCCACAGTCATGCTCGCATTTCCTGGGTACAACGGTTCCTAAGTTAGAGATGGGAACTACAACACCTGGGAGGCATTGCCACAGAAACTGTCTTTGGAAGGCTCGTTATTCTTAGGAAGATCCGTGGAGATGAGGGGGCCTCTCCTCTTCTCTCTCTCTGCCAGGACATGGTGGAGCATAATCACCATGGTTTTTGGCAGTTGTCTGCCCTTCCCCCTAGACCATTGGTGATGTCTCGTTCATCTTCCCCTTATTGAACAGACATGGAAGGGCAGTAACAGCTGGGGCGTGGCCTCTTTGTTCTCTGATTTATTTCTGTCTTTTACCCACTCATTGGCAAACTCTATGTTGTGTACACTCTACTCAGCCCTGGGCCAGGAGCGCAGAAGTGAGACCTAGGCTGTGTCTAGAGCAGCCCCAGATACACTGGTTAGCATACGCAGATCACAGTGTCAATCAGTTAACAGGAGCCTCACCAGCCCTGCCTAGCCTTAACCTAGAATGGCCTGTGTCTCTTCAAACAGATTCAAAGTTCTCTCTAGGATCAAAGATCACTTTGCCAGGAAGTCTTTCCTCTTTGTTCCATTCGAGGGTATCCCCACACAGCCAGACTACTGGTACCTGGGGCCATCAGGACTCCTGGTCTCTGCTGGCATCTTCCTGGCCCTAGCCACCTTTAGTGCTCTGGGGTGGGTATATCCTCCTGTGATACATCCCACCTTGGAATCTTAGTGGTTCTGAGATCTGGACAGTAACTGGTGTTTGGCTCTCTGGGGCCAACCATACTGCCTGCCCCAGAAGAGCCAGCAGTCATGTCCTTGCCACAGCCCCTCTCAGTAGCACACACCCTAAGAGCTTAGCAGCCTTCCCCAGCCAGACTACTCTTCCTTACAGGCCCCAGGCAGCTCCCACCAGAGCTCAGAACTGACAGCTAAACTGCAGGCGAAGCCTCCAAACAGAACACTTCTCAGTACCTTAACCGCACCTACCAACCGGCCTTCCTGCTCTCCTTGCCTGCCTGGCTAGGAGACCCACCTGGGGGATGAAGACTCCATTCTCTGGCCGCCTACCCAGTGAGACCATCTCTGACTCCCACTCTGTGCCCTCCTTCCTCCACAGCTGCTGCTCCCCTCAGGTGATAACTAGGCCGCAGCTGTCTCTAAACTGGGCCCTCTCAGGACTGGGACGATGCTTGCCGCTTTCCTCCCCTCTTTCCTTCCCCTAACATTTCACACATGCTTACGGAGTGTGTAGGACACAGGGAGGTGTGGCACAGGTGGGTACGCAGTAGGGGCTGGCATCCTAAATGGGGAGCTAAAAGGTAACTTGCGCCACATCAAATTCTAATGACCACGTAGAGAGGACACGCACATTTTCCTGGCTTTGTTTGCCTTGGGATCTCTGGTCCTCTTCAAGAGGGCTATTTAAGTTAGGAGAATCTTTGATAGGATACAGCTTTTTGTTTTCAAACGTACAGGCCCTGCAGCTTGGGATTGTTTTCACTCGAACTTCCTAGAGGAGGAAAGGAGGCTCAGAAGGGAAATATGAATTGCACAGACAGTACAAGCAATGCACGACTCCACGGAGGAGCTCGCGCCTCTCTGCAAATACCGAGACCCAAGTGCGTCTACCGCTCAGAACCAAGTCTGGCTCACACTGCGGCTGATTAGCCCTGGCTGTCTTCCATGACTTCTGCAGGACTCAGGCTCTGAGTTCTCCTGAGAAATGTGTCTTCTAAAACAGATCCCTAGGCAGTGCCAGCTCAGTGCCCCTTCTCCTCAGCCATGTTAGTTCAGTTCCTGAATTTGCCATGTTAGACTGTGGCATCCCCAAGTTTACCTCCAGCATGCAACACACCCTAACAGAGAAAACAGTTTCAGGAAGCAGCAGTTTCCTGGCTCAAGGGCTAGCCTACCTGAGCACAGTAGCAGAAGGGGCAGCAGCTGGGCAGAGTCCACCATGGTGGCTCACCACGGACAGATGAGAAGCTGGAATCACAGGTAGGGAGGGGGAGGCGGCATCCACAAGGCTTCCCCGCATGTGAGTGGGCCCCGTCCCCAATTTGCCTAGGAATCCTGGACTTCTGGAGAAAGGTGCTGTAGTCCCTGAGAAGGGGGCAGGGGAGGGCTGCTTACAGTAGGGTGCAGATGTTCTGGGATAGCAGGGATCCTAGCAGCATCCAAGGGCCAGTCCAAGAATGAGCTGTAGCACCAACCCCTGGCTTCAAACCCAGGCTCACACTCACAGGCTGTTTGATTTTGTGAGTCACTGAGTTTTGAGTTATCCCTTCAAAGAGCCTATTGTGAGACCAAGTCAGGTAAAAGCAAAATCAGTGCTTACCCCCTTCCTGTGGGCTGGACCAGCTCTGCATCTTAAAAAACCAGAGACCAGGGTCAGGTTCCTGGCTCCCAGATTCCTCTAAGTCTTGGGGGCTCCATCTCTCCACATCGGCATGGGCTTATGAGTCAGCTAAGTGGCTAAGGGGCCCTATAAATGTATTTATGTATTTATTTTAAAAAATCATTAAATATATTTTGTAGATTTGACCTTCTAAGAATGAAACGAATTCCCAGTTGTATATATAAGAGGTATTATCAAAAGTACCTTCTGTTGTTTTAACTCCAAGAAGGCGAAGTCAAGGGCAGAATTGATTCTTTGAATGGGTTGCCAAGAACCTGATAAACCTGCTATTGACTCTTTTAAAAATATAGTGCACTGGACTGAGGCTGCCAGACAGAAATGGCTCAGCTTGCATCTAACTCTGCACTCCTGGGAACCTGCAAATCGATCTTTTTGTGTGCCGCGCCCCCCTGCCCCCCATAAAGCGAAGGATAGTATCTTCAGCAATTAATCAAGGTCTGTTCCGGGTGTCCAGAGAGATTCCGTGTAAGCGCAAGGCCGGAATCTGCACTCAGAGGCGCTCAGAGAGGAGTGGCCCATGAAGGGCTGGAGCGGGGGTGGGGTGGGGTGGGGTGGGGTGGGCAGTGAGAGACATCTCTAGACAATCTGGATCTCTGTCCTGCTGTAGAGAGAGTGGCTTCTCCTCAAGTGGCTGCAGTTACCACACTGTGACTCGAGGAGGTGAGAGGGAGGAGACGGGAGAGAAGTGGTCGTAGCAAAGCATCGGGAATTAAACTATTGCCAAAGCGGTCCACCTTCCATCGGCCAGCATCAGTCTCTCACACTAAAACAGGGATGACTGGTGACAGGTGCCCTGGCCATCAGCATTCCCCAGCTGGCATCTGCAAGCTCTAGCACCAAATGGATTCTAAGAACACACTATTCCTGGCTGGCCCAATCGGTATTTCCTGAATTTGGAGACCACATCAATTTAGGTGGCGATATGGTCCAGTATTATAGCAATAACCAGCGTGATGGCAATATCTTGGAGGCTTTCAGAAATTTTGAGACTCGGCCAAGGTCACACAGCTAGAATAGCAGAGTTTGGGTTAGAAAACAGGGCTGCTGCCAGCTCAAATTCAGAGTGGGAGGTGGAAGGAGACACCTCTTTACCACACCAGAGGTGAGAGGACTCCACTCTGAGCAGGGAATGGGATGGGGCCACCTTTTAGGATTACTCCGAGCTGGGCAGCGGTGGAGCGCATCTTTAATCCCAGCAGAGGCAGAGGCAGGTGGATCTCTGAGTTGGAAGCCAGCATAGTCTACAGAATGAGTTTCAGGATAGCCAGTACCACACAGAGAAACCTTGTCTCAAAAACAAAACAAAACAAACAAAAGATCACTTTGTATTTGAGAGCTTGTGATTTTCTGAATTTAAGACTGCTTCGAAGAAGCATCAAGTGCACAGGGATGCCGGCCCAGAGGCAGCTGACCCAGAGGCTGGCCATCGCCAGGGCAGCTGACCTGGCTTTGTTGTTGGCGTGACGCGTTTGCCACAACCACTCCTTTCTTACGAGCAGGGGAACTTGGGAGGCAGAATGAAGCAGCCTTGTGGAGGCGCCGTGGTGTGTGGGCACACAGTGCTAATGGTCACTCACCCATCCACGCATTCAGGAGTCCCTCAACACTTCAGAAGACATTCTCTGTGGTAGACAGTGGGCAGGAAGCAGATGACAGAGGAGCTGACCCTTTCCCTGGAGGAGCATGATCCAGTTTTGGGGGTGGGGGGGCAGGACACACACATGTGAGCTGATGACACAGGACATGAGATGAGTTCCACAATGAAGACACACAGGGAGCATCTTACCCAGCCTGGAGGGTGCAGGCAAGGCTTCCCGGAGCGGTCCCCTGAGCCGAGTCTTGAAGGATGAGTTAGCCGGGTGAGAAGCAGGAGAAGGGCATTCTGGGTAGGAGGGACAGCGTGGGGAAGGCATGGAGGTGAGAAGCAGCATGGTGACTGAGAATAAGCTTCTGCAGGCCGTGGGAACCGGAGCTGATGGTTTCAAGCAGGGGATGACACGGGCAGACGCGCAAGCCCCTTTAAGAGCCCTCCAGCAGCACCAGCTCACAGCAGTGGCAATAATTTACCTATGTACTTGAAATTTCATTGCCCCCGGCAAGAGGCCTGAGACTCTCTGTTGAGACAGGTGAGTATGATCGCTAGCAAGCAAGTGGCCAAGAACCACTCACACGAGGACAGGGACAGACATTTCAGCTCAACTCCAGTGTTGGGAATAAAAACACCAAGGAGCAGCCTCCAGTCTGCAGCAGCGGGGATCGGACGCCCGTTTGATCATGGCTTCTCCAACACCAACTGTGTTGCTTAGGAACGGAGCATCCTCTGTATTCCATCACACAGTTGATAACAGAAGACCTGGTCCAATTCTGATTCCTCCCAGTTTGCATTGGATCCCAGTATCTAAAGGAAGTGCTGGGCAAGCTTGCTGGAGGGCTTGCGACGGCCAGGCCACGGCATAATTTTGTGTGCGTGCGTGCTTTGGGTGTAATTTTCCTTAAGGGTCCCACTTATTTGGCGCCTGATTCATCCCTGCCAGTCCTGAGCTTCCTGTCCTTCAGGCTGGCCCAAGCTGGCCTGGGCCTTCCCCTTGGAGCTAGCTACCCTTCCTCATCCGATACCTGGGCAATGCCTGCCTCACTGTGCTCATAGACAGACTGCTTTGTAAGCAGCTAAAGTATAAACTGTTGGGACATTATTCAGTCTGTGGACTCCAAAGAATCCAATAGCTGGAATTCTTTCAAGGCGGCTGTCTTCAGACATTCAGTCTCTTGTATAACTGGTTCTCAGTCAGCTGCATGTCTTCACTGAGGAAACCATCACGTACTATCCCGGTACTACACGGTACTGAAAAAAATCTGCCTAATGTCTGTGTCCCTTGCACTCTGGTGTCCCATTTCCACTCTAACTGTCCCTCCTTTTAGAGAAGGGTACAAAGACTCCATCATAGAGGCCAGTGACGGCCCAGCTTCCAGCTGCCAACTCCACAGTGTCTGAGGGCATTTTCCATCTCAGCCAAACTCCCTGAGAAAAGCCTGAGGCGGTTAGTCTTGCTCTCCTGATGCTGCCTGTACTGTAGGATGGCCTAAACGTTAGTGGGTACTGTGAGGCCTGCAGGTACTGGGACAATAACCTGGGGTACCTGCCAGACTGTGAAGTGTGGCCCAGGAAGGGCATGTCTGTCACCTTGGCCTCAGTGGTTCCCTCCATTGCCCAGGCTGTGCTGGGACAGGCTTTAGGGAGCAGTGGCCTGCTTCAACTGCTCGATGGCCTACAGGGTGTGTCCTGAAACTTTTTGAATCCTGAAATGTGAGCATTCCAGCGTTTGAGCAGTGCATCATCCTGGAAACTACCCCGAGGTACCACAGGGTCCACAGCCTTTGTGAGATGGGACTGACCCTGGGGGGAATCGCATCAAAAATATATACATCTGAAGCAAGAATTGCAAACTCACTTCTAACTAGTTTACAACAGTGACCTGTTCTAAAACTACCTGCCTGACTTAGTTGATGGTTATCTTAGGAATGTGATGTGAGTCAGGGGAGAGAGTCTTATGTTGGGGCTCTCGGCCGTGTGGGGAGCCACAGGTGTGTGGGCTCCAGCCGGGTCACCTGGCTGATACAGATGAAGCCAGGCTGGCCTGCTCTCTGACCTCCTGCCTCAGACAGTTCTTGCCCTGGGCCTGGTTCCGAGAGCATCTCTTCTTCTCTCACCGTCTGAGCTTACTCTTGGTGTCCTGATGCTCTGACGTGTATTTTCCTTCTTTTCTCTCTTTCTCCTCTGTCTGCACCTCTGATATCTCTTGTCCTATCTCCCAATCCTAATTAGTCTCTCCCTTAACCGAGGGGAAGGAAAACTGACTAACACCTATCTTTATCTGTTGAGATTTTGTCCTGTATCCTGGCTCATATAAAAGTAACAGGTGAGTGCAAATGTCTTCCACTCATCTGGAAAACAAATACTTAGAAATTTGAAAATATTAATACCCTGGATTGATTTTTCATATCACGTCCCCAAAGGCAGGGGTAGGGCCAGCAGTGGAAGTGCCGCCTTAGGGCTCTCGGGTAGGACAGGAAAGGACCTGTGGCTGTGGCATGGTGACGCAAGAAGCAGAATGGCAGGCATGCAGGGCGCGGATGCGACCTGGGTATGTGGAATGGAGCCCCAGTGAGTAGCCGCCCACAACCGAACACTAGGCCTTTCCGCCACAGAACTCTGCACTCTCCTGCCCTTGCTGCCCCCACCCTCGAGTGGACTACCCCCAGAACCTGAGCTCATCGGGTTCATGGCCCAGCCACACTTTGGCTTGGGCACATCCCTCTGTTTGGCATGCCTTGGGTCAACACCTACCCATCTGCTGAGTCCTTCCTCATCCATGGAACCAGCTAGCACAGACTCCTCCTCCATGCCCACTGTGATCAGAGGTACGGTCTCAGTCTCCTGGCTCCCCTAGTGCCTAGCACAGAGCCTGGCATACAATAGTATCCAATAGAAACATGTTGGAGAAATGACGGGATCAAAGTCTCTGTCTCCTGCTTTACTAGAAGGACAACAGAGTGAGCATGTGGTCCTTGCCCTGAGGTTTTCCACCGATCCCATCTCTTCCCAGCCCTGAATCTGCTCCCTTGCCCTGACACCTGCCCCACACGCCTGACCGGCGCACTTATATCCCCGCCCCCCCCTTCTTAGTGCCCTCCGACTGGAAGCTTTTTCTTATTTCCCACCCCCCCATGGGAAAAACTGTTCTCCATCGAGCTTCCAAGCTCCCCGACTCTCTGGGTCCTTGTCTGAGCCACTCTCCCGGCGATACTTTTCATTCCCATGTTGGGCACATGCACGGCACACTGAGACAACCCCTGGGTGCAACCTGTAACGTGACCGTGGATTAAATGAGTCAGCTAAGGTGCTTCTACACCCCTGCAAGAAGGAGGCCAGGGCCAACGCTGCTACTGCTGCTGCTGCCTCAGAATGGGAGAGCGAGGCAGCGGCTTCTCACAGCCATGAGGCAGCGAGTGGCTCAGGCGGTCACTGTTCCAGGGACATGGCATGAAAAGATTACACTACCTTGTTGGCCAGGGCGTCTCGGGGTCCATCTTCACCTTTCCCAACATTAGCTCTGACCGCTTGCAATTAGTCCCTGAGAGGCAATCTACAAGAGGCAAGCTGCATTATGGAGACCCTGGGGGAGCTTGCGGGGCCCAGCTCGTCTTGTCCAGAGAGGCTCAGATGCCAAAAGCTGTTGCCTTTAGACTACTCAGGCTGGGCCTCAGCAAGGAAATACGATCAAGAAAGTGGTGTTCGTCTTTAGCATTTATTTATAACTGGGGGAAAAAAACCCGTTGGTTTGCTTTCTGAGCAAGCACAGACCATGAGACGTCACAATCAATTGGCTATACATGAATTTTTTTTTGTCATTCTTTTACTAACATCAGGAATGATATAGCACCGAGAGAGGGGAGCACTACATGATACATAGACAATCTGTGGTATGCAACAAAACCCGGGCCACACAATCCTAATTAGACACTTCCTCTCTGCCTCGGTGTGACACAGCTTCTCCTGCTGTCTGGGAGCTGGGGCAGAGAACAGAAAGCTGGGCATAGCTTCCGGGAGTTTTGCAGACAGGCCAAGCTAAAAAAGTCTCCATTCTATCTACCTTGCCCCCGGGTGACTGGAGAACAGGAGGGGGATGTGCAGAGTGAGGAACAGGCTTGGTCACCTGCAGAGAGGTGACACCAAACACTGCTTGAGGAACTATGGTCAGTTTTGTCTAGTGCACTTGGGAGACGGAAAAAGACCTAGAGAGCTTTGTTTGTAAACAGTAGAAATCAAAGGATGCTTCTCGTCAGTGGGGTGAGACATTCAAGAGCTAACGGTGTTTGTTCGTTAGGTGGGTGTGTGAAAAAGAGGGGGACCCTGACAGCCTGAAAAGAACATTATCCAGGTCACCTAAAGCCTCAGGCAGGGCAGGGTAAGGAACTCGGCCCCTAAGACTCTGGGGGCCCTAGTGGTTAGCTATGTAAACTACAATGCGCACAACAACAATTCAACTCAGTCACAGCAGATGTGCCTCTGTCTGGGCAGTCATGTGCCTCTGTCTGGACGTGTTGCTATAGCAACCTGTCTGCTCACCGAGCCTGGCACAAGGTATGCAGCACATAAACACCGAATGATGAAGGATCCCTGTGCACTGTAAACTCTGACTTACTCCATCTATGAAACGCACGATTATTCTACGGGGAAATCAAAGTGTGGCTAACAGCAGATCCGACTGACACCTAGGCTTGAGGGGAACATGCACTGGATGTTACAGTTGGAGCACTTGATAGAGTTCTCTGGTAAACAGTAAGGCTGGCTAACAGGTAGCCAGGAACAGTAAGTACTGAGTGTTAGGTATTTCTGAACAGGCCTGTGAAACCTGTGAGTTGTGGTAACGAGACTCATTAATGTCTCTTCCTCCCTTCTCTAGCTTTTCTCCTACACAGTTTGTGCTCTGAGTCAGAAAAGATGGGACCAGGTTCTGCTCTAGACTTCATTTCTAGTTTGCTCTGCTGAAAACAAAGGCTTGCCCAGCAAGGGTATGACCATTTCCAAACAAGCAGTTTCACAAGGTGCAAACGAGCCTTCCCTGTCTGCGTGGAGAGACTGGGTTGGCTCTTTGGAGCTCCACCTTCCTAAACTGCAGGGACCTGAAGAGACCCAGGAGCCACCAGACCTGCCCTCTGAACCACTCGCCACTGGGGAAAGCAAGCTGGGGTGTACCGTCCCCCGCTACTCAGAACACTGAGCAAATAAGAACTTCTAGGACAGGAGCAACCTATATTTCACCAGGACATTTCTGGTGGACAGTTTGGGTTCCCTCATAAGTGAGGGGGGTGGGTTCCTTCCATAACCATTCCCTAATTCCTATAACACAACTCTAGGGGGCTTCGGCCCCACACACGCGACACTGCAACACGGAGCACATGGAGATCTGCTTCTAAGCATCGAAAGTCAAAGATGCTTGCTAAGCTCTTGGCAGGACTCGCCACGCACTCTGGCCAGATGCGCAGCACACTGACCACTCTGTGGAGCAGAGCAAGAGCTCAGGGCTACACACTCCATCTGCACACCGCAAGGACAGAAAGTCACAATAAGCATGTGATGTGCCGTCTCACACTTGACCATTCTCTCTTAACTAGGTATTCGGCACATCAGCAGGATGCTAAGGGCAGAGAAAAGGGGGCTCCCACCGCTCAGAGCTCCTCCTACGCCATCAACGGCATCCCAAATACTCACTCTGTCACTTCTGGCTGGCTTCAGCCAGTGGCCTATTATTTGATACACTATTCAAAGTCCACTGATAGGCACAAAACACAGGCACACACTCCTAACAGAGGTTCCAGGAGAGGGTTTCTTCTAGTTAATACACACAATTCCATTTCACTGACAGTAAGGCCAAGGTTGGTTTCTTGTTCTTTTGTCTTTAACATTTTCACAAGTTCTAACGGCTGAAGCCCCAGATGACCTTGGGCAGCATGCAAGCATCCAATAAACTTGGGAAAGAACATTTGCCTAAAGTTCAAAATGGTGTGATACAAACTATGGCGGGCTCACGGGAGGATGCCCTGCGGCAGACACTTCAAGTCCCAGCAGGAGCTGGGCTAGGCAGTAACTAAGACCTGACCCAACCCAGACCCACAGGAGGGGCACAGCCAGTGCACACTGCTTCCTGGCCTCCCTGGGGGCAAGTGGCTAGATGCTGTGCCACCTGTAGTAAGAGTCGGTGGCCTCAGAACCAACAACAGGACTCCTGGGACCCTCGCAACCAAGGCAGATGGGAAGTCTCTAATTAGTTTTGTGGCCTTTTGTTTGTTAGTTAGTTGGTTTAAATATAGAGGGTGAGGGAGGGGAGAAAAGGAAAGTGCGGTGACATTTACTCTTTCGCCTCGGCCAGTTTATTGTTCATCTCTTTGCTTTGCTCCTTGTCGTCGGGTTTGGTAGCACTGGGGCCCTCTGTGGTCTTTTTCTTGGCAGCCTGGCCCGACACCACCTGCTTGTCTTTGGCCTTCCTTGGGGGCTTATGGCTCGTTGAGGTCTTTTTTGGTTTGGAACTCTGAACACTAGGTTTCTCTACCTGCATGGAGAGACAGACAGACAGAGCACACACATAGAAACACAGAAGAGAGGGAGTGGGAGAAGGGATTTAGAGAAAGACATTGCAGTATTAACAAACGAGTCACGATAGTGGTTAGTGGCGGAGCAGACAGGACAGGATCTCAGTGTCTGGGCACCTGCCTTCTCTGGTCTGAATCCACAGGCAGCCTGGAGCAGAGCTCATCTGCCCTGTGCTCCCCACCCTGCCATTTCTCCCTGGGAGCAGGCCAGGTGGCTGGCGGGCTAGACAACGGTTACAGCATCTCTTGTCCCTCCTCCTTGGAGTTATTATGTCTCGTTCTGCTCAGGCCAGGGCATGAGGTTTGCTGCAGGGAGTGAGGCCAAGCTGTGCTTTGAACATCTCAGAGAGGAGACGCTCAGTCCTCCAGGTTCTGGACTAGAGATGCCAGGCAGGTGTTCACAGGGTCAAGCCACGGTGGATCCCTGGGGCCGTGAGGAACAACTAGTTCTGGAACAGCTCAGGTGTCAGGCAGGCAACGGGCACCAGTCAAATGCTTATCTCTGGCTGGATCTTGCCTGCTCCCCAGGTCAGTCACTCAGCCTCCAGGCCCCTCTTCTGGTCTGAAAGGGGCAGTCTTGCCTTCTCTTTCTTAGAGGACTCTGGGGCCACTGGCCTTGATGGGTCCACACAGCAAACCCTGCTGTCCAACCCTGATTTCCCCCTCCCCTTTCCTTCTTCAGCTGGACTCTTCTTTCATTCAATGTCAACTACATCCTGGGACCAATGTCATCTGTGGATGGACAGAGCTGATGCTGGGCCTCCTGGCAGGGCCAGTGACTTCATTGTGATTTGCTTGGATTGGGACGGCGTTTCCCGGGAGTGAAACGTTTGGTTCTAAAAGTAGGTGCATCCCAGACAAACTGGGTCAGGCAGTTACCTTAGCTGAAAGCTGGTCCTGACACAATGGAAGTGCCAAGTGAGTGCTACACTTAAGATCAAAAGGAGAGAAAGGCCACTTAAGCTTTGGAGCTATTTTGCTCCAAACATGTTCTGCTATTACACAAGTGGTATGTTCCCATTGCTGACACACAGCAAATGGGCCTGTGGGGCCACTCTGATAGCTCTGTCTAGCCTATCAATCCTCTCAACAAACCCATGCTGAGATGAAAATACGTTGAGCAATGTTAACATAAAAAACAAATTCAAGTCCTCATTCAGAAACTGCTACATTGGTAATAAATACCTGGGGACAGGCATGTTTCTGTCACACAGTGAACACTGTTGGGTGGCGCTCATCAGGGAAGGCTGACTGAAGGTGAATGTGTTTCAGAGCCTGGGAGGGAAGGAACAGCCCAGGGACTGGCGTGGGGTGGAGTGGGCAGCTGCCCAGCACAGTCAGGCTGTGCTGCGGGGCCAGAAAGTAAGTAGCACTGGGGTGAGGCTTGCCATTTCTCAAATACAGAGTCAGATGTGCCAAAGGCTAAGCCACTTTAATGTAATCCTCCTTTCTAATGTGCCCTTGAACCTTAACAGGACATACCCTGTTGGAGATGCCCCCGGGCGGGCCTGTGTACAGAGGGAGAAAGGCGTGGTCCATCAGGAGCTCCGGGGACCAGCCGGAGCCCCACGTCCTGCTCTCGGCAGGCTGTGTGGTGAGATCTGCCTTACCTTTGGGCACTCCTTGAAGGGCTCGCTGTAGAGGCTTCGTATTCTTCTGCGATCCATGGCCTTGTTGTCCGCCGCACTGGGCTTGTTAGCCTCCCCTTTGAACTGGGCGCTGTAGCTGGTCTCGTGAACCATCTTGTCATCTGGGGGCTTGTACTGGGGCTTGGCTTTGATTGGTTTCACAGGCTTGATGTCTGTCCATGCTCTGAATTCGTTCCTGTGAGTCAAAGAAAACATCAGTGACGAGAACTATCACACAGCAGAGAAACGTTCCCCACCCCAGCTACACCTGAAGCCAGCTCCTGACACATGCTGTGGGCTGACTGAGGGAGTGAGCCCACAGAGACCAACAGTTTCCTTTCTCTTAGAGTTGACCCAGGTCTGGAGATGGCAGTATAGATCTCAGAGAAAGAGCTCAGGGTCCTAGTCTTGGGGGACCCAGAACAACCACTCTCACCTTCAAGTCTTGTGTGCCCAAGCTCTAAAAGGAGACTGAGACACTGGCCCACCCAGTGCTTTGGGAGTCTAGCATGGGATGCCTGTGTGTGCAAGGCTAAAGAGCATTGGACTCACTGAGACAGGCATACTGCAACCTTGCCATCTTTTGTGTGATGGTCATTTGCTCAGGGCCCTGGGTTCCAGAGGCAGGAACTCTCTTGCTGACCTCCATCCTCCATCCTTTCTTTCCCTACTTTTCAGAGCAAAGAACCTTGACTGTCCCAAACAGGGTGATCTCTCCCTCCCTTGCTTCTTATGGCGCCAGAACACTAACAACCAGGTCCCTATAAATGGGAATCCCTGGGACATGTCTTAGTGCATAGCATGCCCCCCTCCCCCGCATCACTTGAACACTGTGTGTGCGCATGTTAGGATGGCCATCATGTACGTGTAAGTGGCTGTTATCCTGTCCCTAATGTGACTCCCATCTGCTCCCCGTCCGTGTTTCTCTGCACTGCAGCCTCTCTTGTGGCTCCCACTCAGCTGATTAGTGGTTCTAGGTATTGAACATAGGCCGCTCAGGTGCTAGGCAAGCGCCCCGTCTCTTAAGACTGCTCACAGCCCTCTTCTTACTTTCTACCTCATTAGGTTGCCCAAGACTTGAGCTCACTGTTGCTCAAGCTGGCTGTGAACGTGTCTGTCTCTGCCTGCTGAATAGCTGGGTAGCAGGATCCTGCCTGCACCACTAGGCCTGGCTATGTGGCTATTTTTTATTCTTTTATCTTTCCTTCTTTCCTTCCTTCCTTCCTTCCTTCCTTCCTTCCTTCCTTCCTTCCTTCCTTCCTTCCTTCCTTCCTTCCTTCCTTCCTTCCTTCCTCTCTCTCTCTCTCTCTCTCTCTCTCTCTCTCTCTCTCTCTCTCTCTCTCTCTCTCGACAGAGTTTCTCTTCACAGTCCTGGTATGGAGATAACCCAGTCAGTAAAGTGTTTGCCTTGTTTGCCTTGCAAGCACTGGGACCTGAGTTAGATCCCCAGAATCCTTGTTAAAGCAAGCAAGCAAGCAAACATTCTGGGCATGGTGGCATGTGCGTGTCACCCTGTGCTGCAGAGCCGAGAAGGGTGGAGTCATGGGGCTTGGTGACCAGCTAGCCTCATCTACTTGGTGAGTTCCAGGCCAATGAAAGATGGCGCCCGAGCAACAATGCTTGAGGCTGTCCCACGACCTCCACAAGCATGAGCACACACATGCACACGTGCACCCAAGCAAAAGTAAAAACAAAACCAAGAGAGCAAAGCTTCCTGCCCAGCCAAGCTGATAAAGACACGCTGTGTGGGTCCAACTCATAGACAGCAGAAGCAATGCCACACAGCTCAATGCCTTCAAGCCAAGCTCAACACAGGCCCCGCTGCTGGCCCAGGCTGGAAAAGAGAGGTGGGTCTTTAGGAGAAATCCACAGGCTTGGTGTGCTGGCACAAGCTTTTAGTCTTGGCAGTCTGGAGGAAGAGTTGGGGAGATCCTTGTGAGTTCCAGGCCAACCTGGTCTACACAGTTCAAAGACAGCTAAAGCTACATAGTGAGACCCTGTCTCAGAAAGAAAGGAGAAGGAGAAGTCGTCTCAGCTCTGGTCCTCTGGCCATTGAGGTGGATTGTCTCATTACAGGCCCCACTCGAGGGCTTAAAAACAGAATATGGATTCCTGTCAGAATCCACAGAAGCCACTGGTGGATAATTAGATAATAAATATATCTGGTTTTCATTCGAGGTGTTTAAGAAAAATTCTCTCAGCTGCCTTGAATCCCAGGCATGAATGCAGCCTCCGGCTTCCAGCCTTTGTTGTCACAGAGGAGATGTGTATGGTTATAGACAATCAGATCCGTATCCAACTATTATTATACTTCTGACCTCTGCACGTCAATATTCTGGTGCCCGGGGTGGGCAGAATCAGGACAGCGGCTTCCAGACCAGGCTTACTGCTGAGTGCACTTCAAGTCAGATTGCACAAAGCAGCATTCGGTGAGTGGCTGATGAATTGAGCCTCCGATATTGAACCCACTACAAACAGATGTTCGTTTACTTAGTAAAGCCCTGTCCCTCTAAAGCACATTTGGTGGTAGAGACCTAGGGCGGATTCTGAAAGAACAATTATAGAGGGGCAGACCACAGACAGCTGCTAGAACCCTGTCACTGCTGAACTGGGTCCCAAAAGAGGGAGGAGGGGGAAGCAGGCTGGAGCACGGGGACAGGGTGTGGCCTCGGAAAGGGAGAATTGTAAAGGAAGAGAATAGAAGCTGTTATTTTGTTTGCCGTTTATAAAGGACTGACATTTATGAGTAACAATAAAACAGGATTGTATGAGAAACAAGTTTTACTGGGTGAAGAAAACCTACACATTCCTCACAATGGCAGGGACTTAGAATAATGCATTGCTGCCAATTACCACCATGTAAAAATTTCATTTCTCTTCCCACAAGCCCCAGATTTATTTATTATGCATCTAAATCCTTGGGAAATCAAATTTTGTCCCCTAGCCTCCACACAATAAAATTTTCAACATCTCCCAGTTGCATTATGAAGGAAGAAGCCTGCACTTAACTCGTAATGGTCCCAAATCTTCCTACAGATTTTCATAAGTAATTTATGTTGCCATGGAAACATATCGGGTCTCTGTTCAAAAGTCATGTCTGCGTTTGCTATATTAACATGTCCTCCATGGAAGGAAGGAGGCTAGGTCATGAACCCTGGCACGGGCAGGCAATGAGCACTGTCAGCTGCCAAGTTCTTGTCAGGGCTGGTTAGAGGAGGGAGGCTGTGTAGATTAAAGGAAACGGAACAACCCTGGCCCTGGTGTTAGAGCAGCCTAGGGAGCCTTTGTTCTTGTAGAGGGAAGGGAAGACGGAATCCTGCAGAAACAGTGAGGTCAGAGCGCAGCTTTCTGATCAGAGGCTGGGCAACGGGCTTGCAAGCACCTCTCAGTGCTTTTGTGTGAAAGGCAGAAAGGATGCACACACTGAGAGTGCAGTGCTCTGGTCTGTAAGGAGTTCTATCCATTAAGATCTAACAAACTCATTGCACCGTGTGAATAGACCGTTGTAATCGTATTCTAAACAAGGAAAGAATTCTCTCTCTCTCTCTCTCTCTCTCTCTCTCTCTCTCTCTCTCTCTCTCTCTCTCTCCTGTGTTTCATGCATGGAAGGAAGACATGCGCAACAGCTGGGAATGACAGGTGTCAAGGCACCAGTGCCCTCATTAAGGAAGTGACATTTTGCACTATCTGCCATCAATGCCCTCTGGTAGGCTGCATGCAGCTCACAGGCCCCTGTGCACCTGGGAAACGGTCTGAAACAAAGAGAGCCCATGTGCACAGCCAGGGAAAGCCATGAGCACGACAGCTAAGAATAGAAACCAGGAAGCAGTTTAACTCCCCAGGGATCTGATAAAAAGCTTAGAGGAATGGAATTTAGGGAGGCTGTTGGAGATTTCGTGGATGTGCAAAGCCCAATATGTCCACATGTGGCACTAGTAATAAGCAACAGCAACAGTTGAGGGGAGAACTGGAAGGGCTGTCACGAACAGACTCAATACTGTTAAGATGGCAATTACCTAGAAATTGGTCTATGAATTAAAGCAGCCATTAACTATCCTAGCAGAGATCCTTGTAGAAAATGGAAAGCGCATATATATATATATATATATATATATGAAACACTTTTGAGAGTTTTGATACCTGATTTAAAACTTAGAATGCTATGGTAACCGAAGGCATTGCCCGCACGAGGACAGGCTACCGGGGAAATGAGGGAAAGAGAAGGAGAGCAGATGTGGCTCATGACAGACTCGCAATGGCGTATGGAGCAGACAGATTCTCGGGGACTGTGTGGGCCATTGCTAAAGGGCTGATAACTTGCAGCCTCAGCCACAGAGACTAGTCATATCAGGAAAGTGGCCAGCACCACCCACAGGCCCCTCTTTGGCCAGCACTCCCCACAGGCCCCTCCTTAGCCAGCACAACCCACAGGCCCCTCCTTGGCCAGCACCACCCACAGGCCCCTCCTTTGTTTCAAGAAATGTTTGTTAAACATTTCCCATGAAGCCCCTGGCTTACAGATGTGGTTTACAGATGTGGTCAGTTTACTCAGGACAGATGTGCCAAAGTGGCTCATAGAGAAAAGGATAAAGGTCTCAACAATGCTGGGAAAGATGGATAGCCAAATGGAAAGGGTCTCTGCTGCTCACTCACGCCATGGACGAGAATGAATTAGAAATGGATTATAAACCTAAAAACAACAACAGAAAACTCCCTGAAAAACCTCAAAGCTTCTAACTCTAAAAATCATAAATCTGTAAGAAAAATAGACAGACAGAAAACAAACAAACAAACAACAAACAAACAAACAAACCAGAAGAATGTCTTTGTGACCTCAGAGTAGGCAAATATTTCTTGGGTAGGGGACAAACATACACACACACACACATACACACACACACACACACACACAGGTGGGGAAGAAAGATAAATTTAGATTATCACAATTAAGCACTTTTAAAAGTCAGGTATGAGGGCTGGAGAGAGAGGCTGGAGAGAGAGAGAGGACCTAGCTGCTGAGAACACTTGTTGTGACTCTAGCCACCCATACGGTGGCTCACGACCACCCATGGCTCCAGTTCCAGAGGATCCAATGAACATGCACAGGTACATGCAGGCAAAACATTCATACACGCAAAATAAAAATAAATCTTTACAAAGGCCAGGTGCGATAACAGCCCAGTCCTGTGAGTCTAGTATGCAGAGACCAAGACAGGAGCGTTCCTGGGCCAACCTGAACACCAGACTCAAAAACAAAGCAGTAGGTAAACCGAACAAAGACCTCAGATAAGGAAATGATGAGAATATTGTCTTAATTTCCAAGATATCTTTGATACCATGAGGGAAATGAAAGACAAGTCGTGCTCTGGGAGCAAACGCTGGCTGAACAATTCTGAGGAAGAGCTATACACAGAATACATAAAGATCGCTTTGAACTCACTAAGGCAAGCCACCCAATTTCAACACGGGAGAACCAGGAACACTTCACTAGAGAAGGGGCACACAAGCTCGTAAGAGATGCTCAGTGCTATGAATAGTTAAGAAAATACAAATTAATGCCACAGTGTGACACCAGCTGACACTCTAACAAGACTGCAATGCAGAACACAGGCGATGCCCACTGCTACGGAGGACGTGGTGCAACTGGACCGTGAATACATTTCTGAGGAGAATGCACAATGGGTCGCCACATCAGAAAAAGGGTTGTTTTTAAGTTGAGCATACACATAGCACGTGACCTAGCAATTCTAGTCCTATGCTGAAAAAAGTAAGCCAAAACATACGTGTGCAAGCAATGTGTCCATGAGTTTTAATAGCATTAATCACAGCAGTCCAAAAGCCAGACACGGCTCACAAGTCCAATTGACAAGTGAAAACACAAAACAGGTCTCTGCATACAACTCTGCTCAGCAGCTGAAAGAAACGACTCATAGAGATACCAGGTCAACTGAGGGGCCAAGGAGGTGCTCAGTCAGTAGAGTATTGCACACACCTAAGAGCCTGAGTTTGGACTCTCAGTATATATAAGTGTGGGCACAGCAATGGCACTGGGGAAGTGGAGGCAAGAAGATCCCTGGGGCTAAGGGCTTGCTATCCTGCCACTCTAGCCAAGTGGAGGACTCTACCATGTTCAGTGTGAGACTGTCTCAGAAATGATAGCAGAGACTGAGCACTTGGTCTATACACACACAGGCACATACGACATGTACACACACATGTGCTTGCACATGCCACATACACACATCATGCACACATGTGTTTGCATACACCATACCCATAGCATGCACATGCACACACCACATACATAGTATGCACACGCACATACCACACACACATGTGCTTTCATACATTACACACATTTATACCCTGTATGCGTGTATACATGTGCTTGCATGCATACATACACCATGCATGCAAGCACAAACACGTAAAAAGGATAAACGAAAGAAAACCAACAAAAAATAGTAATGCTATGTAATTGCATTTGTATTAAATTTCTAGAAAGACAAACCCATAAAGACAGAAAGAGCAGTAGTTGTTTTGGTATGGAGTGATGGGGGGGTGGCTGTCTTTTGGACACAATTGCCTATGTTCACCAAATTTCATCAGAATAGTCACAAGGGGCTGGGGAGATGGCTCTGTGGTTCGGAGTACTTGCTCCTTTTGCAGAGGACTGGGTTTGGGCTCCAGAACCCACATCAGTTGGTTCACTCACAGCTGCGTGTGGCTCCAGTGGCCTCCAGAGATCTGCATGCACATGGTACATATGCAGACAAGCAGGCGCGCGCGCTGTGCGCGTGCATGCATGCACACACACACACACACACACACACACACACACACACGCGCGCGCGCGCACACACAAGTAAATTTTAAAAATAAATTGATAGTGGGTAAGTGAATTTATACTTTGATAAAGTTGTTTCAAAATCCAGATTAGTCAGGTGGTAATGGCACAGACCTTTAAGCCAGGCAGAGGCAGAGGCAGAGACAGGAGGGTCTCTGAGTTGGAGGCCAGCCTGGTCTACAGAGTGAGTTCTGGGACAACCAGGGCTACACAGGGAGACCCTGTCTCAAAACAACAACAACAACAACAACAACAACAAATGGCATCTATATATATATTTATGATTTTCTTTGCATTTCATTTGCAGCCAAGTCTTTAAGCTACAAGGAATCACACCTGCACTTATGTAGACTGACAAGGAAGACAAAGCCCGCCAGTGCCCACCGCTGGTGAGGAGGTGGGACAGACCGGTATGATCTTGAGGCACCAGGGGGCTGCAGAGAGCATGGGGTGGGGTGGGGTGGGGAGACCAGTATGATCCAGAGGCACCAGGGGGCTGCGGAGAGTGGGGGGGGTGGGAGGGTGCATTATTGATTACTTGTGCAGTGTGTGAATTAATGAGGAGAGCATTGTTATCCCTTGGGCTGGCAATTCCAACTTAGGTCTTAAGAAAGACCTGTGAGTCGGGCAGTGGTGGTGCAGCATTTAGGAAGCAGAGGCAGGAAGATTTCTTTCTTTCTTTCTTTCCTTCTTCTTTTTTTTTTTTTCCGAGATAGGGTTTCTCTGTGTAGTCCTGGCTGTCCTGGAACTCACTCTGTAGACCAGGCTGGCCTCGAACTCAGAAATCCGCCTGCCTCTGCCTCCCAGTGTGCTGGGACTACAGGTGTGTGCCACCACCGCCTGGCTGGCAGGAGGATTTCTGAGTTCGAGGCCAGCCTGGTCTACAGAGTGAGTTCCAGGACAGCCAGGGCTATACAGAAAAACCCTGTCTTGAAAAAACCCAACCCAACCCCCCCCCCCCCCAAAGAATGTCTTCTAAGGCCAAAGGCCAACATAGGGGGACAGGACTCAATCTCAGAATTTACTGCATAGTATTGGTTGCAAAGATACTAAATCAATGACCCCCAAATGCCTTTTTTTTCTGTTTGTAATTGATAGAGGTGATTTCAATTCAGTTCTGCATCTTGGGGCCACACTCTCTGATCTGAGGTGGTGGGTGGGAGCCTTGGAGCACTTCAAAGAAAGTGTAGCCTAGGGCTTGGCCTCTGGTGAGGGAATTACACACCTCTGTAAGGCACAAGCAAACCTTTATGGTTCAATTTCTTTTTCTTTCTACACAGCAATACTACTTCCACTAAGTTTTCAGGCCTCTGTTCACTCCGAGAGAAGTAACAGATATATTCAGAGTTTTCAGCATCTAGGGAAATGTAATGTTAGGCTTTAAGAAGGGAGAAGAGATGGAGTTCAAGAGAGAGACATTGAGTTGACTCCTCCTCCAGGCCAGAGATTTATTAACATCCAGCGGGCAGGACTCAGAGTGTGTAAACAAAGCATTTACTTCTAAGTTTCCAAGGGAAGGGGAGGTCTTGCATCATAAGGAAGCAGGCTTAGTTAACATGTGACTTATGATACTATATGATAAAGGTTGGGGAGTGGGAAACTTTCTCTGAGTATGAAGTGGGGTTCAGTTCAACATGACAGTGGTCAGCCTGCCTCAGGCTTCCAGATGGCAGGTGTGTGTGCATGCGTGCATGTGAGCGTGCATGTGAGCGTGCAGGCTGGCTGTGTTTTTGCCTGGTTTGAAGTCCTGTCTATTTAGGGCCTGTGTACCTTGAAGGCTCAGGTTCTCCAACATTTCCAGCCTTTTTGTTTATATCAAAAAGAACCAGAGGCAGGCTGGAGAGATGGCTCAGTGGTTAAGAGCACTGACTGCTCTTCCAAAGGTCCTGAGTTCAACTCCCAGCAACCACATGGTGGCTCACAACCATCTGTAATGGGATCTGATGCCCTCTTCTGGTGTGTCTGAAGACAGCTACAGTGTGCTCATTTATTTATTTATGAAATAAATAAATAAATCTAAAAAAAAAGAAAAGAAAAATCTATTTAAAAAAAAAAAAAGAACCAGAGGAGTGATTTTATTAAAAAGGAGATGGGGCGGGTATTAGTGGGTGTTGAAATCAGTCCAGCTACTTCCTGCTGAATTGGAGCATTGTTGGAATTGGAGACCCCTGCCTCATGGTGGGTAGTAACATGGTGGTCTTTGGGTATTCATTCATCAAGAGGACACTGTCGACTTGTAAAACATTTGGAGCTGGATTTGCTGACTTCTGGAAGAAATGAACTCTATAAGTTTATGGAGAAGAGTAAGGGCCAAGGTAAATAGAATCTCAAAGGGTAGAATAGGCACCATTGGAGGAAGGACCTACAGGACCAGGCTTGGGCTGTACCGACTCCCTGAATGATACTTTGATAGCTATGGATTTTGATATATGTCAGGTTGGAGGAGGTTGTCGGAGAAGGCAGCAGGACCTCTCTAGGTAGCCTTGGCTGTCTTGGAACTCACTGTAGCCTTCAAACTCATAGAGGAGAGCTGCCTGCCTCTGCCTCCCAAAAGCTGGGAATATGGGAGTGAGCCACCACGCCCAGCAGTAAAGACTGATTTCTAGTGGGGCTGTCATGAGTGTTTCTAAGGTTACTCCAGCTGAGTGATAGACAGATGGGTGGAGAGTAATAAAGATTTCCGCCTTTTTGAGAGCCTTTGTGTTGCATATACAACTTGGTAGTTGTGTCCCAGGTTAAACATGTGAGCAGTCATCTACTAGGGAACACATCACTGTTTGTGGCCACTTTAGGAGTAGACCCCATTTGGGGTATTTTCTGGGCCAGTAGCCACCAACTGATAAGGGAGCAGAACGACTGGCCTCACACATTTCCCGAGATGGAGATGCTTCCCCAAGCCCAAGCTAGTGGTAGCACTAGCATCAGAGTGTAAGAAAATAGCAAGAATGGGAGAGATTCAAAGGACAAGAAATTTGGTTAGCTGGTCTGCACACAGTGGGTTCTTTAGGCAGATTGAATGAGGGAGGGAATTGAAGAATCTTAGGAAATTCATGACATTGGAAGGCTCTGCTAAAGCACTCCCTGCCTTTCAAAAGATCGACTCCACCCTGAAGGAAGCAAGGAGACTCTCATGCAGAGTAAGAGAGGGTGTGTAAGGAAAACCGCCACCCAGAACAGGGGGTGTCTCAGGGCCTCCCCATCAATCTTCAGTTATCTGTTTGGTTGGGATGTCTTCTGAAGAGGGATTTTACATCTGTCACCGGTTCACAGGACTGCACTATCCGAGGCAAGCTGCTGGACTCCTCCAGTGCTGGAGTGCTTGCCTCAAGGATGTTGGGTTACACACAAACGTAGGCAATAAATGGCTATTTGAGGGGTGAGGATAGCCCATCACGATGCAGCTTTGGACCTGCAACAGTTTAATGTCCACAATCATCACAGTTTTAAACAGTGTTTAAACCAGCTCTGGATGTTAACGCAGGAGCAGTGGCTCCCTGCTCTCCTCCCCGCCCCTCCCCACCAGGTTCATGGTTCTCTCTGATGGCCCAGCATCACATTTTGTGTGGCAGAGGTCAAACACTGTCCCCCAGTGGTAGGAACCCTTATTCTTGATACAGATGAAGTTGAAAGGGAATTTATGATCGCCACAGTAGGCAGCAAGCTGGAGGCTGTGAAGAAATAATCCAGCCTTACCAGACAAAGCAAGGTGCCTACCTTTGAGGAATGAAGTCCTGTATCATGAGGAAGTAGGCTTACTTAATATCTTTCCTATACCATATGACCAAGCTGGGGAACAGGACATACATGATTGTACTGGCTGGTTTTGTGTGTCAACTTGACACAGGCTGGAGTTATCACAGAGAAAGGAGTTTCAGATGGGGAAGTACTTCCATGAGATTCAGCTGTGGGGCAGTTTCTCAATTAGTGATCAAGGGGGAGGGCCCCTTGTGGGTGGTGCCATCCCTGGGCTGGTGTTCTTGGGTTCTATAAGAGAGCAGGCTGAGTAAGCCAGGGGAAGCAAGCCAGTAAGAAACATCCCTCCATGGTCTCTGCATCAGCTCCTGCTTTCTGACTTTCTTGAGTTCCAGTCCTGACTTCCTTTAGTGATGAACAGCTGCGTGGAAGTTTAAGCTAAATAAACCCTTTCCTCCCCAACTTGCTTCTTGGTCATGATGTTTGTGCAGGAATAGAAACCCTGACTAAGACGATGATTTAGGCTCTGGGCAGGAGAGTAGAGCTTGGTAGTCAATAGTCAGGCTGCCTCTGACCCCCAGGTAGCAGGGCCTGGGGGTTCTTACAAACTGTCCTTTGTTTGCAGTTCTTTTTTATGGCCTAGTTACTGGGGCGTGGGGTGGGGTGGCAGCAGCAGCCGTGTTCTCTAACAGAAATGTGAAACTATTTTTCAGGACATAAAATATAAAGATGTTTCTTTTGGGGGTTGGAGAGATGGCTCAGTAGTTAAGGCCACTTGCTGCTCTTGCAGAGGACCTGGGTTCCATTCCCAGCACCCACAGCCATATGTAACTCCAGTTCTTGGAGATCTAGATCCCATCAAAGGACCATGCAGAAAGCTGAGTCACTTGCCTAGGCCAACTCCCCAAGTGTCTGTGGCTCCACAGAACTCACACCCTGAGAGGCCGCCTGCCTGGCAGCCTCAGCCTCCCTTAGTCAGCGAGGCTTGTTCCCTCTCTATATCAGGAGGATGGGTGGCTCACACACCCACTCCAGCACCTCCCAGTGTGGCCAGTCAGGTTGGAGGTTCCTTCTCTATCAGAAGCACAGCTCTTCAAGGAGGCCCCCACCAGGTGTTGGAACTCAGGTCTGTCCAAATGCACAACTCAAAAGCTGCCTTCAGAAGCCTCTATCACTTACTTAGTCTGTGTCTGTATAATCTGTCCTTGCCTTGAATTTGTTCTTTCTTTTCCTACTGAGTAAACTTGTCTTCCTGGATCACAGAAAGGAGCAGGGAGAGCCTAAAGACACAAGCCAGTAATCACGACGAGCCACTCAGGAGAAGGGCCATGCTATCACCTGCTTGCTGGTTCACCCAACATGTGATGCACACACCCTTTGCATGCAGCATTCCGATGCCATTGTAAGCATGCTCCAAGCCCTTCTGGCTGACGTGTTCAGTACATGCTGAGAAAGCACATCAGCATCACAGAAAGACACAAACTGACCTTTGACCACTGTGAGCCTCTCAGGACACAAAGACAAAGCTGTCCAAGAGGGCACTGAGATCAAGGGCTGTGAGAGCCCCAGGGCCTCACATAGGAATGTAAAGGTGGTTACAGAGGGGGGGGCTAGGGAGGCACTGACCCCACCATCCCCATCCCTGCCTCTGCTCCTGTAGCCGGAAGGCCATGCCCACAGCCTAACCAAGACAGCTGTCCCTCTGAGCTCCCTCAGGCTGACAGAGCAGAGGCAGAGACAGTCATGTCCTGAGCCATCAGCTGATCAAACAAAGCCAATAGTTAGTCTTTTGGGAAATGATGAACAGTTGACAAAACCTTTTTCACAACAGTACTCTGCACTCTCAGCCAGCAGCTGTGACGAGTCCTCAGACTGGTGACCTGTGACAGGAGAGGGAGAGGGAGAGCAAGAGAGGAGAGGGGGATGCTGGGGCCTAGAGCAACCCAGATGCCTCGCACAAGCAGGCACGAATCCTCTGCGTCCACGACAATGCTGTCAGTCAGACTTTATCTCATTAATAGCTGAGAAACCACACCACAGATAGAGAACGGATTTACTCAAGGACCCACAGCTAGCAAACTGGGAGACAGGAAATGAAATTTAGAAGTGAATATTTTCTTGTTCTTTTACATTAATTGTTCTGTATAGAGGGGAAAAAATCCAAACTCAGACAGAATACCCTAACAACCGCCCTCTTGGGCTTACAAACTCAAACATCTTACATCTTGTTTCTCTTAACAAAATAAACTGTAGGAACACCTACAAGCTCAGCACCAAAGCAGGCAATTACAAGTGTCGAGATAACTCAGGCTACATAGCAAGTCTCTTTGTCTCAGAAAACCGACAACATTCAGAAGTGCCGGTGTAGCTCAGAGCTGTGGTGCTTCCTAGTTTGGGTGAGACCCTGGGTTCAGTCTTCACTGTGGCTAAGTAAACAAGACATAGAAGATAACTAAAATCATATCTGCAGATATGCTAGAGAAAAGAGGCTCACTTTGAGCCACAGCGGAAGAGATGTTCTGTCTGCCTCAACTCTCTGGTAGGGACATGTCTGAAGAACCACGGCCAGGCTCCCAGCCAGATGGCCGGCAATCCAGAGCCACTCCCCAGCAGGCCCGCTGCCTCCCTCTCTGGGCTCCGTGTACCGTAGCCATGCCCTCTCATGTCTCTGGCCTTTGATGATATAATTTCCTCCCTCTGGAATGCTCACCCAGTTCCCATTCTCTTTCCAAACCCACTCAAATGTGGGTTTCCCTTTAAAAATAATTAGATTATTTTTTTAAAATTTGGTGTGTGTGTATGCACACACAATTACCACAGGGAACATGTGAGGTAGAGGACAACCTGCAGGAGTCTGTTCTCTTCTTTCACCATGGGAGTCTTTGGGATAGAAGTCAGGTGACAAGGGTGGGTGACAAGCTCCCTTACCTCCTGAGGCATCCTGCTGGCTCTCAACTGTGACTTCTGTGGTAAGTCCACCCAAGCTGCCACCCTCCACCCTGCACTCAGACTGCCTTAGATGTCTTTAGACAAGCCGGCGTCCTCTAGATGGGAGGCCCTTGAGCATAGGAGCTGCACTGACCCCTAGACCTTGCCCAGGGCCAGTGCAGAGCTCAGAGAGAAGGCAGCTGTGTAAACATGTGGGTGAGAGATGTCCAGATGACAGAGCTGACAGGCAGCTCATTCACAGAGAAACAAAGGCAGAGGAGACCAGTGAGGAGGCTGTTGGGGGCCCTGGCTCAAGAACCTGGAGGAACCCACTCAGGCCTTCAGGCTAGAGGAGTGACAGGTGTTATCTGGGAGGTGCTTGGGTTGAGTGATTCAGGCACTTGGGCACAGCGAGACAGAGACACTAGCAGGAGGGAAAGACTAGGGCTGCTAGGAGAGGTGCAGCTACTTGTCCTGCGCCTTGGAAACCCTGGTGCTGTGCATGAGAGATAGGAGCTCGAAGTTTAGTGAGGGCCAAGGCAAACGATTTGGGTCGTGTGGTATGGCTTCCAGAGAAACAGAGGAGGTTGAAAAGACCCAGTGGAGAGCGTAACCCCAGCTGTGGGCACCGGAGGAAGAATCACTGTGATGAGACAGGAAAAGACTGTCACAGGGTATATGTAGGTTTACCATCTTTTTTGTTTGATTTTGTTTTGTTTGTTTCTGAGACTGGTTGCCTTATGTAGTCTCTGTGGAGGAAGAAGGGGAAACGTGAAGCATCACACAGAGATTCACAAGCAACCTTCCAGCTCATCACTCAGCCCAGGGCCAGGAGGAGCCCAGACTCTGCCTCCCTCCAGAAGCTGCGCCATTAGGGGAGCCCCAGGGATTCTGGGAAAGATGGCTGGCGGACCAGCCGCAGCTGGCTCTCACAAGTGCAGCCCTTAATTAGGCTGCTACCAGAGACAGTAGAAAGATAAACCAATTAGAGGTGGAGAGGGACCTGGGTGACGTTGTGAGAGCTGCTTTCAAATGGCTGTTACCTTGTGCCCTGCTGTACTGGGGCTGGCTCTGTGGCCTTGTTTATATGGTTGTTGTTGTTGTTTTTGCTCTTGTTTTTTTTTTTTTTTTTGTTGTTGTTGTTTTTTCAGTGCTGAGGACAGAACCTAGGGCCTCACATGTGAGGTAAGCATTCTACCATTAAGTTGTGTCACCAGGCCTTTAAATTGGTGTTTATTTGAGACAACTGACCAAAGCTAGCTTTAAATGTGTGTGTGTGTGTGTGTGTGTGTGTGTGTGCTTGAGCGCGAGTGCACTTTCTTGAATATTGTGGTTGGCGATAGGATGTTGACATTAGACATGAAAGCAGGGTCTTCCCAGTAGGTGACTCATTTGCTTTGTCACACTGGGATAAGTGATAGCAATGGAGGTGACCGGCCCACAGCCTTCTAAGACATAGAAACTGGGTAACCACCTTCCACACTGTCTCCTTTCACACTCACAAAGGCCCTGTGAGCAGGCACTGTCGGCATCACTGTCAGCTACAGTGGAGGCAACGGGAGCTGAGGGAGTCAGGTGTCCTGACCTTGACAATCAGAGATGCTGGGATTAAACAAGAACAGTACAAGCAATGGCCGTGTCCTAGCCTGACAGGGAAACTCCGCCCAGGCACCAAGACAGTTCCATCTTCCAGAGTGAGGACCGTGTTCCAGATTCAGGATTTTGAAAGGTTGGTAAGAGGGTATGAGTCTGGGTGCTATGTTCAATGTCACGTGGACCGTAAGGGCTGTGGTGGACTGGGAGTGGACACATCTGGGAACCCACAGGGAGACAGCGGGCTTGTGGACCCAGGGGCAGAGAGAGGGACAATGGCTGCAGAGCACTTAGATTGTACTCTCTGTTGGAGCAATCTGTGTGGTGCTGTTTCTTGGATTAGTGGTCACAAAGGTCATCTCAAGGGGCAAGTGGCTCTAGTCGTGCGAAGCTGGTGGGCTGTGGAATGCTCAGGGGTGAGGCAGGCACATGAGACAGCTACAGAGATTCACATACACTAAGATACCTGCAAGGTAAGCTTTATAGCAACGGGAGGTGGACACTCTGACGGTGTAGCAAAACACCCCAAGACACTGAATCTACTGCAAACAGCTGCTGGCCCATACTGAGTACCAGTCTGGGCAAGAGCGCTCTTGCTGCCTGGCCTCTGCCAGCCCTCTCCTCTCTCTTTGGGAAGAAAAGTGGTAGCTTTAAACAGGTTGGCTTTTTCACTATAAAACCCATGGGATGTTTTAATAGCTGGTAGAGCTTGGTTTACCAAGTTATGAGACTTTCCCAAATGTTTCATAAGTTACATGATGTGACTTTCCCTAATCCTCACCAAGAATAGAAAGAACTTCACTATAGAATAAATTATCATTAGTAGTATTCATGTGTATATTTGTGTGTATGCATGCATGCATGTATGTGTGAATGTATGTATGTATGTATGTATGTATGTATGTATGTTACATGTGTGGCGATGAACATGGAGGTCAGAAGGCATCAGATCCCCTGGTTCTGGGGCTTGCAAACGGTTTTAGGCTGCCTCATGCGGGTGCTGGGAACGGAACTTAGGTCCCCCAGAAGAGTAGGAATCAATCCACTGAGCCATCTCTCCAGCCCCAATTATTTTTAATTCTGTGCGGTTTCCCTGACTCTGGTTATTCCTCTGAGACTAGCTCCCCCCACATGACAACCACGCCAACAAGAAGCTCTGTTTACAAACTGGAACTGAGTCCTTCAACTAGCTATTTGGTTGTGACGACTGCAGTTTATATTAATTCTTTGACAGGCAGTCAAGTGGCAGCTGCTACAGAATGAGGTTTTTCTTTCCAATCCCTTTTATCTCCAAACAGAGGGCTGCTTTCTGCGTTGGGACTGAGAGTGGAGCCTCTTTCTTTCTGTAGTGAAATCTTTACCGAATGAATGATTATGCGGCAAACACAGGATGCCAGCTCCTGGCAGGAACCACGCTATTGGCTGACATCGACCTGCTGGAGTCCCAAGCAAACACACAACAGGAAGACCCAAGTTGGAGCTGGGTGGCTCAGTGGTTAAGAGCACTTGCAGTTATTTCAGGGGACCTTGGTTTGGTTCTCAGCTCCACACTGTGGCTTGTAACCATCTGTTACTCCAGATATGAAGCCCTCTTCTCATGTTTATAGGCACTACATGTGGTGGACATGCATGCATTCAGGCAAAAACCTATACACATAAAAATAAATCATTTTTTTAATGGAAGACCGAGATTTAGAGTTCTTGGGGTTTGGGTCCTGCCAGGGGCTTGCTAGCTCTGTCATGTTAAGCCAGTCACTTGATCCTGACCACCCCCTCCCCCATCCTAATCTATTAAACAGGAATAACAACTTCATCCTTGAAGAGCAGTTTGAGATTAAATTACATCAAGTGTGCAAGTCTATGTCTAATGCTTCTAGCATGGTCTGTACTAGTTATAAATGCATCAGACACAGCATTAAGAGGTGAGTATTTTTAGCCCTTTAAATGAGGGTTGGGGAGATGGCTCAGTAGTTAAGGACACAAACTGCTCTTATTGAAGACCTGAATTTAGTTCACAACACCCAGGTTAGACAGCTCACAACAGCTTGTAACTCCAGCTCCAGAGGATTCAGCGTCTTTTTTTGGCCTCTGTGGGTAATATATTCACTACCCACAATACACTCAGCCTTGTGTGTGTGTGTGTGTGTATGTGTGTGTGTGCGCGCGCGCACGCGCGTACACACACTCTCTCTCTCTCTCTCACACACACACACACATACACACACACACTCACTATTAAAAATAAAATATATCTGAGCCAGGTGCAGTGGCGCACACCTGTAATCCCAGCACTTGGGAGGCAGAGGCAGGCAGATCTCTGAGTTCAAGGCCAGCCTGGTCTACAGAGTGAGTTCCAGGACAGCCAGGGTTACATAGAGAAACCCTGTCTCAAAAAACCAAACAAACAAAAAAACTGAAGAAAAACTAAACTTGTTTTTCCTGAGCCTCGAACCTGCCATCTGTAAAATGGAGATGTAATTTACCTTTTCTGAAGGACTATAAACGCTGTTTCTGTTTGGAGACATTGGGGATTAAATGCAACCTTCCACAGGTTAAGCCCACTTTGCACCATTGAACTGCATTCCAGACTCTGCAGGATTATTTTAAGAGCCCTCCCCCTTTCCAGCTGAGATCATTTACTACAGGACCAGCAGGAGACAGGCGGAATCCTCCGCCTCAAGGACATTGATGGACGGCCCTCCCATGACTGTCTCTGCTAACAAACTCACACAGGACAAAGGAAGAAAAAGGCAGATTCAAAGGCTGGGATTCTATGATCTCACGCTTCCTTCTGACACGGGCCTCAGCAGGAGACCAGGGAAATTCAATTGGAAGAAAACACACTTATCTCCTTTGATATATGGAGGGGGAGCCAGGAGGGGGCATGAAGGCCAGTTCTACAGGAAGATCAGCGGAAAATGGTCATTTCTGGTCCCAGGAGATAAGCACTGAGCATCCAATTGTGTCACTTAGCTGGGATGATCCAGTTCCATCTAGCACGGCCACCTGCTAAGGCCTCTCTGTTTTCACTGGCTGTTTTGGGCACCACCAAGCATATATGTGAGTGATTTTTTAATTTTATTTTTAATTACGGGCCTGTGTTTGTCTGTGGTGGGACTTGTGCACGTGTGTGCAGGTACCTGAGGAGACCAGAAGAAGGCAGTTGATCTCCTAGAGCTGGAGTTAGGACATGTGAGCCACACTCTGTGGGGGCTGGAATCTAAGTCAGTTTTCTGAAAGAGCAGTACATGCTCTTAAGCACTGAGCCATCTCCTCAGTCCCACATGGACGAACTTCTTCCTGCAGTGAGATTACCTTTGGGAGCATGAAGGACATGGCTCGGATTTTATATCCATTAATGTACTCAACAGATCTCAGAATTCTAAGAGCTTTTGACTTCTTCTATGTTCATGTCTATGTCATGGCCTTGGGATCAGCATCATCTCCGAGGCCCCGGGGCAGTGGATTCACTTCCCCAAGCCTTCTGAATTAATCTGCACCTTATTCTACTCCAGCGTGACAGAGGAGAGTCCCAGGAAAGAGGCTGACAAAGGAATAACCTGATGCAAGAAGTGTGTAACTGTGCTAAGGACACAGGAAGTGTGCAACGGAGCTAAGGACACAGGAAGTGTGCAACGGAGCTAAGGACACAGGAAGTGTGTAACTGAGCTAAGGACACAGGAAGTGTGCAATGGAGCTAAGGACACAGGAAGTGTGCAGCTGTGCTAAGGACACAGGAAGTGTGCAACAGAGCTAAAGACACAGGAAGTGTACAACGGAGCTAAGGACACAGGAAGTGTGCAACAGAGCTAAAGACACAGGAAGTGTACAACGGAGCTAAGGACACAGGAAGTGTGCAACAGAGCTAAGAACACAGGAAGTATGTAACTGAGCTAAGGACACAGGAAGTGTGTAACGGAGCTAAGGACACAGGAAGTGTGCAACGGAGCTAAGGACACAGGAAGTGTGTAACTGAGCTAAGGACACAGGAAGTGTGTAACTGAGCTAAAGACACAGGAAGTGTGTGGCTGTGCTAAGGACACAGGAAGTGTGTAACTGAGCTAAGGACACAGGAAGTGTGTAACTGAGCTAAGGACACAGGAAGTGTGCTACTGAGCTAAGAACACAGGAAGTGTGCAACTGAACTAAAGACACAGGAAGTGTGTGGCTGTGCTAAGGACACAGGAAGTGTGTAACTGAGCTAAGGACACAGGAAGTGTGTAACTGAGCTAAGGACACAGTAGTGTGTGGCTGTGTTAAGGAAATGGGAAGTATGTGCCTGTGAACGGAAGGTTTATTTTACTTAGGGAAGTTAGATAGTAGCAAAAAAATAAAAAAGACAAAGGAAGCATGAGTTGAACATTGGTGACACAGATATCCCAAAAACTGGAGGCATTGGGTGGGGGTGGGAGGCTCGTGATAGCCATGGGCAATGAACGTAGGTTCTACCAGATGTGGCTGTGGCCAGAGTCACTGGCAGGCATAGACATGGTGGACAGAGCACCCATGGCCCAGAGTCCCCAGGTCCTGGATCTCATCTGCCCAGATCAGAACCAGGTAAGGCAGAATAGTACAAAGCCAGACTCCAGGGGCTTCCAACCTGGTTTTAGTAGAAAGGACTTTGAGGTACTGACTCGGGGGAGCCATGGCCTGGATATGCATTTCTGTCTTGGCTTAGCATCTTTACTGGGTTTTGTTTGCTTTGTTTGCGAGACATGGTCTCATCATCATAGACCAGTTGGCCCCACACTCGCGATCCTCCTGCTTTAGCCTCCTCAGTGCCAGATCTGAGGATGGGCTTTTCTTGTCTGAGAAGCTGCACACCTCTGCTGATCTCCATCATGAGTCTGCCCAGGTTGCCAGGCTTCTCACCAGCACTTCCAAAGTCTCCAGAGAAGAGTAGTGTGGGCTCGTCAAAGACTCGTGTATTGATCAAGAAAGATACCAACACTTTTCAAAATATTGTACTGGAAACCTCTTAATGAGTGTTCAGGGCATTAAAACTGGCTTTGTTATTTGTAATTTTGAACTATAAAGGCCTTTTTATTATTAATTCATTGAGCTTTCTCACACCAAATTACTAATGAGGTAATTACCAGCATAATAATTGCTATATAATTACTAGGGAGGTGGGAAGGAAAATGCAGAGTGAAGCGAGCAGCTGGCTGTGGGCTGTTCTGTCTGGGGCTTCCCTCAAGGAAAGTCAGTGAAGAACAGTTATCAGTTCATACAGTGGGAGCTTCTTACCAGAGCACTATAAATGTAGCCAGATCAGGGGGTACAGGGGAAGGGGCATTTTCAGGTGCCCCTGGTGTTTTGGGGGCCATCTGGATGGGTATAAAAAAGCCTCAGGAACTTTCCAGAAATTATCTTCCAAGCAGTATTTCCATGATATCTTGGGAAAGATGATATGACTTAGCCTCACTGTACTGCAGTGAGATATGAAACAGACCTTCCAACTGTGCCAGGAGGACTGACAGACACCAAGGCACAAGTGGCATCTGGGTGCCTAGTCTCCAGCCCTTCAGACATTGAGCGAGGCCCACAAAGCACCCATCAGCAGAGGACCCCGCTCCCCAACACCAAAGGGCTTAGCATATGTTCAGTTATTTTTACTCATGTATTTTCCCTCGAAATGACCCAAATCGCTTTCATTTTGTCTGTCAGTTCATATTTTTAAAACTCTGAGGTAAAAATAGAAACTTACAAGGCTAAATAAGGAATTTGAACCACACAGCTGCATCCATGGCTGAGTTGTGACTGGAGTGTCCTCACAGTCTGAGGGCTTGGCTGCTTGGCTTCGAGCCTTTGGAGGGATATCAGAACATCTGCAACATTAGCCTCCCTGCACAGCTGGCCTGGGACAGCTGAGCCTCCACAGGAAGGCTTTGTTTGGGGAGGCAGAATAATTCCCACTGGTGTGTCTAAGACTGAGCTCAGCAGAGCTGACAGAGGGAGGCAGCCCACACACGATAGCATATTTGTAAGACACAAGTGTGTGACAAAGGTACTAAGTGTATAAAATCTCCGTGAATGTGTAGAATTTTGCTTTTTAGATGCATTCTAGAAGGCTGCTAGCATAGCATTCTCTGGACCCGTCTCAGGCTTCCAGGCTACTTAGAATTATGCAGGGCTGGAATGAAGGGCTTGTTAGAGCACTGGCTTCCACCTTCAGAGTTGGGTGGATTCGGGTTCCAGGAGGCTGTATAAGCAGCACTCTGGGGGATTCTGGTCCAGGCCCATGGGTGATGTATAATGACCGAAGTACTGTCCCAGCCTTGAAACAGACACAGAAAGATCCGGGTCAGAGGGTGTCTTAGGGTTTTATTACTGTGCAGAGAGGCCAGGACCAAGGCAACTCTCATAAAGGCAAACATTTAGTTGGGGCTGGCTTGCAGTTTCAGTCCATTATCATCATGGCAGAGAGCGTGCAGGCAGACATGGTGCTGGAGGAGCCCTTGATCCACAGGCAATAGAAGGGGGCTGGGAGGGGAGGAGTTTAAGCACAGGAGACCTCAGAGCCAACCTCCAGTGACACACTTCCTTCAACAAGGCCACACCCACTCCAATAAGGCCACATCTCCTAATAGTGCCATTCCCTGTGGGCCAAACCTATTCAAATACCACAGAGGTTTCTGTAATTTGCCCTAGGTAGGCAGTTTGCCAGTGAAGGATGGCGGCTGGGCTCCCTGCCCTCATCTGTCCTGCTCAAAAGTCCTTCTTCCATCAGGCACGTTCGAGAATGAATAAGGATTTCCCCTCCTGGCACTCAGAGTGCTTCTCTTGTTAAGCACAGCTATCTGCCTCCCTCACAACTAGACTTAAATGGCTGCCTTGCCTCTGAATTTAGGCAGGCTCTTTGATGTTTTGGCATCTGGGGCCTTAGTGTGCTGGCTAGTTTTGGGGCCAACTTGACACAAGGTATCATCGTCCTCCTGAATCATGCCTCCTGAAGGCCAGGCTGTCAGCAGACAAGCCTGTGAGGCATTTTCTTAGTTAGTGACAGAGAGGGGTGTGGGGATGGGGGTGCAGGGAGGGGGTCGGGGGAGGGGACTCAAAGCCCATTGCAGGTGTTGCTGTCCCACAGCTTGTGATTCTGCGTTCTGTAAGAAAGCGGGCTGGGAAAGCCACGAGGAACAAGTCAGTAAGCAGCGCCCCTCCATGGCCTCTGCACCGACTCTGACTCCTGCCTCCAGGTCCCCACCCAGTCTGAGTTCCTACCTTTGGCCTTCCCTTCGTGGACTGTGATTCAGGATGTGTAAGCCAAATAAACCCTTTCCTCCACAAGTTGCTTTTGGCTATGGTGTTTCATCACAGCAATAGTAACCCTAACTAAGACAAGAACCCTGGATCAACTGCCACACCCCATACTCAGAGCTGGCAATCATTGCCCATGAGTTTGCCTTTTGTGTGCAAATCAGCCCACCCCTGCCCATTGCCCAAGCACCTTCTTCATTAGCTCTTAGAGCTGAGCCATTCTCCCCTGCCCTGCCTCTTCAGGGCAGGCACGAAGCACCAAGGACAGTCCTGCTCAGAGCTCTCCTGAGTTTACACTAGTTGTTCTATAGCCTGCTAATTCTGCTCACCCATTCCCTCCTGGGGAAAGCTAAGCAGACGCTCTGGGCCGTCCTCTGCCCACTCCTCCTGTTGCCTGACAACCCTGGTGATGAGGACACACGGTCTTCCTCCTTTTGGAAAACTCTTCTGTAATTCCTTGCTGATCTACTGGCCTAGCCACACCTGAAGTAATAGAATGCACATTTTCAAACAGCCCCCTAGACTGAGCTAGAAGCCACGTAAGGACAAACTTTATTAAATAATTATTAGTTTGTTGTCTCATTCAGGGTGAGGTTCATAGTATTTGTTGCATTTGTTGAGAAACTTGGTCAGCAAGCTTAAATGAGGCCTGCTAATCTAGAGCTTGCTTGCGTTGGGGTCAGACATTTCGATCAGCTCTCAAACTGTTCCCAAAGGTGTCGCTCTTCTCAAACAAAACTGTACGAGTAAATGTCTGACCACACAACACAGTTATCACAGGCTCCTCTGAACAATGCTCGGTCCTGACCCTGCGCTTGAAAGAGCTACAGCTCCCAGCTTCTCGCTTGCCATGCACGCGATGGTGATGACTCAGCCCAAGAGTGTCTGTCCAAGACCTATTTATTTTTAATTATGTGTCTATGTGAAGGATATGCACGTGAGTACGGGGGCCCAGGAAGACCAGAGGTCTTAGATCCCCTGGAGCTGGAGTTACAGCTGTTGTGACTTGACAACATGGGTGCTGAGAATCGAACTCAGGTCCTCTGGAAGAATTACAAACTCTATCCACTGCCACCTCTCCAGCCCCAGACACAAACACTTAAAATAATAGAAACATAGACAATAAAATAAGCCCATTTATTCATAGCATCTGGGATGGGCCAACTTTAGAATAGTCTTGTGGGACAAACAGAACCCATGGAGGCTGCTCAGTACCAGATGAGGGCACAGGACCGGGCCCGAGGGCTTACAGTCCATTTTCTATTCTGAAATCATCTCTCCGTGCCATGGGCCAAGTCACAGCTGCAGCTTGTCAGCCTCAGAAGTCACATCTGCAAAATAGGAGGGCAGGGCAGGTCACTTTTAAAACTCCTTCTGGTCACCAAAGGACCTAACTGTGGCTTTGAAAGTGGAGCAGTTTCAGAAAGAAGGGAGAAAGAGATGGAGGGAGGGAAGGAGAAAGAGGCTAGTTTTGAAGCAACAGCGATTAAAAAGTTGAATGTAAGTGAAACATCTGTACTGGCTGATTTTGTCTGTCAGCTTGACACAAGCTGGAGTTGTCACAGAAAGGAGCCTCAATTGAGGAAATGCCTCCATGAGATCCGGCTGTAAGGCATTTTCTCAATTAGTGATCAAGGGGGGGGGGGGTCCAGCCCATTGTGGGTGAGAGGGCATGGCTAACTGTGGGTGGTGCCATCCCTGGGCTGGTAGGTAGTCCTGGGTTCTATAAGAAAGCAAGCCAGTAAGCAGGATCCTCCATGGCCTCCGCATCAGCTCCTGCCTCCAAGTTCCTGCCCTGTATGAGTTCCTGCCCTGACTTCCTTAGTGATGAACAGCAATGTGGAAGTGTAAGCAGAATAAACCCTTTCCTCCCCAACTTGCTTCTTGATCATAATGGTTTGTGCAGGAATAGAAACTCTGACAACATCCAACAACTAGAAGAAAGGCTAATCACATTTCATAGCCACATATCAGAATGGCGTACACTCTAAGGGAGTACATGCTGCGTTCCTGTGTGACAATGTTGTGGTAAAATCTATTGTTTTATTCAAATAGCATATACTAGTAAATTTGAAAAAAACTAAAAATGATGTAACTATTTTAAATTTAACACTGTATTTATTTATTTGGGGGACATGCATGTGTCACTGCTTGCATGTTGAGGTCAGAGGTCATCTAGAGGGAGTTAGTTCTCTTTTATCATGTGAGGAAAGGGGACCGGCAGAGGGAAAGGAGGTGAGTTTTGGGGTCCTTTGACCCACAGCACACACCTGGAGCACCAAGCTAGGGCAGGTGATGACATAATCAGTTGCTAGGTTGCTGAGGGTAGACCAATGGAATTGCCTGTATACTAACAGAGTTGGGGTTAGAGGTCCTGGGTTTGAAGTCTAACAGTTGGAGCAGCTGGTCACTAGATCTGGCCTTTCCCTCCGCCAGCCCGCTACCATCTAACTCAGGTTTTTCTCCACTTATTTACTGTAACCCCGCCTCTTTCAGTCTAGGAATTCTATGGGTGACAGATCATCAAGACAGCAAAGCTAAGCCCTGGCAGGAGGCAGAGGCAGGCGGATCTCTGTGAGTTCAAGGCTAGCCTGATCTGTGGAGCAAGTTCTAGGACAGCTAGGGCTACACAGAGAAATAATGTATCAGGGTGAAAAAATAATAAAAAAGACCCCCAAATTAAGACACTTGTTCTCCTCAGCCTGACGGGTCAGGGTGAGCTAGCTCCCCGGCATGTGTCCCAGAGTCTCAAAGGAAGCCAGAGGTGACATCTCCGCACAGCCCTCCCCGAGCAGCCCTCCCCAGGGCTAGAAAGCATCGCGCTAGTTTATCTGGGAGGAAGCTTGTCACAGGTGATCAGATAGTGTCTTGAGCTCCTCACATTTTGATAAATATGTACGTAAACATGAGACTTGAGGGCAGGAAGCGATCTTCCTCCCAGTTCCCCGGAGAACTGCGGCTGCTATTCCAACAAACTGTACTTGAGTCCCCCACTGGATGCCAAAGCTGTCAGCCCAGATCCCTCTGGCTAAGTATAGAGGGTTTCAGTTTTCAAGAAAGGAAACAAAATATTTAAATAAGAAACAAAAATTCAAAGAAAGACGAAGCACTTAAAAAAAAAATCATGCTGTACTCCAACTGGTTTTGTGGTTAATTACAGAGAATATCTGATATTCACAAATGTCTTTTTAAAATGCTGAAATAGAGATCCTAGTCCAAAAAACAAACAAAACAAAAATCCAAAACTGTCTAGCTTACCTCAAAATCTAAAAACGTCTAGCAAGAAAAGCTGAAATCATATGCTTATGAGAGACAGAGACACAGACACAGAGAAAGACACAGAGACAGACAGACAGACAGACACACACACAGATTGACTGATTTTAGGAAGCTATGAAAATGTAAACCAAAGCAATCTGGTTATCCTGGTTATTCAAGATCACGATCTCAAACCATCCCCACTATAATTACAGAGGTGCAGATTTTAATTATTCTCACTTCCTGTTTGCTGCTGCACAAGACATTGGAAACATCCTTGTCCTGGCAGGTACAGGTGTTAAAAAGGTTACCCCAGGGTCCCCACTTTTAACCCTTTCCTGCCTTGCTGCTTGTGTCTGACCAACCACCCATCCTACCATTGCTTTATCTTAGGACTGGGTCGCAACATAAAGATTATATCGCCTTGGTTTATTAGAGTAAGTGTTTTGTATGCACACTTAGGTGCATGCTTTGTGATGTATTTATGTGATAAAGTCCTCCCCTCCCCTAGAAAATATGATTCATCTTGGTTTATAGGCGCTCAGATAAATTTAGCCTAAATTACTTTTAATTCAAAATTGACTAAAGCTTTCCACTTTCCAGGCCAACGACTCCACTACTCGATCTCAAAGCTCAAAGCTTTTTAAAAATGAATCATCTCCTTATAAAATAATTGTCAGGCATCCTGTGAGAACGGGCAAAGGACTACATGAGTCATTTCTGCTAAAAAGAAAACTACACAGTTAAAATGGTAAGTACCAATTCAGAATGGGTCGTTTCCACATGTAAGCTTCAGGAAATGAACTAACAAGCCAAATCCAAACCCAGGTGATATTCTCAATTAAAGAAGCTTCCCTTCAGCCTGGGTGGAAAGGGCTCCATTACCTCCTCAGGAGACAATACCTTGGGTTTGTATAACTCACTTCAAACTTGTGTCAGCTTCTGAGGACACACCACACTGACCACAGCTTACAGGACCCCAAAGCTAAGAGTGGCATTAGGCAGCATCTGAGGCTGGGAGCAGACTTGTCCTCATGTGCCCCACCCCCACCCCCGTGGTTCCCACCAGCATATTTAGTTTAGAACTTGTTTCCTAGCCTCTATCTTCTCTATGGTTCCTTAATTCATTCTGTTGAAGCAGAACCAATTACCAAGTCTCATAGGGTCCAACTTACACAAGAACCCTAATGTGGGGGCTGGAGAGATAGCTCAGCAGTTAAGAGCACTGACTGCTCCTCCAGAGGTCCTGAGTTCAATTCCCAGCACCCACATGGTGGCTCACAACTATCTGTAATGGGATCCAATGCCCTCTTCTGGTATGTCTGAAGACAGTGTACTCATATACATACAATAAATAAATAATTTAAAAAAAAAAAGAAAAGAAGGTTTTCTTCCTTAACTTTTCAGTACTGTACATACTACATTTCCTACTAAAGGAAGAGAGTCTGAGCATGTGCCACATCCCTCTAACCCCAGCACTCAGGGAGAATGGGTAGGAGGCCATCTGAGGGTTCAAGGCCAACCTGGTCTACATAGCAAGTTCCAGGACAGCGGGACATAGAAAGAAGTCCCACTCAAACACAAACATACAAGCAAAAAAGCAAGCAAAGAAAAAACCAAAAAACAAACTAAGAGGGATGAGAGGGAGAGAGGAGACAGAGATAGAGACAAAAATTGAAGATTCCTGGTGATGTCCTGGGCCCCGCTGTGCAGCTCCTCAGCCTCACTGGAGGGATCCTCTGTGTGCCCCCGTGCCAGCACGGTGGCTGAGACCCCCGCCCCCACCCCAGCTAACTGCTTCTCATTCATTCAGCACACGTGAGTCTGTCACTCTTGGTTCCACTTGATTTCCACTTTCCCTCATGGCCAGCTGCCACAGTGTCCTCTTGGTAACTTCCACACTGGTTCCCATGGATACCCTCCCCTCTCAGACAGTCGGGACTCAGAGCAGATGGCTGTCTGCATGGGTGGGGAGCAGGCTGTAGGATCTCTGAATTATCTAGCACCCTGATTCTTCTGTCTATCCCCTCCCAACACAGAAACACAGACAGACAGACAGACAGACAGACAGACACACATATATTTACTCACATATATACATATCTACTCATGAATATACATATGAATATATACTTGTACATAGACACATACATCCATACACTTACACATTTATACACACACTCACACACACATACTTTCACACACTCCAAACACACACACACACACAGAGCTCACACACAGCTCACACACTCATGCTTGATTCAGGTTTTCACAGGGAGCTGATAGCATTTCAAACATTTGTGCAGCATCCACAGTCTGAGCATGAGTTGTGTGCTGCATTCAAAAGGAGACAGCACTTTCCTGTGACAGTTTATGGGGTGACTTTTTTCTGTCTGTTTCTATAAATGGCTGTTTTGGACCAAGACCTTTTTGAGTTACTATTGACTATGGATGTATATAAAGGAATGTGGAAGAATATTTAATTTTAGGTTCTGTCTTAGTATTTTTATATTGTTGTGATAAGACACCATCACTAAGGCAATTTATCAAAGAAACAGTTTATTTGGGGGTCACTGTTTCAGAGAACTGGAGTCCATCCCCATCGTGGCAGGGAGAGTGGCAGCAGATGGGCAGGCATGGCGCTGGAGCAGTAGCTGAGAGCTTACATCTTGATCCACAAGCATGAGGCAGAGGGGGGGGGGGAGAGAGGGAAGAGGGAGAGGGGAGGGAGGGAGGGAGAGGGGAAAGGGGAGGGGGAGGGAAGAGAGGGAGAAGAGGGAGAGGGGGAGGGAGGGAGGAGGGAGAGAGAGGGAGGAGGGGGAGAGATGACTGAGTATGGGTTGTTTTGTTTTGTTTCTTTTTCCTTTTGTCTTGTTTTGTTTTGTTTTGCTTTGCTTTGTTTTGCTTTGTTTTTCAAGATGGGGCTTCACAGTACGGTCCTGGCTGTCCTGAAACTCACACTGTAGAACCCACTCCTGGTCTTGAACTCAGGAATCTTCCTGTGTCTGCCTCCTGATTGCTGCGATGTCTTAGGATGAGAAGACATCCACTTGCACCCAAGCCTTCCCATTTACTACTCATTATGTGGCCTTCATGCAGGGGGGCCAAGCCCTGACCTTTAACCTCCATTAGGAGCCATCGGTGGTTGAAGAATGCCATGTAACAGTGTGTGCCACTACACCTGGGAAAATATTTATCTCGTTTGTATGTTTTGCCTACATACATGTCTTTGCACCATGGATGTGTCTGATGCCTATGGAGGCTGGAAGAGGGTGTCCAATCCCCTGGACTGGAGTTACAGATGGTTGTGAGCTACCATGCGGGTACTGGGAATTGTACACACATATATAGCCTCAGAACCTCTGAAAGAGCAGAAAGTGCTCTTAACTACTGAGCCATCTCTCTAGCACTCCCACCCCTGGCTTTGAAACCTCAAAGAGCACCCGCCAGTGACACACCTCCTTCACCAAGGCCACACCTCCTAATCCTCCAAGCAGTTCCACCAACTGGAAACCCAGTATTCAAATATATGAGCCTATGTGCATTCTCCTTCAAACCACCAATGGCTTCTAATGGAGGTTAAAGGGTCAGAACAGTGAATGGGAAGGCTTGTGTTCAAGCTAGTGTATTCTGATCCTAAGACATTTCATTGGTTCTTACCACGGCTGCCAGATCAGTATACCATTGCAGTAGTCCCTCCTAATGCACAGAGATGCCCTAGGATTCTCAGAGTATGCCAGAAATGGTGGGGAGATATCCACTACCTAGATGTGGTGTGTATGTACCCATGACACGTTTTAATTCATAAAGCAGGCATGGTAAGAGAGTAGCAACAATAACTATTAATAAAATAAAGTAAGCATAGTACAAGGTAATAAAACTGCCAACATTGCTACCCTTGTTCTGTGTCTTCAAAAAGCAAAATAAAGTTCTGTGATATCCAACAGCCAGTCTGATAACCATGCTATTTCCAAGAGACCAATGGGAGGGGAGCATACACAGCGGGGATACGCTGGGCAGAGGTGACTCACATCCCAAGTGAGACAGAGAGGGATGGTATGGGACTTCATAATATCATTCGGAGTAGAATGGAATTTTAAATGTATGTTATTTCTTTCTGGAATTTTCTGTTTAATGATTTTTGTACCAATGTTGACCACAAGTAACTGAAACCATGGAGAAAGGAGGGCTATGTACTAAGTTCCTTCTGATTCTCACTTTTTCTTCAGAATGTTCCCCATTTTCTATCCATTGTGCTATTATTAAAGATGTTTGTTATCTGAAAATCCATGCCTCTGCTGCTTTGCCCTTTTTGGCTCCAGGACAACAGTCAGAACATCACCACCACCACCACCACGACCACAACCACCACCACCACCACCACCACCACCACCACGACCACAACCACCACCACCACTACCACCACCACCACCACCATCGCTACCACTAATACCACCATTATTAACAACACAACACCATCATTCACTATCACCACCACCACCATCAACATCATCATCACCAAGAACACTATCATTATCACCAACAACACTGTCATCACTATCATCAACACCAACACCACCATCAGGACCACCAATACCACAAAATACCACTACACCACCACTAACAACAATAATACCATCATTGCATGCCATATTTCCCCTGACTTTTGGAGCAGCAGCCAGCAGAGTCAATTGAGGCATCCCCAAACACGGATCTCACAGATATATCCTCATAGCTGAACTTGGTGCCTAGTTTATAGAAAGAGCTCAGCCAACATGAAATGAATTGAACAAGTGACTACAGCAACAGTCTCTGCCTGAAGTCCTCTATCCAGGCAGAGGTTATATTTGGATGTAGACCAAATTGGCCTTGAACTCACAAACCTCCTGCCTCAGCCTCGTGAGTGCTGGGATTATTGGTATGTGCCACCATGCCTGGCAATCTTCTTGGGTTCTTAAGACAGGTTCTTGTTTAGGTTTGGTCTATGGCTATGTGTTGTGATGCTAAATTCTGTACCCAAAGGTCTAGGCTTACGAGTGATTTCTCATGTTTACCAGCTCTTGTTGTACAAACTTTGTACCTTTATTTAAAACTATTGGTTAAATAAAGATGGCTACAGCCAATTTCTGGAGGGATTAGAAGAAGGCAGGATTTTTAATTACCTGCTTGAGTGGGGCAGAAGAGAAAGCAGAGAACAAGGAGGAGGGAGGAGAGGAGAGGAGAGGAGAAGAGAGGGGAGGAGAGGAGAGGGGAGGAGAGGAGAGGAGAGGGGAGGAGAGGGGAGGGGAGGAGAGGGGAGGGGAGGAGAGCGGAGGGGAGGAGAGGAGAGGAGAGGGGAGGAGAGGGGAGGGGAGAAGAGGAGAGGGGAGGGGAGGAGAGGGGAGGGGAGGGGAGGAGAGGGGAGGGGAGGGGAGGGGAGAAGAAGGGAGGGGAGGGGAGGAGAGGAGAGAAGAGGGGAGGGGAAGGGAGGGGAGAGAAGAGGAAAGGAAAGGAAGGGAGGGGAGAGGAGAGGAAAGGAGAGGAGGGAAGAGGCACCATGAACACGCAGTCAGGAAAAACAGCAAATATCTAGGGTACACTGCTGAGGAGGTAGCCAGGCCAACAGTTAGAAAAGGAGATTAGAGGTTACCCCCAGTAATTGTCAAGGCCAAATAAAATGACCATACTCTGAGTCTCATTCATTTGTAAGCTAGTCAGGGATAAGCTTAAATTGATTGTACTTCAGAGTCTTTCTCTAGGATAGCTGGCCTGTGAACTTACATCCATCCAACTGTAGCCTCTCAAAGGCTGGGACCTTCGTGACTGAGGCATACCTGGCTGCGACATATCTAGTTGGGACATACCCCAGTAGAGTACAGTGATGATGGACTTGGCTGGGATGGACCTGGCTTAAGTTTTTTTTTTTTTTTTTTTTTTTTAATGCTATCAGGGTTTGAACCCAGAATGTATATGCTAGCTAAGCATCCTTACTACCGTATCCGTGCATGCGCACCAGATGCATACATCTTGGATCCCATGGAACTGGGGTTGTTGGTGGCTGTAAACCTCCATGTGGGTGCTGGGAATAGAACCCACATCCCCTGCAGGAGCCAGTGCTCAGAACTACCGAGCAACCTCTCCAACCCCTAAACAGGGTTTATTTTACAGACCTGCAGAATCATGGGATAGATGCCAAATCCCTAGAAAGCTCGCTGGGATTCCTGGGCTCTTGGAGATATAAAGGGATAAAGTTGTCAGAGAAGTACAAATGGATGCTTAGCTGGGATGTCTTTACAGTCTAGGGAGGGACCTTCTATAAAGTGAGTTTGTGCACAATTAACTCACTTCAAGTACAAATGTATGCTTGGCTAGGGCATCACTGCAGCCCAGGGAAGGGCTTTCTATCCAGAGTTTGTGCACAATCCATTTACATCCTGACTGCTGTCACCTAGGAAGTTAAAAAGCCTGATTTCTGATTATCTGGGTACAGGAAGGGGACAAGTGGGCATGGGGAGGACAAGAGAGGCAACAGGAAGAGAGGAGGATTAAAAATATACTATATACATGTATGAAAATGTTATAAATAAATTTATTATTATGTCTAATTGAGGTATATTAATGATAAATATTAAAAATCAGACCTTGAGCCGGGCGGTGGTGGCGCACGCCTGTAATCCCAGCACTCTGGGAGGCAGAGGCAGGTGGATTTCTGAGTTCGAGGCCAGCCCGGTCTCCAGAGTGAGTTCCAGGACAGCCAGGGCTATACAGAGAAACCCTGTCTCAAAAAAACCAAATCCAAAAAACAAAAAACAAAAAACAAACAAACAAACAAAAAAAACAAAACAAAAAAAATCAGACCTTGATTGGGGAACAAGGGGAGGGGAGATGGGTTATGAGACTTTCAGGTGAGGGGGGAACCAGGAAAGGGGACAACATTTAAAATGTAAATAAAAAATATCTAATAAAAAAACCAGACTTGAGATGCTAGGCATGATAGCATATGCCTTTAATCCCAGCACTTAGTAAGCAAAGGCAGATGGATCTGAGTCTGAGGCTAACCTGGTCTGCAGGGCCAGTCCCAGGGCAGCCAGGGCCACACAGAAAAGCCACTGAAAACCCCCAAAAAGAGGCCTGGACAGATGGCTCAGTGGTTAAGAACATTCACTGCCCTTCTGAAGGTCCTAAGTTCAATTCCCAGCTCCCACGTGGCAGCTCACAGCTGCTTGATGCCCTGTCCTGTGGTGCAGGGGAACATACAAAGTACCCATATGCACAAAATACGCACATAAATAAGTCTGAAGAAAAGAATCAGACGTCAGCGGAAATTAGAACGTAGAGTTTTTCTACACAAAAACACTTGAAGTCCATTTTCAGAGACATCCAAGCTTGTTAGCGGTCATTTCTAACTGCTGTTCTTAAGACTCAGTTTATTTTTCTTTCTTTTTTAAAGAGTTTTTTAAAGGACTTATTTATTACATACACAGGATTCGGCATGCATATATGGCTGCATGCAAGACGGGGAGGGCCCCAGATCTCATTGCAGATGATTGTGAGCCACCATGTAGTTGCTTGGAATAAACTCATGACCTCTGAAGAGCAGTTGGTGCTCTTACCCACTGAGCCATCTCTTCAGTCCCCATATTTTTCTTGTTTGAGGTATGCAATGTTTTCATGAATATAAAGGAGCAAGAACCTCATCTCCCCTGTTTAATTTATATTTACAACGACAAAGTATGAGTTAGCGACTTGGATGCTGATGGACTACATACGCCCATACAAAATCCCACGGGGGCATCCCATGATTCTTTTCCCAGAAATCCAAGAATCCCAGATAGCCAAGAGGAGCTCAACTCCAGAGTAACAGCGATGCTCTTGTCTATTGTGTATTATAGGTGAGGCACTGTGTTAAATACTGCCCACATTATTCTTTTAATTGTTTAGTAGTCCAGCTGCAGGCTGGCAAGGTGGCTCGCTAGTTCAGTTCCCAGCACCCATGACGAATGGTTCACAACTACCTGAAACTCCATTGCCAGGGAATCTGATGCCCTTCCTTTGGCCTCCATGGGCCTTTGAACTCATAGATGCATAGACCACCCAAAACACATATATTCAAATAATTAAAGAAAAAGTAAAATAAAAAATTCTAGCTGCAAGCGAGGCATGGTGACACATTCCTATAATGCCAGTGCTTGGGAGGACTGAGACTTGACTACACAGCAAGAGTGTCCCAAGCATGACCTATTAAGAATCTACTAGCTGGGCAGTGGTGGTGTATGCCTTTAGTCCCAGCACTTGGGAGGCAGAGGCAGGCAGATTTCTGAGTTTGAGGCCAGCCTGGTCTACAGAGCGAGTTCCAGGACAGCCAGGGCTATACAGAGAAACCCTGTCTTGAAACCACAACAACAACACAACAGCAATAACAACAATCCACTAAGTGTACAGGGATGAGGTTACCTGACATGCCCAACAAAGGGGAAAAGGAGAGGGGCAACCTGCAGAAACCACATCCAGAAGTTAGGCAAGGTCCCTGGTTGGAGGAATGGTGCTACCCACTCATCTCCAAATTTTTAACCCAGAATTGCTCCTGTCTAAAGGAAATACGGAGATAGAGATGGAAGGAAATGCCACCAGAGACTGCCCCACTCAGACACTAAACCCAGACACTATTGTGGATGACAAGAAGTGCTTGCTGACAGGAGCCTGATATAGCTGTCTCCAGAGAGGCTCTGCCAGTGCCTGACAAATACAGAGGCAGACACTCATAGCCAACCATTGAACTGAGCACGGGAACCCCAATGGAGGAGTTAGAGAAAGGACTAAAGGAGCTGAAGGGGTTTGCAGTTCCACAGGAAGAACAACAATATCAACCAACCAGACCTCTCCAGAGTTCCCAGGGACTAAACCGTCAACACCATTGAACTGACAGTCCCAAGACCACACAGGTTTTAAGTTAAAGTGCAGGATTTAAACTTCTGGCTCTGATGACCACCAACTCCTTCTGAAAACACAAGGGCACCTCTCAGATACAATTCTTTCTTCAGTCAGTCTTCCAATAGAATCACCCAGCCCCTGCTGGCTCCTGCAGGACTGATTCTGCCCCTGATTTTCACCTTCGTGGTGGCCTGCCTGTAACTCAGACACGTGAATCCGTGCATGCTCCCTCATGACAGCAGTCCCAGCAAACAGGATCATGTGCTTGTCACCGGGAACAGAGAGACCCAGCAACCCAGCCTTTCGTGCTTTTAAGATGCTACATTGAACTTGGAATAAAACTATTAATCCCCTTCCCCGCATTATTATTATGGAATTAAGACCACATAAATCCAACCTAATTCCCTGCTTTTACAGTATAAGCCTCTTTCACAACAGACTAAAAGCCCTACAGGATAGGAAGGATTTATAAAGAAGATGGAAGAGGCTCAGAGGGAAAACTGAGTGAAATCCACATTAGCTAAGTGTGGGCTCAGGATGGGATTGGGCCAGAGCACCTGTGATTTCAATGTGCAAACAGGGCTGAGAAACCCCAGGGAAAGCATCAGGTGTGGGAGCAGGAAGCAGGAAGGCTGGATGCACAAGCTACGCCTGCTCCTAGAAAGCTCTGACCTCAAGCCAAAGTGCTGGGCCTTACCCTGAAGGGACAGGGGTCCGCAGAGAGCTTAGGACAAGGAGTAGGGAGACACCTCTTACCCAACTCCAACACACGCACAAGGTTGATGGAGGGTGATGGGATGTGTTTAGGAGAGGGGACCAGCAGAGGTCCAGTAAGGCAGGCAGTGTCCTTTCTGGAACAGCGTGCTGAAGTAGAGAACTGGGGACATCAGGGACATGCTGAAGCTGCAAAAGTCAGACTGGGCCGTGGTCCAGAATGAGGAGATGTGAATTTCCGGGCCTGTCAAACAACTGACAGACCATGAGGTCTCAGGCCCCGCCTTTCCCTAATGACTCTACATTCTTACATGGTAACGTTTGCTTGACTAACTCAGGAGACAAAGGCAAGTGGACCTCCGAGTTAGAGGGCCTGGTCTACACGGCCAGTTCAAGGCCAACCAGGACTACAGAGATTTACCTTAAAAGATCACTGAGAAGCCCAAATAGGAGCTTGGAAGACAACCACAACTCGGAGGTGCTGAGCCATAGCGTGAGGACTTGAGTTCAATGCCCAGCCAGCATGTCTAAAGCCAGGCATGTGGTACATGCTGGAGAGAGAGACAGAGGCAGGAGGCTTCTAGGGTTTTCTGGCAAGGTATGCCAACCCGTTAAGCAAACCCCAGATTCTAGTAAGAGATCCTGTCTCAAAAAAAAAAAAAAGGTAGACCTCACCTGAAGCGTGATGGCCAAGGTTGTCCTTTGGCACAAGCACGTGCACACTTTTCTCAGCAAATGCAGCGGGGGCGCAGCCCTGTCTGCCTTTCCCCCACTCACTGTATTTAATTGTGAGCAAGCCTTCGGGTAGAAGGCTCGAGAAAATGCACTCTAGGAAACGTCACCACATGGGCCCTTTTTCTGTAGGAAACAGATAGTGACCCGCAGAGCACAGCGTGGCAAAGGAGGCGGGGTTTACCCGGCTCTTAAGGGTTTTGTGGCTTGAGGTCTGGGCACAGTTTCTTACACCACATTAGGCTTCACCCTGCGGAAGCCTTTCATTCATGTGCAAATAATTCCATGTAGGTGTAGGATAAGTGAGGAGAGCTATTCTTTACTTCACATTAGTCAATGTGCCTTGCCAATGGGGGAGAAGCTAGGAGGTAGAGACAGCCAGTGATGGGCCTTGCTCTCCTCTCGGGCGGGGGAAGGCAAGCATGGACCCACAGCCTGTCTGTCGTTCACGGCTCCTCCCTCCGTGCCAGGGAGATCAGCCCATGCTGAGCACTGATCTCAGCACCCTCCTCTCTCCCAGACTAGTGTCGGAGGGCTTGGTTCTCACTAACAGTCAGATTTGCTCAGATCTGTCTTCTGTTCTGCCCTTTCTCCTGAGTGTCAAACTATATCTTCATTTAGTTACTTGGTAGTTTTTATATACTTGGTATTATTATTTATAAAAAAAAAATACACCTAAAACAAAGTCTATATACATCTTGATTGTTGGCTCATATAGACCAATAATGCACTATCGCTCAGATGGACAGACAGAAGACACTTTTCCAACAACCTCAGAAGTTCCTTGGGCTCCTTTTCAGCCAACAACCCACCACCACCACCACCACTACCACCACCACCACCACCACCACCACTACCACCACCACTACCACCACCACCACCACTACCACCACCACCACCACCACCACCACCACCACCACCACCAAGAGCACCCCTATTCTAGCCACCACCCGTATTCCTGTTTGTTTTTGAACTCTGTATAAGAGGGCATGCAGTAAATGTAGGTGTATTTATTGTCTTTCACTTGCCATGGTGTCTTTGTCATCGCTATGCAGCAATGCGGTTCTCAGTTGGGAATACATTCCTGCCCCGACAGGATAATTTTATGGAGATACTTTTATTGCTACAACTCAGGGTGGGGAAGGATGGGAAATTCCGCTGGCATGATGTGGCTGTGAGTAGAAGCCAGGGAACACAGTGTACAAAGTCAGCATGCAATGCAGCCCTTCATAAGACGGAACTGTCCGGTTGGAAATGTCTTAGTGCCGAGACAGGGTATCTGTGTATCCATCTCCTAAGCAGCCGTAACAAACTGCTAGGATGCAATGGTAAGGAAGATACACAAATGGGGCCTGGGAGCAGGAATCTGGAATCCCACCTACTTGGGAAGCTGAGACAGGAAGGAAGACCACAAGTCAAGGCCTTCTTCGGTGACTTTCAGGCCAACTGGGATAACTTAGTCAGACAGACCTGGTCTAGGAAAAGCTAGGGTTGATGATGTAGGTCAATGGTCGAGCACTTGCCCAGCACACACGAGAGCCTAGATGCATCCCAAGGAGAGATAAGGAGGGAGAGAGGGAGAGAAGGAGGAAGAAAGAACAGAGAACCCAAACAAACTTATTAGGAAGTTGTGCTGTTCAGTCATCCGTAAGGGATCTCACTGGGGACTGTGCAGAGCGGAACACACTTCCTTGACCCTGGTGATCCCAGGCTTATCCCTTCAGCACATCCTTCCCATCTCAGGCAAAGTCACCTTGCCTAAAATCTCCCGCCGGATTCTGACCTTCCCTTTGTTTATAGGATAAGGAGCTGGCCCGAGCTGGCCCAAGCTGGCCCGAGCCTTCCTGAGTCCCTCCTTAAGAATGCCCAAGTCGGGCTGGAGAGATGGCTCAGCTGGTAAGAACACCCGACTGCTCTTCCAAAGGTCATGAGTTCAAATCCCAGCATCCACATGGTGGCTCACAACCATCCGTAAAGAGATCTGACACCCTCTTCTGGCATCTGAAGAGAGCTACAGTGTACTTACATATAATAAATAAATATAAAAAAAAAAAAAAAAAAAAAAAAGAATGCCCAAGTCTCTTCTAGTACTTTTCCTCAGATGGAGCCCTTCCCCACTCAGTGCCCACTTAGGGGCGAGCCTTAGCATACCAGTCACATTCTCTACGGAGCACGTTCTGGGTGAGATTCCATCAGGGTGGAATGAGCTCCTCTCTCTGTGCCCTGCCCCACCCTGCACCAGTTACTGCTCCACACCTGTGCTTGGGCTCACACAGCTCTTGCAAGCATGGATCACCTCACCATCCGGGAACTTAGTTCAGAGCCTGGCATAGGTAGACACAAGCATTTGGTGTCTTGAAACCAAGTTGAAATCACATGTGTTAATGTGACCTGGGAAGAGGAGTGCAAAATGGAGGGAAAGACCAACATCCACAAAGTCTGTGCTTTTAATGGTCTGGAAACCTAAGGACACAAAGGCCCGACAGCTCATAGGGACCAACCCAGAAATGACAGTTCTATTCCTGCAGGGGCTGCAGAGTGATGAAAGGTCTCTAGACTTCTGACAGGCACACGGGAGGCCCTCGCCAGCTTCTCAAGGAACATCTGGAGATCTTTTGGTTTGCAGGTTCAGGCCCATCCTGATAGTCACCCCATTCGTCAGAGGATAACTGGTACAACCTGTGATGTCATCCCAACTGTTGTAGGGGTAGTGGGAAGGCCCCTTAATCCTAACTGACATTTGTTGGATTGTTTCCATGTTGTGTCTGGAATACTGAGTGATTCTTTATACTCAGCTTGACTGTTTTTTGTTTGTTTGTTTGTTTTTAGTATGTGTCTGAGTGATTCTCTAGAGTTACCTGTGCAGGTTCTCTTTTTGGGGGGAGTCTTAGTATTGCACCCCTGAGACTGACATGTACAAGACAGACTAATGACCTAATTAACCCCAACAAGACCAACCTTGAAAAAAGAGAGAACGCACAAATTAATGCTAGGTATGAAAAACATACAGCTACAGGTAAATAGATCGATTTAAAATTTCATAAGAATGGTGTTACCAAGTTTATGTCCATAAACTTGAAATTAGAAGCCAGAAAATGTCAGTTTCAATTGCTGGAACTGGCTCAAGAAAAAATTAAAAACCTGAATAAATAACTCACAATGAAATGTCTAAATAGTAGTAAAACATATTCATGAAAAAGACCAGCAGGTGTACAGGAGAATTTATCAGATAGTCAAGGATCAGCCCCTCCTACACAAGTTGGTCTGAACAATTCAAAAGTAGGGAAGTCAATTCATCTAAATTTATGACCTCAATCCCAACATTATTTGAGAACAATGTGGAAAACTTGAAAATGGCAACCAATTTCACTTAAAAATACATGTCAATATTTTAAGTTACAAATAGTAAGTCAAGTTCAGCATAATGAGCGTATTTCTTTTATCTAAGCAAGGATTATCTCAGGACAAATAATATGGCTTAGCATCAGGAAGAACTATCAATATTAAAATAAAACCAGACATCAGTTGATAAAGAAAGATTACTCAATAGGATCTACTAGCCATCCATGTTTTTTAAAAAACTCCGAGCAAAGTAGAACGAGAAGTTTCCTAACCTGTTCCCTGAAATCTGAACAGACTTCATCCTTAAAGATGAACTGTTAGAAGCAGTCCTGTGACCCCAGCCAGACATCTGTTGTCACGGACCACTGGAAACAACACTGAGTACTCTAATCAATGCAAAACACCACACGAAAAAGATGCAGAAACATTGGAAGCATGGCAACAGATTACTGCCTGATAGAAACCCATAATCATCCCCTAGGCAGAGTTGATTACAGTGTGGTAAGGCTCCCAACACAAGATTAACTTAGAGAAACAAATTTATTGGAGCAATAATGGATTAGTGAATTAGCAAATATGTTCCTCCTAAAAGGAACAGTAATTAAAAGATAGTACAAAGTAAGAGAAAACGAGAGTGTGGTATTCACTCAGGCCAATGAAACGGAACAAGGGCTCCAGAAATGACACCCAGGTATATGTGACACTTATATGCCGGGAGAGGCATCATCTATTCAGGGGGAAAGGTAAGCCTTTAAAAAGGAGATGGGACAAGGACACCTGTGAGGAGAGACGGGAGAGGTTGTTTTTTCAGGTTTATTTTATTTCTATCTATCTATCTATCTATCTATCTATCTATCTATCTATCTATCTATCTATCTATCTATCATGTGTCTGTGTGTGTGTGTGTGTCTGTGTGTCTGTGTGTCTGTGAGCATGTGTGTGAGAACCCATAGAAGCCAGAAGAGGGTGTCAGACCCCCTGGAGCTGCATTACACATGCTGATGAGTTGTCTAACATGGGTGCTGGGAACTTGAGTCCACTGCAGGGACAGCAATTTCTCCTAATTGCTGAGCCATCTCTCCAGCCCTGGGGGGTTAGATCCCTAGTGCATTCTACATTCAAAGACAAAAATCCAATGAGGTTGCTACAGACTAAACTGCAAAAATATAATTAAAAAAAACTATATGTACGATTATATATCCACATAAGACCTTGTGGAGGAAAACTGTGTACGTGAAAGGTGTAGCAGACTTGAACAAAACACATTTAATGTGTTTGCATATGGGCAACTCATCCCTTAAAAAAACGAACAGTGGTGTTTTGACAAAGAAAGCCTTATGTCTTTCTTAGCAACAAGAATAGATTTTGGGGTTCCAATTTAAACTTGACAAATTGAACCTGAGAACATGGTCTGGGGATCTGAAGCTTGGAAAGTTCTTCAGGAGGTTCTTCCACATCCTGAGGTTTGAGAACCTTGACTACAGAGTCACCAAGAATTTAGAATGTTCGAATGTCCAGGCTATGTGCCCTAGATGCGGGTGGGGCATCTCTACATCAGCAGTTTTACAAAACCATGTGTGTAACCATTTGTGTGCACATGCACAGCTGAACACGTGCACATGCATGTGGAGGCCAGAGGTTGGAAGGCATCTTCCTTGGCCATGCTCCACCTTACATTTTGGCATAAAATCTCTCACTGAACCTAGAGCTCACTCACTCGGCTGGGCTAACTGGCCACTGAGCTCCAGGATGTCACTGTTTGCTCCAGAGCTGGAGTGCCAGATGCATGCTGCCCCACCTGACATTTTATGTGAGTTCTGGGGATCTCGGCTCAGGCTTGCACAGGTACTAACTGAGCCATCTCTCCAGGCCCTGCATTAGCATTTTCAGAGACTGTACTATGCAGAGAGGCTGAGGCATTTGCTTCAGGTGAAGACTTATGTATGGAGAGGCCCGTAGGTCTCACTAAAGAGCATTTCCTTCTGGAGTAACATGACAGAACTCAGGCTTTATTCTAAAGAAGACATGATCCCCTTCCTTACGTAGAATTAAAGCTCACTCACTGGTGCCCCCCAGCACCTTGGTTAGCATAGAGCAGGGCTGTAAGTTCAACCACATGAAATTGAAGGAAATTTATCAATATGGAAGTGAATAAAATTTTCACTAAGCCCAAAAGTCCCATAGGACCAACAAATCCAAGATAGAATTAAGCTGTGAAATACACAAACACACACAACAAAGCCCTTCATTTGAGCACTCCAGGGCTAGGGAGAGATGGGCAAGAATAGCCAACACAGAAGCAGAGATAAGCGTTTGTGTCGTACACTGTGACTAGAAAGGAAGGACTCATTCGGAAAGGCAGGGCGGAGGACGGTGCTGAAGGGTCAGCATCTGAGGTTGTCTTGAGATATTGCTAGGGGAGTATGCAGGTGGTGTGCAGGGCGTAAGCCAAGCCAGACCTGCCTTCTCTAGCCCTCACACGAGGCTGGAAGGCAGACACCAAAGGCTCCTTTTCCTTCTGACTTCCTGCTATTGCTTTCATCTTTCAAGTATTTGCCTCTGGTTTACCAATTTCACCTCCCAGAGCCTCCGCTGATTCTATCTAGGAAGAGGTTGTCATTAGCATTGCTGTAGGGAGCACCTGGTGCCGCCCACATCCATCCCTGTTAGCTGACAGCCAGGGCAACGGGGTTGACTGGGCGGGGAATTTTAATGCCTTCCTTACAGCTCATCTGTCTCCTAATTGAGGATTCTAGGTCTAATGTCACTAAAGATTTCCCAATAAAATCTACCTCTAAGACAACAGTTCTCCATTTTATAGTATTATCTATGTCAAAAGAATATATTAAAATCTTTATCAACCTCATGATTATGAATAATAGCAAAGATACCCCCAGATACCATTTACACCTGCTGATCAGGACAATGTCTCAAACCCGGAGACGCCCAGGATAGGTGCTGTTATTCACTGGCTGCGCATTAGCACATATACGATTCTGCATACAGAATGTGCATTACGTTACAGCCCAGCGTATGGCGATGATGGATCACAGGTCCTTTTCTCTCGATTAAAGCAAATGGCTCCGGTTGCTGCCGTGTGACGGATGGCACCCGGAAAGCCCATGAGAGGGACCAGCCGCCAAGGCGCAAACACACCATGACTTATGGAAAGCGGCATAAAAGGAGGTCTTATAAATCAAACTGCCACTGACGTGGAGCCTAATTTGGTTTCTATGGTCACATCAGGCCCCTCTACAATGGACGTGGGGGCATAGTTAAATTAAAGAGCTATCGAGAATCACAGCAAGGAAAAGCATGTCAGACAATAGGGGAGGGGAAAAAACAATGTTCCAAAAAGGTCTCTACATCCCAGACATTATTTTTATGTAGACTATGTTTATGTTAATTTATAGAATATATTGCTTCTTCACAGATACTTTCATCCAAAGTCCATTTCTCTGGAATTGATTGTTTCTTATGGGACAAAAGCAACTGAGTTTCACAACAAATTTGTCATAAATTCAAATTGTTCATTAAAGAAATGTCTGTTTTTTGTTTTTTTTTGTTTTGTTTTTGTTTTTTAGAAAGACACATTTTCTTAATGTTTCAAAATACATTAAGGGCACGGACGGGCACAAAGTCAAATATATGTACTTTACAGAAAATGTGATTTCAAAAGAATTGAGGTGTTCAAAGATTGTTCATAATAAGTTGATAAAATTCTGACCACATATACAAGTGACCATTCTCACCGGCTTCAAGAGAATCATGTCCCCTACACCAGTCTAGCCAGCTGGTGTTTGTGTGATCGGAACCGTGAGGGAGGACATGCATGCTACCTCATGTAAGGCTTTGTCGCAGGGTGGATAGCTATATGCAACAAAGGCACAGACCAGCGTTCTCAGTGAGTCGTCACATCTAAGGGGCGTGCTCATTTCCGACCCGTCCGACCCAGCTTCCACAAATAGAGCAGCTCCAGCCAGTTTACAAACCTCAACTGAACAGGATCACCCAAGGCGGGGCAGGAGCCCTGGCTCTCTGAATCCAACAGGCGTGATCTCTATGAAGGTGAGAAGGGGCAGATCCTGCTGGGTGGCTGGTAAGGTGCCACCCACCAGGGCGTGGCAGAGTGGAAATGGAAGATGAAAGGGGCAGCAGGAATCCAATGCCAGGTACCCACAAACCTCTCAGATAAATAAACTAGGATTTATGAACACAAGTGCTCACGCACATCTTGGCTTGTGGGTGTTTAATGCCCCTTCGTGTTTATTTCCATCTCTCTTTTGATCCTCCATTGCTAGTATAAACATTATGAGACCCCCACTTCCCTGTGGGGAAAAGGAGCTTCGTCCTTGCTTGACCCAGAGTTTCAAAAGGAAGTGATAAACTACTGCTGGAAGGTCAATCTGGTGTGATATCAGTTAACCCAGAGAGAGACACCTTGTGGGAGGCAGAATGCAGGAAGACATGGAATTCTGATGCAGAGCTCTGGTTTTGCTTTAACAATAGAGTCTCTATTTATGCCAGTCTTCTGGCTGCATGTGAGGAGTACCTGCCGTGTCCACTGAAGAGGCCACATACAGTGTTAGCGGAAGACACTAACTCTGTAGCCCTTCCTCCCACACTTAGGAAAAGGGCACCTAACTGACTGTGGCACTGAATGAAGACCTCAGGAGCCACAGCTGTGCAAGGCTAGCTCCGTCATCATCACACACATCTGCACAAGGCTAGCTCCATCATCATCACACACATCTGCACAAGGCTAGCTCCATCATCACCACACACATCTGCACAAGGCTAGCTCCATCATGCACATCTGCACGAGGCTAGCTCCATCAACATCACACACATCTGCACGAGGCTAGCTCCATCAACATCACACACATCTGCACAAGGCTAGCTCCATCAACATCATGCACATCTGCCTCCTCAGTACCCAACCCCGGTGCAGCTTCATGTTCAAGTCAACTGGGATCTATCAGCTAACTGATGCTGGCTGAAACATAAAGGAAGGCCCGAAAGCTAAACATTCAGAGATGTGCCCTGAATGGATGAGAGGTGGGAAAGCAGGCCGGAAGGGCCAAGGCCGCATGCAGCACAGGGAGAACTGTATAAACGCCGTGTGTGGGCGAAGATGGGGGGTGTCTCCATGCTTGAAAGCATTCATTTACAAGGAATGTGAATGTGCCAGAGGGTAAGGAGCACATTAATGGCTGTCCTTTGAGAGGCTCCACCCAGCCGCTGATACAGACACCCACAGCCAAACAGTGGATGGAGTTTGGGGAATCTATGGAAGAACAGAGGGAAGGATTGTGGGCCCCAAAGGAGATAGGAACTCCACAGGAAGACCAACAGAGTCAACTAACCTGGACCCTTGGGGGCTGTCAGAGACTGAACCACCAACCAAAGAGCATACCCAGGCTGGACCCAGGGCTCCCCGCACATATTCAGATGTGCAACTTGGTCTTCATGTGGGTCCTGAATAACCGGAGCTGGGGCTACCCCAAGAAGCTGTTGCCTGTTCGTGGAATATGTTCTTCTAGCTGGGCTGACCTGTCTGGCTTCAGATGGAGAGGATTAGTCTAGTCCTGAAGAAACTTCATGCACCAGTGTGGGGAGATATTCAGGGAGAGACTCCACCTGCTCAGAGAAGGGAAGGGGCCTGGTAGGGAGTTGTGGGGCGGTGTCAGAGGAGGGGACAGTGAGCAGGATGTAAAGAGAATAAGGAGACTAAATAAATATTAATAAAAGAAAAAAGGAAACACATCTGAACACAAAGAAAGGAAGAAGCTGCCTCAATAGAGGAGAGGGCTGGGAACATCTCTAGGAAGCAGAATCAAGAATAAAGTGGCAAAATAAATAAATAAATAAATAAATAAAAGAATAAAGTGGCATCACATAGGAGATTATAATGGAAACAAAAACTATCACTACATCTCAGGCATGGCCAGTCCTCCTGAGTCACCTCTTTTGATGTTTCCATCGTCTAGAGTCATGTTTGACATTTAGTCTATCCTCAAAACTGTACAGAACATCTCAGCTTAAATCAGTCCTAAGTTGTCTATTATTGATTCCAGCTTACAGAAAAGAACATGAGGACCAGGAAGGTCAAGAAGTGTGTGGCCCAGTGTGTCAGAGCTACTGAAGGAGCAGGAGGGGAAGGACTTCAAAGTACTAGTGGTTGAAGAGCCAGTTGTAATGAGCATGTGGAGAAATCTAGAAAAGGGTGTGGCACTTGAGTGTCGGCCAGGAACTGGGAGAGGAATCTGCTAGGAGGAGACCAAGAAAATGAAAGGGGCTGGGGGGAGAAAGGGTCTCATGGAAATTAGTGGAGCCAACCAGGGGGCGGGAGCCAGGTTAAGACAGAAGGTGAACTGATGGGGCAGGGGAAACTGACAGTCTCTATGGGGCAGGCGGGGTGCTGAGCTAGGCGGCCAAGAGGAAAATGTGGCTCAGGGGTAGCACACACAAAAAAAATAAACAAGCTGGGAAGATGAGTGTGGAAACTGTTAAGGGCTTTCCGACAGGGCGGGGCAGTAAAGTCTGGGTTGAAAGGGTTCTGGAATGTGGCTGGAGAGGGCGTGGTCTGGCTCTGAAGAAGAAGCTGACTGTGAAACTTTCAGCAGGGGAGGAGGGGGAATGGGTGGTCCTCGCAAGGGGATGAGGGTGACCAGCATCACCTGCTGCCCCTGTCTCACCTGTAGGAGCTGCTTACTGTACTCGTCACCTCCTCCCGGATTTGCCTGTTGAGGGCATCTGCCACCGCACGCCCTTTGCCTCCTTCGGGCCCTGTGCCTTGTGCTAGGGCAGCGGATGTCTGCTCGTGCCCCTCGGAGCGACGCACCATCCAGGCCGGCCCCGCCTTCCTTCTCGTGTCGCGCTCGTCTGCCCCGGACGCCTTTCCAGCTGCAGGGCCGCCCTCCTGGGTTTGGGACTGGGCCGGGGGCAGAGGCTTCTCTTCGTGCCCTTCGGTGCGAGTCACCATCCACGCGGGTCCCGCCTTCCTGCGTGTGTCACGCAGGTCTGCCCCGGACGCCTTTCCAGCCGCAGGGCCGCCTTCCTGGGTCTGGGACTGGGCGGGTGGCAGCGGCGTCTCCTCGTGCCCTTCGGTGCGAGTCACCATCCACGCGGGTCCCGCCTTCCTGCGTGTGTCACGCAGGTCTGCCCCGGACGCCTTTCCAGCTGCAGGACCGCCTTCCTGGGTCTGGGACTGGGCCGGGGGCAGAGGCTTCTCTTCGTGCCCTTCGGTGCGAGTCACCATCCACGCGGGTCCCGCCTTCCTGCGTGTGTCACGGAGGTCAGCACCCGACGCCTTTCCAGCTGCAGGGCCGCCTTCCTGGGTCTGGGACTGGGCGGGGGGCAGAGGCTTCTCCTCGTGCCCTTCGGTGCGAGTCACCATCCACGCGGGTCCCGCCTTCCTGCGTGTGTCACGGAGGTCTGCACCGGACGCCTTTCCAGCTGCAGGGCCGCCTTCCTGGGTCTGGGACTGGGCGGGGGGCAGAGGCTTCTCTTCGTGCCCTTCGGTGCGAGTCACCATCCACGCGGGTCCCGCCTTCCTGCGTGTGTCGCGCTGGTCTGCACCAGACGCCTTTCCCGCCGCCGGCACCCCGGCTCCTCCAACACCCTCCGGGTCCCGGGCATCAGCCGAAAGTTGCATGGTCCCGCGCTCTTGGCTCTGAGGCCGACGCTTAGGCACCCCGAGAACAGGCGGGGAAGGCTGGGAAGTCGCGGGAATTTGCACCGGCTTAGGGATCCAGGGGTGATCCCCGCGGCGGGGCAGCGGCCAGGCGCGGAAGTCCTTCTGGTACTGGGTCTCGCGCTCGAAGGGCGCGTCGGACGGCTGGTACTCGCTGCGCGGCCGGCAGCTTGGCTCTGGCCGCTGCACTTTCCAGGCGCGGTAGTCCTGTCGCATCACCGAGTCCGCTGGGCCTGACCCGGAAGTGGAGGCCGAGGCCGCGCCCAAGCCCAGCCCGCTCCGGCCGGGGGCGGCTGCAGTCTCGCGGTCGCCGCTGGGCCCGGGCGCCGGCCCTGTTGCCCGGGCAACTGCATCCGACTCTCCCTGGGCTGGCTGCGTCTCTATGGCGACAGCACGCGAGGGGGGCGCTAACGCCGGCTGCAGCGGCGCTGGCGGCTGCGGAGGGGCGCCTGGATGTTCGGTGGCCTCTGAGTACTTGGCGAAAACCAGCGGCACCGCAATGTCCGCCTTGTCCAGCTGGTTCCAGAAGCGGGCGATGCAGCAGGCCCTTGTGATGCACGGCCACGCCATAGTGTTAGCCGCAAAGCTTTTTTGTGGTCCTAAATCAAACCTCCAATCTCCCTTTAACCCTAACCCAGACCCGCAAATGTAGTTCCCACTGTTCCTCCCCTTAGAAGCCCTTTGCCTCGTCCTCCTCCCTCAGAGAGCACCCGGGGACAAGGTACCGCTGAGATGAAGTCCGTAAAGTCCCTAGATTGCCGGCTGCAAACGTCTGCTGCAGAGGACCTGCGGTGGGCAGTGAAGAATAGCAGCGAGGCTCGGCGTCCCAGAGTCCAGGCCTAGGGCGTCTGGGTGCGCCCTCTCTGCGACTGCGGTGTCTAGCAGAGCCCGGCCGGCCGAGCAAGGAGATGCTTGGCAAAGAGGCTGTGGGCTTAAGCCATGGCGCAGCGGGAGGACTGGGCAGGATCCGCAAGCAGGTTTTTATCTCCTTTCCGTCTGGTTTAGCCGGCCGCCTAGCAAGGCTTGGCAGCGGTCACCTCCAAGCCAGACAGAGCAGAGAGCAAAACGCACCGTATCTATACCCCCGGCGATGCCGCAGCCGCCGCCGCCGTCGTCTTCTGCTGCAGAGAGGCAGCCCCACCCTTTTTTGCGGTTCAGCAAGGGAGGTGGGGTGATCAAGAAAAGATGCTGAGAGTATGCGCGCTGCAGAAAAAAAAAATCACCTGCTGTCGTCAGGGCCCGCTGCTGAGAGGTTGCCCTCTCCCTGTCCCCTCCTCCCGTCTCTCTGGCAGCTCCTCCCTCCTCTGTTCCCAGGCAACAGCAGAACTGGGTCCTTGATAGGTTCAAGTCCCAAGCTCCTGAGGACTTGTTGTCCTTGAGTTGCTAGCTCCACGTCCTAGAACCGAGTTTCCTCTTTCGTAAAATAGCCCCAATCAATGGATATTAATTTTTCTATGTGTAAGACCACCCCGCCTCCATGAAATGTCTGTTCCAGACTAGATGCTTTGGCTTCTTTTAAAAAATCTTTTTTTTTTTTTTACTTTTAATTATGTGCTTTTGTCTCTGTGTGGGTATATGCACATGGGCGCTGGTGTCTGCTGAGGCCAGCGGGCCAGAGGTACCAGATTTCCCTGGTGCTGTGCAGGCGATTATGAGCTCCCACCCCACCCCCATGTGAATGCTGGGACCCAGATTTGGGTCCTCTGGAACACAAATACAAGTTTTTAACCACTCAGCCATCTCTTCAGCCCCTGAATAGATACGTTTAAAGGGGAAGCTGCTGCTAATTGGTCAGTTACCAGGCTGTACTTAACCCTCGGTGTTGCTGGCTCTTGGCCTAAGCCTGTATGTACAGGGCTTCCTATGGTGTGTGAGATTGGGAGAGGCCGGCCCAGCAGTATTCTGGCTGTTCCTTTAAGCAACTGGGAAGTAGTGAGTCTACTTTCCCAGGGAAAAACTGGTTCTTCTCCAGCCCAGATACTACACTGGGGGAAAAGAAGATTCTGGAAAGAGGCCTAAGGGAGGAGGTAAGCAGTTGGAGGCGAGACTGTTCCCTAGGAAAAGGCAAGAGTTTCCTTGAAGGAATTCTCTGTTGTGTTCCTGACTCCTTTTCTACTTTGGAGTTGAACAGATTTGGGAATCTAATGGACCTTGTTTGGCTCTGATATTCTCTTTGTGACTTGGGTTGTCTCTGGGCTGCAGTCCCTCGGGAGGGATGGCAGAACTAATGGATTCCTCAGGGTGGTCTCATGAGGAAACATAAGCCCCCAGAGCAGAGGCCTGGAGTGAATATTCAGGGATTCGGATCCTGGCTTCTGTGCTTTTGGCTGTAAGGCAACCTCTGACCTTAACTTTGCCTCTGAGCAAGGGTAGCTATTCTGAACTTGTAAAGTTATTCTGAAGACTGAAATGACACAATTCACTAGAAATATTAGCTGCAGCTCCTGGTATATGGAAGTGGCTTCTTCAGCAGAAGCTGTTAATATTCAAAAAGCTTATCCAAAAGTCTCACAGGCAGAGCCTCCCAGATAAGCAACTGAGAGGCCTGCTCCTCAGAGGTCTCTTGCTACTTCATGGGGGAGGGGAAGGAATTTATCTTCTAAAAAGTCCCTATTGTTTAGTTACATTTTTTAAAGATTTATTTATTATTATATCTAAGTACACTGTAGCTGTCTTCAGACACACCAGAAGGGGGTGTCAGATCTCATTATGGATGGTTGTGAGCCACCATGTGGTTGCTGGGATTTGAACTCAGGACCTTCAGAAGAGCAGTCAGTGCTCTTAACTGCTGAGCCATCTCTCCAGCCCCGTTTATTTACTTTTAATTAAATTAATTTATTTGTGGCATCTTTGCACATGTATATGTCAGAAGGAGGATGCTGGGAATGCTGCTCTATCATTCTCTGCCGTTTTCCCTTGAGACAAGGTTTCTCACTGAACCTGAAGCTAGGCTCACAGCCAGCAAGCTCCTGCAGTTCTGGCTCTGCCCCTCACAGTGCTGAGGTCCTGGGTGCTCACCCAACCACACCCTCATTCCTGCTTCACTGTGCAGGGTTTGACCTCATGTGCTCACGCTTACATAGCAAGGGACCTGCGTTGGAAGGCCACAGTTCTGTAAGGGAAGAAAGAGTTCGTGATCGTAAGGTGAAGATGCCTTCCTGGGTTGGAGCCCTCACCAGTGCCCTGACCTGTCTTGGTGGATTAACCCTTAAGGAGGAGACAAGCGCAGGTTGCCACGTGAAGTAGAGTCCATCCTTTCTGATACTGGCAAAGTCAAATAGTAAGCAGTGTTTCAGATTAGCTCTGACTTAGTACTAAGCCCCAAGGATCTTTCATATCTTTCCAGGCTCTATATCTCATTTCTCTTTTCTGAAACATTACCTCGCATGGCTGTTCCATGGTTTATTTATCTATTCACTTACTGAATGGCACGCTGGTTGCTTCAATTTGGGGAGAATTGTAAACAAAACTGCTAAAACAGTGTCTAGGTTTTTGTACTGACATAAGCTTTGATCTCCTTTGGGTACTTATCAAGGAGGAGGATTGTGGTCACATGGCCAAAGGATAGTTAGTTTTGTAACAAAGAAAACTGTCTCCCATAGTGGTTGTACCAGTTTTGAGTTCTCAGTAGTAACTAATGAGAACTCCTGTCTCTCCACCCCTTGCTGGGGTTTGGTGCTGTCTGTGTTTTGGTTACATTTTTTGTTTAATTTGCAAGTCTCCAGCAACATACTACATTGAGCATTTTTTCCATATGCCAATTTGGCCAGGTACAACTTCATTAGTGAGGGATCTGTTCAGGGGATTGTCCTCCCCCGTCTACATACATGCATGTGATGGCATGCTCAGCCACATGCATACACACGATAGATAGATAGATAGATAGATAGATATACAAATAGATAGACAGACAGATACATAGATAGATAATAGATAGATAGATAGATAGATAGATAGATAGATAGATAGGCAGATAGACACAAAAATCTGATATTTAGTAGTGTATATGTCAGGAGCAAGTCCTGGTTTAATAGCCAGCAATGTGCAGATATAATTCCACACACAACAGAATAACGTGGAAGATCATGAGTCATCTCAAAAGCATGACCATATTTGATAGCCAACAACCAATTCTTAAAATATCCTGGAAGTGAGACCTTTCCTAATATATCAAATGTGCCCACTCTGCTTCATGCTATATCGTGCAATGTGCGACTTTTCCTTCTGCATCAGAGGATTATGGGACACAGTGACAGGTGCAGTGTTGAAGCTCCGTAGTCCTTGGAGGACTCAGGACTTCTGCTGTCGCTGCCGTGAGATCGGAAGCGGGGATGAAAGAGAGCAAGGTAACGGTATCTTCAAATTCTGGGATCAGAATAAAACAATGAAAATATTTTAAGATCAAAAATATTTATCGGAGTCCTAGAATTTCAAAGGAATGAAACAATAGAGTTCCAGAATCATAAAATAAATGAAAATTAGATCAAATACAAGAAACTAAGAAGCTAGAAATCACAGACTCACATACATGTGTTCTCTCTCTCTCCCTACCTACCCCCCACTGGTTGTTGCTAGAGGCTATTATAGACTAAATGTATGTGTGCCCACCAAACACCTATGTTAAAACCCTAAACAAGCTCTCTCGCTCTTCCCTTCTTGTTCCTGCTCTGTCCTTGTCTATTCCCCCCCCCCCCCGCTCTCCCCATTCCCCTCCCCCTTTCTCTCCAGCCAGCCACTGCTTCTCTACTCCTCTTCTCTCTCTCTCTCTCTCTCTATATATATATATATGCCTTTATCTGTCTCTACAACCCTCTCAACTCCCCTAACCATGCCCTGAATAAGCTCTATTCCATACAAACCAAAACAAACAAACAAACAAAAAAATCTAACCAAACTGGCTAGCTTTAGGGGAAACACAAATGAAGTCATGAGGGTGCCCACGCCCTTCAGACACATGCCCTTATAAGAAGAGGAGGAGGCTGGAGTCATGTTTGCAGCGTCTTCAGAGCAGGAAATGAGTCCTCACCAGACACCACTTCCCAGGCCCCAGAACTGTGGGTAATGAGCACAAGTTATTTCAGCTCTGGATCTATGGTGTTCTGTCACAGAACCCAAACAGGCTAAGAGACACAGTAAACATGTCTTCTTTTTGTTGAACTAAAAGAAAAATCTCCTTTAGACAACATGAGGGCATTGTGAAGACATTTTTTTTTTTTTTTTTTTTTTTTTTTTTTTTTTTTTTTTAGGGTTTTTTCGAGACAAGGTTTCTCTGTGCAGCCCTGGCTGTCCTGGAACTCACTTTGTAGACCAGGCTGGCCTCGAACTCAGAAATCCGCCTGCCTCTGCCTCCCAAGTGCTGGAATTAAAGGCTGTGCCACCACCACCCAGCTGAGAAGACATATTTTTAAAATAACTATGAAGTCCTCAGATTTCTAAGTATTCTGTCATTCATTGTCTGGTCCAAATAGTCCAAATATTACACTAAGCAAGATTACCAGACACTCTGCAACTCATTTGTTACCCAAGGACTTGTCTTCCATCGATTTTACCAACTCTTGTGTCTCTTGTCCGGCACACTTACTGTGCTGTTCGTCAAACGATGATTTCTCTGACTCCACCGCTCCTTCTGCTTCTCAGCTGGCCTCTTTGTTCATACACTGTCAGACTCAGGAATATGCTTCCTGTGGTAGTAACCCACTTTTTCACTGTTTATTTTGAGGCTTACGTTGTCCAGTTGTTCTAAGTGGAGATCCTTGGTGATAGATCTGAGATGTCCTTATATAAAATGACCCTGATACTTCTTAAATTCCATCCTAAACATAGTCCTTGCCCACCTTCCTCCAGTGCTGCCAGCATAGATGTATGCTTGTGTGCATTTCTTAAATACACCTGACCCGATAGTAAATACTTATTCAACATTTTCTTCTGGGTGATATCATCCCTTAAGAAGCTTTCTCAGGGCAGAGGAGATGGCTGAAGGGGTAAGAGTGCTCTCTGGATCGGGATGAAGACTGGAGTTCAGGCCCCAGAACTTACATAGAAGTTGGCATAGTTGCATGTGTCTGTTACCCCAACACTGGGGGTGGAGACAGATGAACTAAAAAAAATTTCATTTCTTTTTATGAGTGTGAGTGTTTTACCTGCATGTATGTACTTGTGTCATTGGTTCCCCTGGAACTGGAGTTACAAATGGTTGTGAGCCATCATGTAGGTACGAGGGACTGAGCCTGGGTTGTCTGCAAGAGCAGCAAGTGCTGCCACCAATGAGCCATCTCTTCAGCTATGGCAAGTGACTCTTTAAGGAACTGTCCCTCCGCTGATCTTCTCATACGTTTTATATAGTCCCCCCCAACCCCACCCCCAGCTGTTCTGGGACTTACTGTGTAGATCAAGCTGGCCACTAACTTGCAGAGATCCTCCTGTCTTTGCCTCTAAGTGCTGAGATTAAAGACATTTAAAAAACTAGAAAAGACAAGGGAAGGGAAGGGAAGGGAAGGGAAGGGAAGGGAAGGGAAGGGAAGGGAAGGGAAGGGAAGAAGGGAAGGGAAGGGAAGGGAAGGGAAGGGAAGGAAGGAAGGAAGGAAGGAAGAAAGAAAAGAAAAGAAAAGAAAAGAAAAGAAAAGAAAAGAAAAGAAAAGAAAAGAAAAGAAAAGAAAAGAAAAGAAAAGAAAATGTATGTGTGTATCTGAGTACATGAATGCAGAAGCACACAGAGGCCAGCAGAGGGCATCTGATTTCCTGGAGCTAGCTTTACAGGTGCTTGTGAGCTGCCTGACACTGGGCTGGTGCCTGGCGTGGGGCTGGGAACTGCTGGAGCCCACCGCAAAGGCAGTGTGTGCTGTTATCTCTGAGCCATCTCTCCAGCCTCTCTTTTAAGTGACTTATTTCAGAATTTTCTGTTTTGCCTGTGATGTGGACGTCATATAACAGAACACCACCTTTGCCTGGAGGCCCTGGCCCTGCTCCTGGGTAATTGCAGAAGCAATCTTTCCTTTCTAGACGTCCCTTAGAGCCAAAGGGAGTCATATGACATGGGGTTTCCCATAGGGGCCTCTGAGAAAATATGGGCTTTCTGATTCAGGTGTTTTCCCTCCCTCCCTCCCTCCCTCCCTCCCTCCCTCCCTCCCTCCCTCCCTTCCCTCCTTCCTTCTGCCTCCTTCATTAGTGAAAACTGGACATGAACCGCAGACAGACATCCCTGTTTGTCTGCATGAGGCAACAAACTTGAGAGCAGAAGTTGCATCTAAGGATTGTGGAGGTGCAGGCAGGAGGAGCCTGGACCTCCCGGGGGGCGGGGGGTTGCACTGGTCCTTTGGGACTCTGCTTGCCCTTAATCTCGGGCCTTTTCTTCTTTTTTTCTGCTTTAGAATTTTTTTATGAGAAAAATACACATGTTTTTGGTAGGTCAGCCTCCTGTGACTTGTAGCCGAGTACAACCCCTACTGGAGACAGCAATGGCTTGGCTTTAAGTCCTTCATGTTTCTTTAAATGGTCTCCAAATGTACAGTGTACAAGTCTTTGATCGCAACACTGAGGAACCAGAGACAGGAAGATCACTGTGAGTTCAAAGCCAGCTACATAGTGAGACTGTGTCACAGAGAGAGCACGGGGGTGGGGGAGAGAGAGACAGAGAGACAGAGACAGGGTTTTCTTTGATCAGTAAGCCTTTTCCTCCCTGACAGACGATCCCTCCTCTAGTACACAGTAAGTTTGTACTAGTGAGAATTTCCCTAGAAACAGCACATTCTGTTGTGTTGGTCTGTTTACCACAAACCATAAACCATACAGAGATCGAGGGTGTTGAAGCCTCTTCTCTTCCTTCCCCTCCTGCTGCTCCTCATGATTTTCTGTGTTGTTATTTATCTTTTCACAGATATTCCTGAGTTCCTACTAAGTACCAGGTCTCATCCCACACTCTACGACACAACACTGAACAAAGCAATCAAGTCCCTGTGTGGCCCTGTGGGCGGTGCAAGCTGCCCTTCATTGCTACATAGGTTAATTTTGGAGTCAGTCTGACCAATTCTTGACAGTTCTAATGGAAAGTTTCATGAAATGCTTCATGGGACTCCATTGTCTAGATATGCTGTGTTCTGATTTGTGAAAGAACATTTGAGCTGTTTTTAATTTGGGAATATTAAAACATTGTGTTTCTGTGAATGTTTATTTCCAAGTATCCTATTAATTTCTTTCTTTCTCAGGAGCATGGGTTCTATAGTTCTATATGCTGGGTTCTATAGCATACATGTCTAGCTTTTAAAGAAAAAAACAGACTGATTTCCAAAGTGCCTCTACTATTTTATACTCCCATCAGCAAAGAATGGCAGATCCAAATTCTCTATACCCTTGAAAATCTCCAGGATTTTATTTTGGCCATTCTAATAGATGTATGATGCTGTGTTCATCAGCAATCTGTCACTGTGACAGAATCACTGAGGTAACTGCTTTATAAGGAGGAACGTTTGTTTGCCTCACAGTGTTACAGGCTTCAGTCTTGGGCCATTCGGTTCCCTTGTTGTCTTAAGTCTTCTTATATTTGTGACAAAACACTATGGCCAAGGAAGAGAGTTTATAGAAGGGGGAGCATGGCGACAAGCACAGTGCAAGGTGGCAGGAAGGGCTGAGAGCTCACATCCCCAACTGACAACAGAAAGCAGAGAGAATCAACTCGAGCAGGCTAGTCTTTTGACACCTCAGAGCACCTCCCATCAACCCATACACCAGTGACATACTTCCCCCAGCGAGGCCACATTTCAGAATTTTTTCAAACAGCCACCAAATGGGACCAATGCCTGGCCTACGAGGGCATTGTTATTTAACACCCCACTTGCTTTTAAGACTGTTGTGAGGGGGCCATTGGCAGAAGATTGCTCACCTTGGGGCATCTGGCAAGCAAAGACAGAGGACAAGGAGGTTCCAAAGTTCCCAGGGCATGCCCCCAATATCCTAGCTTCTTTGCGGAAAGCCCCATCACCCAAAAGTCCTACGAAAAGTCCTAGCACACACACATACACACACACACACACACACACACACACACACACACACACACACAGAACAAATATTTCTTCATTTTTAGTTAATAAAGGAAAGAAAGAGATTGAGATTGAGTTGAACGCCCATGACCAGCTACTGTGCTTTCCCCATCATGACGGACTGTATCCTCAAAACATGAGCCAAAGCAAACCCTTTCTTCTCTTCCAGAAGCAGATTGATTTTTATCTTTAATTCTCTATATGCGTGTATCTGCCGAGTGTCTGCACGTGAGCTCAGGTGCCTGGAGGTGTCAGAGCCCCTGGATCTAGTGTAATGGGAAGTTGCGAGCTGCCTGGCGTGGGTGCTGACAACCAAACCTTGCACAGGCTCAGCCACTCAGCCATGCCTCCAGCCCAACCCTCTTTGTTTGTAAATTGCTTGTTATCAGGTATTTTGTCACAGCGATGAAGAAAGTAACTATACAATAAGCAATATGGTTGTCAAATATTTTTCACGGATCCCTCTCTTCTCAGAAACCATTCAAAACACCCTACTGATCATAAAATTTAACTTGTCTTGAATTTACTGTTCACATAAGTGATAAATTTCCTCCTTTCTCACTTTTAAACTTCTCATGTCTTTCTCTTACCCAGTCACCCTTACTATATCGCTAGAATTATTTTCCTGGACTTTAATAAGTATGTTCCAGTAACTTTCCATTAAGGATCACGGTGAATTTTGATATAAAATATTTAGAAACTATCCATCAACTTCTGTTTGCCTCAGAAAATCTTGTAAAAAAAATCACGAGGAGATGATGAGCTTATAAAAATGCTTTTCCAGTCCCTTTATGGACAACCGTATCTTTCCGGCTTTGATGTGTCAACATATTTAATTATAATAACCGTCATTCCTACTCAGCCGCGCTTGCTTTTTGGTAGAATGCCAGCTGGATGGTGATGTGTTGTTTTTTAAAATGTGCTTGAGAATTCCTCTACAAAGTGTTAAGAATCACTGTATTACTATTTACGAGTGGATTAAACTTACTGGTCTCCTTCCCTGGCCTTTTTGGCAGGTATGGTTTTCTCTTTCCCGAGAAGCATGGCGCTGCCTTCCTCCCCCATGCTTTGTGACAGGGCACACACAATTCCATGGGCATTTTCCCGGTCACCTGACATGGCTCACCTGTGATTCCCCTGTACCCCAGGGATCTTTGTGTACCTGACACAGGGACCATGTCATTCCCTTCTTAAGGAATCTGTTCCTGGGGTCTCGCTGCCCCTGGAATAAAATGGAGGCTCCCAACCGCGGCTTTCAACACTCTACGTGAGATTGCTGCAGTGTGAGAGCCAACTCCTGCTCGTGCTCAGTCTCCTGGCCTTGGCTGTGCTCTGCTTGCCCCGCTGCCTGGCTGTTGCTCAAGTACACTAGGCTGCTTCTAATGTGGGAGAGAATCAATGTGAGGTCCCTCGGCCCTTTCACGTCACTCTGCTTTCTTACCCTGCGACTCATTCTACTCTAAAATCACCTTGCTCACTTAAAAAACCTGTTTGCTAGCCAGAGGTGACACATGCCTTTAATCCTAGCAACTGGGGAGGCAGAGGCAGGCGACAAGATCAGCCTGGTCTACAGAGTGAGTTCCAGGACAGCCAGGGTCACAGAGAGACACCCCGTCTCAAAAAACAAAAAAACCAAAAACCTAGGCAAAACAAAGCCCTACCTTCTGTGTACCACCCTCTAGCACCTACCGTTCGCTGCTGGACACCCTGGGCTCCCGGGGATCTTGCCCATCTTATTTACACCCGACACTTACACTTTATAGACTTAAAAGACAGATAGAAAAAAGTTCATCCAACGAATCAACCAGACGATGAGCAGAGGGGACAATCTGAGAGAAAATTGGTACCATTGTCAGAGAAAGACAGGAAGGAGTGGGGTGGGACAGACTTCCGGTCTAAGCAGTTTAAGGACAGTGGAGAGCCTGGTGTGAAGTCCCGGTAGTCCTTGGAGACAGAGTGGAGGCAAGTGGCGAGGAGCCACGTAGATCGAGGGTTACCCTTACACTTTGATTAGTGCATTTCTTCACCCGCCTGCTTTAATGGGTGTGGCGGTAATGATGCTGAGATGGGGTGGTGATGACAGTGATTATAGAAATTGGGTGGTGGCGGCAGCAGTGATGATGGAGGTGACAGTGGCAGTGGTAGGGATGGTAGTAGTGATGGTAATACGATTGGTGGTTAGTGATGGTGATGATATTGGTGGTGATGGACATGGTGGTCCTGGTGGTGGTGGTAAAGGTGTTGTTGATAATGATAGTGGTGGTGGTGATGGTAGTAGGGATGATGACAGGGATGGTGTTGATGAGGGTATTGGTGATGCTGTTGCTGGTGATGATGGAGATGATGTCATGGTGCTGGTGATAGTGATGGCAGAGGGTAAAACTGCTCACGAGGATGTTATCTGGAACATTCTTTAGAGATCCTGATCTTTGCTTGTTACGCAGGGAAGCATTGCCCAGAGTTATGTGAGCAGCCCGTAAATAATGGGGGACAGAGCCTGGGCCAAGTTTGTGCTGCCATCTTTTGCAGAATGACTAAAGTTGGAATAGAAACTGGACCCCAGCCATCCACTTCCTGTAAGTGGCAAGCCAATCTAACTGGGTTGCTGACATAGACTATTTCATGATGAGTGTTCAGATTATTTTTTTCCTATTTAAAAGATAAGCTTTCTCTTCGGGTTTAAATAGTAAGGTCATGCAGTGGTCAGGGGAAGGAGTTTTTCAGTAGCTGATTTGCCTTTGGGGAATATAAGAGAGCATGGCCTCAAACTCAGTCCAGAAGATGTACTTTAGCCTTCTGCTCCTCTTCAGAAAGACAGGAAACGAGGCTCTGGGGATAGTGAAGGGGGAGCAGGGGCGGTGGGAAAACACCTTCGCCAGGCAGGCAGAGTGAGAACGCCATCTGCATAGAGAGAGGCCCTGGTGCCCACCCACAGCGAAGAAAACAGGCCTCCTGACCTTTCCCACATAGGATCAGGCACTGGATGCTCCAATGCAAAGAACCAATGCAGAAGAGGAAAAGGCTGGCCAAATTCAGTGTCACAGTGACTGAGCAGACTGGGAAACAAAACTAGGAGGAGTGAGAAACCATTGCATACCACAGGAACCCACATCTCTGATGCCATACTAGAAATGAGACCCACATGTGCAAGAGCCTCTCTCCACCTAGCTCGGGACCCTGAGTTCCTAGAGGAGCTAAACTTTAAGAGAGTTCCAGGACAGCAGAGGCTACATAGAGAAATCCTATCTTAAAAATAAAATTGTAGGAGGCTGGAGAGATGGCTCAGAGGTTAAGAACACTGACTGTTCTCCCAAAGGTCCTGAGTTCAATTCCCAGAAACCACATGGTGGTTCACAACCATCCCTAATGAGATCTGACACCTTCTGGTGTGTCTGAAGACAGCTACAGTGATGGTGAGGAGGACATAGACCGAGAGAATCAGAAATGTGTTTAAAAAAAAAAAGAAAAAGAAAAACAACAGCAACAGAAAATACTCAACAATGATTTCTGGTATGTATGTAAACACAAAATATATACATATACACCAAAAAAATTTTAAATAACTGTCTACAAGTACAGGGTTTATCTTATTTTTATTTTATTCATTTATTTAGGGTATGCGGTAAACTTTTTTGGTTTTTTGTTTGTTTCGTTTCGTTCTTTCTTTCTTTTTGTTTGAGTTTTGCCGCGTAGCTTTGATTATCCTGGCTCTGTAGACCAGGCTGGCCTGGAACACATTGAGATCATCTGCGGCTGCCTTCCGAGTGCTGGGATTAAAGGCTTGTGCCACATGGCCTAGAGAAATGGTTCAGCAGATAGAGCACTGGCTGTTCTTCCCGAGGATCCAGTTCAATTCCCAGCAGCTCCACAGCAGCTCACTACTGTCTGTAACTCTGGGCCCAAGGGACCCAATACTTTCACACAAACATACATGTAGACAAAATGCCAATGCACATAAAATAAAAAATAAATCCATTATTTTAAAAAGATGTGCTTATTTCTATTTCATGTATATATGAATGCCTTTATGTGTGTATGTGTACGATATGGGGGACTAGTGTCCTCAGAGCTTAGAGGGACACTAGACCCTGGAATTGGAGTTGCAGAAGCTGCGAGTCATCACACAGGTGCTGGACACTGAACTCAAGTCCTCTGCAAGGACAGCGAGTGCTGGGACCCTTTGAGCCTTCTCTCTGGCCTCTACCAGTGAGGGTTTATGCCAGCCAGTCAAGGGGAATCCAGGTCAGCTTCGCCCCAGGCGTTATCAATACAAGTTCAAGTTTCAGAAAGAGAATGAACAATGTACTTTCCCAAACTGGAGATAATAAAAATCCTTTTAAAATGCTCACTGCAGGAAACAGTGTTTAATGCAGGAGCCATCTATAATGCTCACCACGATGAGGGTGGATCCCTGGCCCCAGAAGGCCTTACGAGAATTCTCCTGGCCTGGCAGAGCAGTGTCTCTTCGGGTCACAGCAGTGGCTACAGAGGGAAGTGGAACGGAGTGTCACAGCTGAGCTGGCAGATGACACTGGGGCCACTGTCATCAGTCGCTGTGGTCTCTGAGGAAACATGGATAGTGCCCAAAGGTGAGGGGCCACATGCACACAGGAGCGAATCCCTCTGTGCTTTTCTCTGTCTGAGCAAGAGAGGAACACGGCTAGAAATAGGTTCTGGAAACAGTAATTCTGCTCTGTGGAGGAGGGGATGGGTGGGACCAGCAGGCCAGGAGAGATGAGCCAGTAAAGAAGGGGTCAGGTGGGTGGCAGTAACGGATGTGACTGGATAGGAAGAGAGCTGTACCTGGTAGAACTAACTGTGCTTTCTAAAAGACCGGAAGCTGGAGGCTGAGGAGACAGATGCTTAGGTGGGTCAAAGGTTTGCTGAGCAAGCACGATTACCTGAGTTCAGATCCCAGGCCTCACATACAAAGCCAGCCACAGCAGTGCACATCTGTAACTCCAGTGCTGGTGAGACAGAGACGAACTCCGTCCTCCACAAAGGTGCACACATAGGCGCAGGTACAAATGAGTACACACCTTAAGAAAGAACGGAATATGAGGTAAAGAAGGAAGAAGAGTTCGGGTGCTGTACTGGCTGGTTTTGTGTGTCAACTTGACACAGGCTGGAGTTATCACAGAGAAAGGAGCTTCAGTTGGGGAAGTGCCTCCATGAGATCCAGCTGTGGGGCAGTTTCTCAATTAGTGATCAAGTGGGGAGGGCCCCTTGTGGGTGGTTCCACCTTTGGGCTGGTGCTCTTGGGTTCTATAAGAGAACAGGCTGAGCAAGCCAGGGAAAGCAAGCTAGTAAGAAACATCCCTCCATGACCTCTGCATCAGCTCCTGCTTCCCGACCTGCTTGAGTTCCAGTCCTGACTTCCTTTAGTGATGAACTGCAACATGGAAGTGTAAGCGGAATAAACCCTTTCCTCCCCAACTTGCTTCTTGGTCGTGATGTTTGTGCAGGAATAGAAACCCTGACTAAGTGTGTCAGCAAGGTGGAGTGGGAGGTGGTTCTGCTGCTCTGTGAGAGAGCCTATCATCTTGCCTTGTCCTGTTTCCTGTGTGGTCCCTTCCTTGTGTTCAAAGAGCATCTTCCCAGGAGCCTCTCTCCCATCACCATGTAGCTGTCTTCTGCTGTGCCCCTCGCCCTCCAGTGCCTTCTTACAAGGATCTCTGGGACGACATCATACAACCAGCCGTAGGTTCACGGGAGGTGATTTCAGACGCTTTCCTTCAGTCATGCCTGCCACATTGCTCTTGCCGCATATGAAGCACTGTTTACAGTTCAGGGGGTTAAGATATGGATGTCTCGGCTGGGGGTGGGGATGCTCACCCTTCCATGTATGCCCAGCATTTACATCATTGCCTGGACAGGAAGAACCACATTCACCCCTGAGACCCAACAGCCAGTCCCATGTCTCAGGCTGCAGAGCTTGGGGCCCACTGGCTGTGTTCTAGCCGTGTCGCGGTCCCTTTATGGACAGATGTCTCAGAGCCCCACCATGCTGTGCACTCCAAGTTTGAACTTAGTTTCTCACAGAGTCTTATGGCAGTGTGGACGCGGCACAGGCCGGCCTGCCACGTTCACTGTCCCGCCTGTGGAAAAGGAACCTCAGAAGAGAAGGGACTTCCTTCAGCTCTCCGAGAGCTTGAAGTGGGAGAGAACGCCTCAGCTTCACATTTCCACATTCAGAGAACACACCTCCCAGTGTGGAGAGGAGAGTCCTGTGGAGAGAGGGTGGGGTTCGTACTGGCCACGCCGGCTGAAATGCCTCGTACTGTCAAGGAAAGAACCCGATAGCCCTCTGCAGCAGTGAACTTGGAGTTACCATCCGTATCTGGAGAAGGTAGGACACCTGTGTGAGGAAGAGAGAAAATGCCAGGGCCTAGGTGGGTTCACAATGATCCCATTACAACAACAAAAGCCAAGGAGGGGGGTCATTACATCGACAAGCTGAAATGGTTTACACCTCTGAGTTTGATATGAGGATGAGGTAATGTCTCATCCTCGCAGTACCTGACACTGAGGGCAGAGGCTCACATCCCAACCTCAAATCTCAGCTCAGGTTTCTAAGCCATCATTCCCCTCCCCCTACCCCATACCTCCCCACCCCCTCACCCCTCACCACCACCCAGCAGCCTTCAGGCCTTCTGATTGCAGCTTCTCATAATGACCACCAGAGGGAGTAGCTCTCATTGTCGAAGGCTGATTTCCCCTCTGCCGGCACCCTCCAACCCCTTAGGTGTGTGGGGGGGTGGGTGGGTGGGGGGGTGCTCTTCTAGGGAATGAAAAGTGTAACAAAGGACAAAGAAAGTGCTGGACTTTGATGGGTCTAAGTAAGGACTCAAATGGAACCTTAATTCTGCATTTAAAACTCAGTCCCGCAGTAGGCAGGATGTGGTGTTGCAAGCCTTTAATCCCAGTCCCCTGGCCATGCTGATCTGAAATGCCTCCTAATGCCCAAGTAAAGAACAGGCAGCCCCCAGGTGATGGCGGCGCTGGACTTTAATACCAGCACTTGAGAGGGGGAGGCAGAGAGAGGCAGAGGCAGTGGATCTCTGAGTTCAAGGCCAGTCTGGTTTACAAAGCATGTTCCAGGACATCAAGAGCTACATTAAAAAATCTTGTTTTAAAAAGTAAAAAACAAAAACAAGAAGACTGAACTAATCAAGCAAACAAGCAAAAAAAAAAAAAAAAAAACCCACACACTATATATCAAAAGGCATTAAAACACATTCAGCAAAATCCAAAGTGAAAGACCACTTTGCCCTGAAAATAAATCTCTCTCTCTCTCTCTCTCTCTCTCTCTCTCTCTCTCTCTCTCTCTCTCTCTCTGTCTCTCTGTCTCTGTCTCTCCCCCCCCCCATTTTTCCAAGACAGTGTTTTTCTGTGTAGTCCTGGCTGTCCTGGAACTCACTCTATAGACCAGGCTGGCCTCAAAGTCACAAAGATCTGCCTGCTTCTGCCTCCCAAGTACTAGGATTAAAGGTGTGCACCCCGTCACCCGATCAAAATTTAATTCATTTTTATTTTTGAGACAAGTTCTCTCTGTATAGTCTGGGCTATCTGGAACTCACTCTGTAGACCAGGCTGGTCTGAAACTCACAGAGATCCTCCTGCTTCTGCCTCCCAAGCGCTGGGACTAAAGGCGTGCGTCATTACCACTCTGCTGAAATTGAAATGTTAATGGAAAACAGAAGTAGGAAAAGATATCTGTCTAATGAAAGATGATTCATGTGAGTAAATTGAAATTTTATACTATAAAGAAAGATACTTGACTTCAGTGATGAGAAAATGCAAGCCAGTAAGCAACATCCCTCCATGGCCTCTGCATCAGCTCCTGCTGCCTGACCTGCTTGAGTTCCAGTCCTGACTTCCTTTAGTGATGAACAGCAGCATGGAAGTGTAAGCTGAATAAACCCTTTCCTCCCCAACTTGCTTCTTGGTCACGATGTTTATGGAGGAATAGAAACCCTGAGTAAGACAGAGATGTTACTATTAGCACAGGGAAGACCACTCATCGACGTGGTTACAGTACAGCATTGGGGATGTAGCACAGTGGTAGAGTGCTTGCCTGACATAGGCAAGGTCCTGGGTTCAATCCTAGCACCACAACAAAACAAGAGTCACAGCATTGATTAGGGCCAGGAGCAACCTCACTTCCCGTAACATGCTGTGTCTCCAGAAAACCATGATTCATGGTTCTACCATGACCCACCAACTCTGTTCCCAGGCATATAGCACACAGACAGGAACAAGAAAGTATACCACAGGACATACAAGGGGCCAGCAAGATGACTCAGCGGATAGAGGGGCTTGCTGCTGATCCTGAACTGGAATTTAACCCCAAGACCTATGTAAAGGTGGAAGGAGAGAATTAACTCCCAAGAGTTGTCCTCTGACCTTCGCACATGTGCTGTAGCATGCATGCATGACAGCCACTCACAAAATAAATAATGTAATAAAAGTTCCTTTTTTAAAAGATGTGCAAGAATGTTCACAGTAGAAGCAGACAGATCTCTGTGAGTTCGAGGCCAGCCTGATCGCCAGAGCTAGTTCCAGGACAGCCAGGAACCCTGCCTCCAAAAAAAAAAACAATCAAAAAATACAAAACAAACAAACAAACAAACAAACAAAACAAACTGGGGTGGGGGTTATAGTAATACAACTCATGTAACCAGAAACCTATCAGCAGGAAAGTAGGAAAACCACAATAGTCACACCATAAAATACTACACGGCAAGAGGAACCCCACCAACATACAACAAGTCAAGATTGTGACTCAAATGCACAATCTTGAGCCAAGCAATCAGTCTCCAAAGAGTACACGATATATAATTCCTCTTTTCTTTCTTTTCTTTTTTTTTTTTTGTTTGTTTGTTTTTTTGTTTTTTCGAGACAGGGTTTCTCTGTGTAGCCCTGGCTGTCCTGGAACTCACTCTGTAGACCAGGCTGGCCTCAAACTCAGGAATCCGCCTGCCTCTGCCTCCCAGAGTGCTGGGATTACAGGTGTGTGCCACCACCGCCCAGCTTCTTTTCTTTTGTTAAAGATTTATTTATTTTATGTATATACGTACACCATTGCTCTCTTCAGACATACCAGAAGAGGGCATCAGATCCCATTACAGATGGCTGTGAGCCAGCATGTGGTTGCTGAGAATTGAACTCAGGACCTCTGGAAGAACAGTTGGTGCTCTTAATCACTGAGCCATCTCTCCAGCCCCCAATTCCTTTTGAACCTTTATTAAATTCAGAAATCTAGGTAAGGCTGGGTTGGTGTTCACCTATAGTTCCAGTACTTGGGAGTTAGAGGCAGGTAGACCAGGGGTTCAAAGTCATCATGGGCCATGAGTTTAAGGTCACCTGTGCTCATGAGGGACTGTCTTTAAAAAGGCAAATTAGCCGTTGGTGGTGGCACACACCTTCATCCCAAGCTCAGGAGGCAGAGGCAGTGGATCTTTGCGAGTTCAAGGATAATCTGGCTAACAAAGCAAGTTCCGGGACAGCCAGGGCTGTTATTCAGAGACTCTGTCTTGACAAAAGGGGAAGGGGCAGAAAATATTTAAAAAGAGTAATGCTGGGGTCTCAGTACTGAATCAGAAAGTGCCTCTCACTCTAACCAAAAGCCTACCTGCTATTGTTACCCAGTTACAATGAAAAAAAATGAGTCTTTTCCAATGGCGTCTCAGTGGGTGTATCGGCTGCTCTTCAGAGCAGGCCCAACTGAGCGATGCCAGGGACATGCATGACCTACACAGAACAACTTAATGATATCTGTAGACTTTTGTCTCCTATTGTTTTGTTTGGGAATTTTTGATTTATTTGCCTTTTATTTGTTTATTTGGGTTTTGATTTTGTGGATTGTGTGTGTGTGTTGTTTTTTGTTTTTTAAAAGAGAGGGAAAGAAAAGGTGTGTTGTTTGCTGGGTAGGGGTAGGAAGGTGAGGAGAATCTGAGAGGAGTTGGAGGAAGGGAAAATTGCAATCAGAATATATCGTATGGGAATTTTTTTCAATTAAAATTGAAAATCTGGGTGGGGTGGTGCATGCTGATCTCTGAGTTTGAGGCAAGCTTGGTCTACAGAGTGAGTTCCAGGACAGCCAGGGCTACACAGAGAAACCCTGTCTCAAAAAATAAAAAAATTAGAAAGAAAGAAAGAAAGAAAGAAAGAAAGAAAGAAAGAAAGAAAGAAAGAAAGAAAGAAAGGGAGGGAGGGAGGGAGGGAGGGAGGGAGGGAGGGAGGGAGGGAGGGAGGGAGGGAGGGAGGGAGGGAGGGAGGAAGAGAAAAAGCTCCTCCCCCCCCCCCCCCCCAAGCCAGTGATGGTTGGTCTGGGTAGAGTGCTTGCCTGTGTTTCCTGAGGCTTTGGCTGCCATCTGAAATGTACATAAACCAAGTGTGATTATGCATGCCTGTAATCCCAGCATCCCATTCGGGAAGCAGAGGCAGGAGGATTAGAAACTCAAGGTCATCCTTGGATAGATGCTAAGTCTGAAACTAGCCTGGGCTATAGGAAAATTTGCCTTTTAAGGCAAAGTATGTTGATGGGGGAGGGGACTGGATGGTGGTGGAGGGGACTGGAAACAGGCTCAGTGGCTAGGAGCACCTGGTGGCCTTGCGGAGGACCAGGGTTTGATTCTTCGAACCTGAATGGGGGCTCAAAATCATCCATAACTCCAGGTCCAGGACATCTGGTGACCTCTTCTGACCTCTGAGGACACTGGTCACACATGTGATGCATTTACATACATGCAGGCCACACATAAAAAATGAATAAATCTAGAAAAAGAAAAGCAGAGATGAGGGTGGTGGTCACCTGGGGAAGGGAAGGCCCTGTGAAGGCGGGGACAGGAGAGCCGCTGGCCATGCTCTTTCTGCCTATTGATCACTTACAGAGTGAGGCAGCAGGAGTGATTTTATTTTATGAAAATATACCACTTTGGACACACTTGGGCTTTTCCTGATGGATGGTGATGTGGTTGGATAAATGTGCCTAGTTCCACATGTAAGGGAATGGTTCTCTTGGAGGAGGTGCACGCCTTAACAGGTGGGCCTAGTTCCACATGTAAGGGAATGGTTCCCTTGGGGGAGGTGCACGCCTTAACAGGTGGGTTAAGATCACTGGAGAGAAACACATTGTCTTTATCCACTTTTTGTCCCAGGTTTCTTTCTTTTCTTTTCTTTTCTCTTCTTTTCTTTTCTTTTCTTTTCCTTTCCTTTTCCTTTCTCTTTCTTTCTTTCTTTCTTTCTTTCTTTCTTTCTTTCTTTTTTTCTTTCTTTCTTTCTTTCTTTCTTTCTTTCTTTCTTTCTTTCTTTCTTTCTTTCTTTCTTTCTTTCTTTCTTTCTTTCTTTCTGAGATGGAGTCTCACTATGTAGCCCCAGCTGACTTGTAACTTGCTGTGTAACCAGGCTGGTCTCGAACTCACAGACCCCAGCGCAGGTATTAAAGACAAGCCCACTACTCATGACCCCAAGTCAGATATTTTGTTGAAGAGACAGAAGATAGACCAACATGTGATGCATTTTAAATCAATTTCCACCTTCCCAGAGACAAAGATTCTTTTTCAGGGTCTGTGTGTGTGTGTGGTGTGTGTGTGCAGATGCACATGAGTACTGGTGTGTCAAAGGTCAGCTTTGACACCACAGGATAAGCCGAGTCAGGCAGCAATGACCCCAATAGGTCATCAAGGATTGGGGTCAGAGCTGAAAGTGTCTGATGGGGGTCAGTCCAGAGTGCGACTGACCAGGGCTGCTGCCTATGGCATCCAGCAATTAGCAAAAAAGAAAAATGTGAAATCAAAGACACACACACACACACACACACACAGTGGTTGAAGCAAAGGCAAGCTCCAGCATTTTTCTTTTCTCTTAAAACTTTTTATACCCTTTAGGCAAATTTTTTCTGTTTATCAAGTTACCTCAGCCACAAGTTAAATAATCACCACAAAAACATATTCTTCAAAAACAGATTAGAATCATTACACAAGAGGAAATTACAACAGGATTATTGATTATGTGTTTCTTTTTTTTGAAACATATCTAACTAAACAATTCTCATCTTTCTTTCCACAAGCTCATTGTAATCCCAAAGCAATAATTTTTTTTTTTTTTGTCAGAGATTAACAAAGTTTAAGCAGACCAAGTCTATATACAGGAGCAGGTTTCTCCCTATGCTTGGCTGGGGACAATCTGTACTTACTAAGGGACAGGTCGTCTATCTCGCTTCTTATTTTGAAGTCTAGATCAGCGAGCCTGGCTAATCTATTTCATGGTGCACACGGAAAACCTGTTACCACATCCCTAGATCACAAGATCAGGGAATCAGGCCCAGCCTAGCGTGAATGCTTCCTTTGATGGTTAACCAGTCCCAAGCCTATTTTCCTTGCTACTCTGATTCTGTGCTTGTAAGGCGTGGGCGCCCCCTGTGCTCCTTTCTCTGACTTGCGCAGCTCTTGCCATCTATAAGGAAGGGGCTCAGCCTATTCCTGATTCTAACTTTAAACTTTTATCAACTACCCTGACTTCCCAAAATTACTTAAATCAAGCTAACTTCCTAAAACTCCCAACATCAAATCGGGAATTCCGTAAATCATTATTAATTCATCTAACAGCATTACCTCAAGAAATTTCATCTTCATGTTGATCTGTAGGAATTTTCCCAACAGAGTGGGCTATCACCAGGAAGTAATCACACCAGGCTGTGGGTCTCCCGCTGTCCACTGATGCCAAGTGAAGTGAATGAAGAGAATGGCGATGACAAACCTGAGAAGGCACATCTGTAGGGCAAGGCAACCCAGGAGGAAGACTTCGGGGCCACGCCTTTCCAGAGTGTGCCCATCTTAGTAGCCGAGCAAGGACAGTGCCCGTCTTCAGTGAGCGCACTTGTCCTCTGTAGCCCGCATGCATGGCGCCTGCCGCTGGTGCCTGCAGAGGGCAGAGGTGTTGGATCCCCCGGAGCTGGAGCCGCAGACGGTTGTGAACATGGGTTCAGGGAACAGAACCTGAGTCCTCTGCAAGTACAGTAAGCACTCTTGACTGCTGACCTGTCTCTTCACCCCAAAGGGAAATATTCAAAAGAATGAATAGATGGTAGTGATGGGTGGAGGTTGCTAGCATTCCTTCTAAGCTCCGCCCAGGTAAGCCTGACTCAAACAGATATGCGGTTTGCCCCACCTCACTCTCCTACCCTCCTCTCTCTGACCCTTCTCTCCACATTCCTCAGACCCCTCTGTCTCCAGGTGTTCAAGGCCGGCTCCTCCTCCTCCTCCTTCCCCCCTCCCTCCTTCCGTCTCCCTCCTTCTCTCTCTCCCTGCCTTTCTCTGTCTTTACTCCCTCAAGTCCCCTCCCCATGCCCTAAATAAACTCTACTCTATACTATACCAATCTTATGGCTGGTCCCTCAGGGGGAAGGGATGCCTCAGCATGGACCTATGGAGGCACGCCCCTTTCCACCTCAGCATACTGTGCGTCTACCAAACATATTCTGCTTCTTCCATATATATATGTTGTGATATATATATCCCAACATGTGTGGTTGGAGAACAACACAAACTAATGCGACTCTGGTTAGAACCTCAGCAACCAGGGAAGTGGAATTACCCTTGGCCGTGGTGTGAAGGGGTGGAGCTGACCAGGCAGGGCGCGATAGTTGAGTTCAGTGAGGTGTGCAAGTTATGCCAGATGGTGGAGGAACCACCTAGATCTTCAAGTCTAGAGCGGGGAGAGGTCAGAGCTGGAGGTTCCAGAGGCAGACCATTCTACCGAGACAGGAAACGAGCCACCAGCCCAAGGGGGCACGAGGAATCAAGGGCAGGCACGGTGGCATCTACCTCTAATCTGGACACTTGGGAGGCAGAGACTAGAAGCCATCTTGATCTAGAGGAGGGAGAACGGAGGAACCCAAGGAAGAGTAGCTTGGGCCCGGGAGGCGAAAGTGGCGGAGAGGCTTCAGGGACGCGTCCTGATCAGAGCTGACTGAGCCTGCTGACCAAACAAGATGAGCAGCCTGCCTGTCGGCGGGGAGCCTGGGAGCACAATTTGTGTAATGTTGTTGTGTAAAGTGTGAAGCTGAGGAGCTACGCGGTGTGGGAGATGGAAGGAGCCCCAGCCCAGCTTTTCTGGGTTCCTCTGAGGCAGATGAAGGAGAGAGATGTGGGCACAGGGCTTCCCGATGCCGACTGTTGCAGCTTGTTTGTGAAGGAAGAACAGAGCAGTGGACAAGTGAGAAAGCAAGGAACATTGGGCGAGGCTGAGGGGCGCCAGCCTCTCCATTCCCCTTGGGCTGTGATTCTCAACTTCCCTGATGCTGCGACCCTTTAGCACAGTTCCTCATGTTGTGGTGACCCGCAACCATAAAATTATGTGTTGTTACTTCATAACTGTAATTTGATTACTGTTATGAATGGTAATGCAAATATCTGATATTCAGGATATCTGATATGCGACCCCTGTGAAAGGAACATTTGACACCCTCGGGGTCTCGACCCACATGTTGAGCACTGCCCTTGGGGTTTCGCCTTCTTGCCCCGTACCTTGAGCAGATTCTAGAGGGTGGGAACCGCGGTTCAGCAGATAAGGCATTGCCTAAGTGCACACTGATAAGGATGAAAGAGGTTTCTCTTCCGCCTTCCTTTAGCCTGGTCCCAGCAGAGGGATTCCAAGGTTTCCTCTAGGAAAAGGGATCTGGCGTGGGCGGAGCAGGGGGCCCTGGCGCTGGGCTGGGCTGGGCTGGGCTGGGCTGGGCTGGGCTGGGCTGGGCTGGGCGAAGCTGGCCCTGCCCCTTCAACATAGAGCACTGCCGGTGTGAGTGTGTGGAGCCTCCTGAGCCAGCTCAGCATGGTGGAGTTCGCCCCCCTGTTGCTTCCATGGGAGCGCAGGCTCCAGACCTTCGCGGTCCTTCAGTGGGTCTTCTCCTTCCTGGCCTTGGGTAAGAGGGTAGCTATGGACACACATGGGATGGGCAGGGCATCCACGGCGGGAGCACAGGATGCTCGGTGGAGAGATTCAGGAGGGGGCTTTGCCGGGGTCTGCCAGAGCCTCGTGTGGATATGTTGGGTCTCCCATGTCTTAGGCAGACTTTACTTCCCTGGACTTTGGGGCAGTTGCAGCCAGGGTTTAGCTGCGAGCTGCTGAGGGCTGGAGAAGCATCCGATGCTGGGGGATGCCTCTGAGAGGGAAGCTCTTCCGTTTACCTTTCAGAAAAGGGAGCTGGAACCGAGGCCGGGAACGAAGGGACCGGCCTCCGCGTCACCTCCTGAATGATGGAGATGCCAGTGTCACCCCATATGTGGGGTCCTTGTAGGTGAAATGCAGAGAGCTGGGAACCTCTAGGAAAGGCAGACCTGACCTGGCTCCTGAGGTGTGGCTCTGTCCCACTCCACCCTGTGGTTCTCCAGCGCCGCTGTGGCCCGGGAAGGAAGAGTGACCGGGAGCGCAGGGCGGGGCCTTAGCTCCTCTGTTGGCTCCAGGCTGGGGAAGGACTGCACCTCAGGACCCCTCCGATTCAGCCTGGGTCCAGATCCTGCTGCCTGTCAAAACATTCACACGCTCAGTACATGTTTTACACACACACACACACACACACACGTATGTATGTATGTACACGTGCGTATGTGTTCCCACCTCACAATGTTTCATCTGTAAAGTTTATTCTTGCAAAGTGGGCCTTCCAGGATCACACCTTTGGCCCCCATTTTACATGGGTCTGCACCTCTATTCCAGGGTCCGTAACCATTTTAAGTACCCCTGGAAGCAGCCAAGCAGAGGAATCGCGTACTTGAAAGGCCCAGGCTGTGAATCTGGAGCCTGGCAACTGCTCCTTCCAGAGGAAGAAGGGCTGGGGGATGGGCAGAGGCCGGGAGGAGGTGTGGATACAGAACATAGATGATGGGCGGGCAGCCTAGGCCCGGGCTCTGGAGACCCAGAGCTACATAGTTCATAGCCACAATCTCACAGGGCTCATGGACACCAGGCGCAGCCTGCCTCCTGTGTCCCCGAGGACAGAAGCTTTCTGACTGGACGAACCCACCCCATCCTTGCGGCCTGTGGTACCTTCCTGGGCCTGGGCCTGGGCCTGCTCTTGCATAGACCTGGCCAGACCAAGGAGTAGAGAACAGAAGTCAGGGCTGGGGAGGACAGAGCCGGGGAGGACCGGCTGGAGCAATTTGAGGAAAAGGCTCTGGGCTCTTTCTTGCCTAGCCAGGGACATTTTACTTTTCCCCTTATCCTGAGGGCAAAGGAGAACAATAGACTCAGCAGGGAAGTGACAAGGTCCAGTCCGGTGTCAAAGATCCCTGAGCCAGCCCGCTGTGTGTGGGGGGATGGGGAGATTAAAGGCGACCAGAGGCTCCACCAGTGGTCACCAAATCAGGGCCAAGACCAGCCAGAGTGGTTTTGCTTTCTTTTGTTTTTTTCTGTCTAAGATCCAAAAGTGGATATCATTTCTAAAAGATTAAATTTTAAACTGCTACTTAAGTACCTCCAGAGTGTCTCTCGTTCTGCATCTCCAGAGTGTCTCTCGTTCTGCATCTTAAGTCACAAGTTCTGAAATGTCTAAAATATTTGCTGTCTTCCCTCATTTTTTACTGTGATGATGATGATAATGATGATGGTTATGGTGGTGGTGATTTTGGTGCTGAAGGATCTACAGTGTCTACAAAGCATGAGGATCTGAGTTTGATTCCCAGAACCTCTGTAAAAAAATGTCAGGCATGGCGACACATACTTGTAATCGTAGCAGAATCAGGAAGATCCCTAGAACTTGCTGGCCAGGTAGCCTAGACTAATGGGTGATCCGTTAGGCTAATGAGAGACACTGTCTCAAAAGAAGGTGGACAGTCTTCCTGAGGTGGACACTCAGAGTTGTCCTCCGGCCTTCACATAAATGCATACATGTGAGTGCACACCCACACCCACAGGTGAACACACACACACACACACACACACACACACACACGTGTCATAACAAAAAGATAAGCCGAGGCAGGATGGGGGAGTGTAGTCCACAGACTACTGCTTAAGGGAAGTTTTTAAGAATTGTGAGGTTTGAGCTGGGTGGTGGTGGCGCATGCCTTTAATCCCAGCACTTGGGAGGCAAAGGCAGGCGGATTTCTGAGTTCAAGGCCAGCCTGGTCAACAGAGTGAGTTCCAGGACAGCCAGGGCTACACTGAGAAACCCTGTCTAGAAAAACAAGTAAGCAAGCAAGCAAACAAACAAACAAACAAAAGAATAGTGAGGTCTGGGCTGGGGACAAAATCTTGCCAGTGAAGCACTTACTGCACAAACATAGGATTAGGGTTTGGACACTGTCTTAGGGTTTTACTGCTGTGAACAGACACCACGACCACAACAACTCTTATAAAGAACACCGTCTAACGGGGGCTGGCTTACGGTTCAGAGGTTCAGTCCATCCGTCAGGGAGGGAAGAGCGGCAGCATGTAGACAGACGTGGTGCGGTGCTGGAGAGGTGGCTGAGAGTTCCAAGGGTTGACCCGGGGCAGCAGGAAGAGAGAGTGAGCCTCTGGGCCTGGCTTGAGCATCTGCCTCAAAGCCCACTCACAGCAGCACTTTCTCCACCAAGGCCACACCCACTCCAACAAGACCACACCTCCTAACAGGGCAGTGCCTAGGAGCTTATAGGAGCCATTTTTATTCAGACCACAGACTCCCAGCACCCGCAAAAACACCAGGTGGGGTTGGTGGCTTGCCAGTAATATCAACACAAAGGAAGAAGAGACAGAGATCCCTAGGGCAAGCTGGCCAGCTACACTAGTCCAATCAGTGAGCACTGGGTGAGAGAGAAAGAGACAGAAAGACACAGAGAGAGAGAGAGAGAGAGAGAGAGAGACCCTGCATCAATACCAGAGAGTCACAGAGGGATAGAAAAACTTAAAGGTTAGAGAATGACAGAGGAAGACACACTGGCACCTGAACACATGTGTGCCCACATATGAACACACACACATACATACATACATACATACATACATACTTACAAACCACATACACACCAAGAAGAATGTGAGTCTACAATGTGAGTCTAGAGCCTGCCAACACTCAGCTTCCCAGGCAGGGAAGTCTGAAGGAGGAAGAAAAGACAGAGGGGGATTGGAACAGCTGGCTCAAGCTGGACATATGGCGTGGACGCAGCTGGGAAGGTCAGTTAGGAACAGGCACCGAAGGCTCGGGCCCCAAGCCAAACGCTTTCCAGATGGGCTACTCATCGCTTCTGTTTCTTTCCGCTCTCACATCTCTCTCTTGTGTGTGTGTGTGTGTGTGTGTGTGTGTGTGTGTAGTAAGGTTCCTCAGTCTTGGTCCATGCTGTTCCTAGATGGTTTTGTTTTATATTTTATATTGTTGAATGTGTTATTGTGTTGGCACGGGCCAAGCACTGAATCCCAGGTGTCACCTGCTAGCTGGGCTACAGCAAGGCCACACCCACTCCAAGCTCCTTAGCCAGTGTGCATAGCCTCTCTGAGTCTAAAAAGTAGCAGTTTAAGACAGGTGTGGTGACATGAGGCTTTGATCCCAGCACTTGGGAGGCTGAGGCAGGTGGATTTCTGAGTTCAAGGCCAGCCTGGTCTACAGAGTGAGTTCTAGGATAGCCAAGGCTACAAACAGAGAAACTCTGTCTCGAAAACAAAACAAAGCAAAAGAACAAAATTGTAGGGGTTTAAGAAACCTCAGGCTTAGCTGGGCATGGAGGCATATACCTTTGATCCTAGCACTTAGGATCCCTGTGAGTTCAAGGACAGCCTGATATGCATCATGAGTTCTAGAACAGCCAGAGAGCTACATTGTAAGACCCTGTTTTCAAAAAACCAAAACCAAAACAACAATAATAAAAGAAACTGCAAGCTTTTTAAAGATTGGGTGAAGGAAGGAAGGAAGGAAGGAAGGAAGGAAGGAAGGAAGGAAGGACTACCTTCCTAAATTACCAAGCAGACCCATCTGGGTTTGCTGTTAACAGGGCAGAGAAATAAGTCTGGAGCAGACGGCCAAGTTGCATCCTTCCAGTTGAGGGGAAAGCCTTCTGATTTTCCTAAACTTTTTTTTTCCTGTCTGCAAAAGTAACTCATTCAAACATCACTCCAACCATTAAGTAAGAGACTTCCCACAATCCTCCCCTCCAGGTAGCCTCTGTTTAAACAGCGAATTTTTCTTCTTGAGACAGGGTCTTATTGAGTGGGAGCCCCTGCAGACACTTTTGGGTTGACTCAACAGGGAAAGAGCTGTTGCTGTTTTATTGCTTTTGCTTGTTTGTTTGTTTTGTTTTTGACGTTAAAAAGTTGGGGTTCGGTGGGGGAGATGGCCCAGTTGGGCATGTGCACAAGTGTGAGAACCTGAGCTGATTGTCCACACCCACATACCAGGCTGGACACGGCAGTGTGTGACAGGAAGTCAGCTCTGGGAAGACAGGAGGATCAGGGCCATTCCTGCCAATCATCCTGGCTGAATCAGTGAGCGCCAGGGTCAGTGAAAAACTCTTGTCTCAAAAAATATGTAGTGGGTTACATTGATGGATTTCTATATGTTGAACCATCCCTGCATCCCTGGGATGAAGCCTACTTGATCGTGGTGAATGATAGTTTTGATGTGTTCTTGGGTTCTGTTGGCAAGAACTTTATGGAGTATTTTTGCATCGATGTTCATAAGGGAAATTGGTCTGAAGTTCTCTATCTTTGTTGGATCTTTGTGTGGCTTTGGTATCAGCATAATTGTGGCTTTATTGAAGGAATTGGGTAGTGTTCCCTCTATTTCTATTTTGTGGAATAGTTTGAAGAGTATTGGTGTTAGGTCTACTTTGAAGATCTGGTGCTTTTTTTGGTTGGAAGACTTTCAATGACCACTTCTAGTTCTTTAAGGGTTATGGTCTATTTGATCCTGATTTAATTTAGGTATTTGGTGTCACCTGGGAGGCTCTGCTAGTACATGACAAATACAGAGGGAGAATCTCTCATCCAACTATTAAACTGAGCACAGGGTCCCTAGTGGATGAGATAAAAGACCAAAGGAGCTGAAGGGGTTTGCAGCAACGCCATAGGAGGAACAACAATATAAGTCACCAAGTACTCCCAGAGCTCCCAGGGACAAAACCATCAACCAAAGAGTACACTTAGAATTTCCCATGGCCCCAGACACATCGGCAGCAGAGGACGATCTTGTTGGACACCAAATTGGGGAGAGGCCCTAGATCCTGGAAAGACTTGATAACGTAGTGTAGAGGAATACAGGACAGGGAGGTGGGGGTGGGTTGATTGGGGAAGGGGAGATGGCTTATGGGATTTTTGGGGGAGGGAGGAACCAGGAAAGGGACAACATTTGAAGTGTAAATAAAGAATATTCCTAATTAAAAAGAAAAAAAATAAGGTGGAGGGGTTAGGGATTGATGGCAGTAGTAAAGCACCTGCCTAGCAAATACAAGGCCCTGGGCTAGGTCCTCAGCCCCAGAGGGGAAAATGGAGGGTGACAGAGAAAGACACATGACCTCTGACCTCTGGATTCAACATGCACATGCTCACATGGGAACTGCACACCCACACAAGCATGCATATACACATATGCACACACACACACACACACACACACACACAGAGAGAGAGAGAGAGAGAGAGAGAGAGAGAGAGAAGGGAGAGAGAGAAATATTTTGCAAGAAGGGTTTCTCTATGTAACTGAGGTCTGAATTTGCAATCCTCCTGCTTTGGCCTCCAAGAGCTTTGATTGCAGGTGCACATTACAGCAGCTGCTGCCTATTTCCAGTGCAAAAATTTTTCATGAAAAGCATAAATAAATAAAATCTAAGTCAACCTCCCTCCGTGTCTCCTGCTTGGAGGAGCTCCCCTCCTCCCCCCGGGGGAGGGTGGGGACATGTGTGCTGGCCTCTGTTCCTACACAGGCTGGCACTGATTCCAAGCCCTCTACAACCAGAAAGTGACAAAACCATAAGCCACTGCTGGTCCTGTCTCTCCGTCCATGCCTTACAGGGGTCCAGGAAGAGAGGCAGATATCTGGGATTTTCCACAGACACCATTTGTCTGAGTTTCTGAATGAACCCCTCGCCATTTTTTATTTGTAAATAATTTCATGGCATTTAAAAACAAATAACAAACACGGATTCAGTCTAAGCATCTACTAATGGAAACACAAAATGTGCTAAATACATATAATGGAACATTGCTAGAAAAGGTGTGACTTCCTAAGACCCCACACTACAGTACACCTGGAGAAGTCAGAATCATTGTGACATGGGTGGATGCCCCCCTGGGCTAGGGAGGCGGTGACAGGCAGTGTCTCCTAAGTATGGAGTTTCTGTAAAGAGTTCTGGCAACAGATGATGCCAGTGGCTGAATAGAAGATGTATGTAATTGTACTATATACTTACAATGGCAAGGTGACACACTGTACGTTTTACTAGAACCAAAAACTTTAGAGCAGGTCTGGGGAGTCAACCCAATGCAAGTGTGAGGACCAGAGTTCGAATCTCCAGACCTTTTGTAAACTCTGGGTTGGCATGGCAGCCCATCAGTAATTCCAGCACTTAGAAGGCAGAGACGGGGGATGCTGGACTATGGTAGCTAGACTAGCATGTACGATGCTCTGGGTTCAAGTGACAATAAGGTGGGAAATGATGGGATAATGTGATGAGCAGTTGATGAAGATTCCTGATGTCATACATATGTACACCCCACACACATGTGAACACACACATGTACACCTGCCACATATAAACACACACGTGTACACCCACCACATAAGAATACACACACATGCACACCCCACACACATGTGAACATGCACACATGCATACCCACCACATACGAATGCAAAAACAAAACCCAACAAACGTATATAACAAAACTTCAAGTGCCTCAAGCACAACACTGAAAGATAGCTTCTCAGGGACAAGATTTTATTGGCTGCTCATGACTGGCCCACAAGCAGTTGGTACCTTGTAGACGCTCCAGGCAGAATGAGTATTTGTGACCCAAATCTATACCCTCTGACTTCTAAATCTTTAGTGTTCACATGGTCAAGTCCCACCCTGCAACCTCACACCATCAAGTCTGTCCCCTGTCTTCTCCAAGCACTTTACAACTGCGTCTTGCTTTCTTTAAGAATCTGAGGGCTGACTCAGTGGTGGTGGTGGTGCACACCTTTAATCCTAGCACATAGGAGGCAGAGGAAGGCAGATCTCTGAGTGTGAGGCCAGCCTGGTCTACAGAGTGAGTTCCAGGATAGGACTACACAGAGAAACCCTTCCTCAAATAGAAACAAAGAAGGAATTTGAGGGCTGTGGATGCAGCTCAGTGGGGAGTGCTCGCCTAGCGTGCTCCAGGCCCTGGGTTGGATCCTTATAAACCAGGCCTGGTGGACACCAGTAATCCCAGTATTGGAAGGTAGAGGCAGAAGGAATTGAGGTTCAGAGTCATCCTTATCTACACAGAAAGTTTGAGAGCAGCCTGGGATACTTGAGATCCCACTTCACAAGAAAAACAACAAAAACAAGCAGATAAAAAGAAGTCAGGGCCTGCGTGTGGCTCGGTGGTGAGGAGAGCACTTGACTGGCAGGTGCACGTCCACGGGCTTGATTATGGCACTGAAAAGGAACATCAGCGAGTGGAAGACATGTGGCACCAGTGAGGGTGAGGTCGTCCTATGGGACCGGTGCTCCAGCAACTGGCGGAAGGCCCTGAGGATGGCTAGAAAGTGGCCTCCAAAAAGGAGTGCCTCTTTTTCCTCTGGGATTCCCTAAGGTAATCAGAAGGCAGAAGTTAATTCAACCCATGGCTTCGTTTTTCATGCGCCTGCTGAATGCATGTGGCTTCCTGGGCATGGGAGTAGTGAAGGCTGAGACACCTGAGGTAGTGGGGTGGGGGGGTGACTTTAGACTGGGTCCCAAGCCAGCATGCCATGTCCTGGTGTCTGAGGCGTGGAAGATGGTCTCCTCCTCTCAGTGGTGTGTGCTGGACAGGGTCAGGGCTCTGCAGGGGCGGGGGGGGGGAGGGGAGGGATGGGGGGGACAGGCTGCTGCAGGCATGGGGGAGTTGCAGGCAAGTGGGGGGAGGGCGCTGCAAGCACAGGGGGGGTGCTTCAGGTGTGTGGGGGGTGGTGGCTGCTGCAGGCACGTGGTGGAGGGTGCTGCAGATGTGGGGGCACAGTCATGGAAGAGCTAAACTAGGGTTTTACCTGCTTTTCTTGCAGTGTTAACTCTCCTGCTTCTCTCCCAGCCCAGCTCTGTGTGGCCATCTTCGTTGGCCTCCTGTTCACGAGGTTCTGGCTCCTATCTGTCCTGTATGCCACCTGGTGGTACCTGGACTGGGAAAAGCCACGGCAGGGAGGCCGGCCCATCCAATTCTTCAGACGAATGACCATATGGAAGTACATGAAGGATTACTTCCCCGTCTCTGTGAGTACCAGGCTTTGGGGGTCAGAGGGCCCCTGGGCCACTCATTTCTGTGGGGCCAGGAGGTCTGAGAAGCAGAAGGCTGGCTGGGAGGCAGGGGCCTGGGCGAGGCCCGTGTCTGCATTGTGGGACCACATGGTCACTGCATGCCTGCATTGTGGGACCACATGGTCACTGCATGCCTGGTTGTGGGACCAGTATGGTCACTGGTGAATAAATGTGGTTTGAAGGGGCAAAAAAATGTGTCTTATAGGAGCAAAGCTATCAGCAATCCTGGTTTTGAGTGAGATGACAAACAGTAAGTCTTAAGGGATCATGTGACCCCACATTGCATTAAACAGATAGGGGGACTTGAGGGTGTGACCCAACATACAAACTCCCAGGTGGAATGTTTCTGCACTGGTACAGGACTGCCACAGAGTCCATCCTGTCTTACCATGGGCAGGCTGAACATTCTTAGGCAAGGTTTGGCCCATGCTGGCCTCAGTGTCCCTAAGGGTCAACAAGTAGCGAGACATCTCCTACCGGGAGTGTCTTCAAATCTGGCGGCTTTGGTTCACGGCACTTTTGGGTCAGTGTGAACACGTGGCCTTGGCCTTGGAAGCTGGTCCTGAGTGGAGCAGACTCAGGCTCCTTCCATGGGATCTGGGTGGACTGAACCCAAGAACCGCAGGCAGTGCTGGCTTACTGATGGGATGAGATGGAGTGGGGATGCAGGCCAGGCGTGGGCAGTTAGAGTGGCCTGTGAGACTGGACATACATGATCCTTATCCAGACGTGCCGTGCATCGGTGGTGCAACCTGAGCCGGCTTGCCCATAAGCTCAGCTTCTGTTTTGGTCATACTTAAGATAGAAATAGCCAAGCATGGTGGAACGCGCCTTTAATTCCAGCATTGGAAGGCAGAGGCAGGAAGAGCTGTATGAGTTCAAGGCCAGCCTGGTCTATATAGTGAGTTCCAGGACATCCAGGGCTATGAAGAGAGACCTCGTCTCAAAAACAGAGGCCGGAAAGATGGCTCAGTGGTTAGGACCACTGGCTGCTCTTCCTGAGAATCCGGGTGTAATTCTTAGAACCCACAAGGCAGTTTATAACTATCTTTAACTCTAATTTGGGGGAATATGATACCCTCACACAGACATACATGCAGGAAAAACAGCAATGCACATAAAATAAAAATAAATAAATCATTAAAAAATGAAAAAGAAGCCATGAGGTGGTGGCACATGCCTTTAATCCCAACACTTGGAAAGCAGGGGCAGGAGCAGGGGCAAATAGAGCTTTGAGTTCTGAGTTTGAGGTCTACAGAGTGAGTTCCAGGACAGCTAAAGATACACAGAGAAACCGTGTCCTGAAAAAACAAGCAAACAAATAAACAAACAAGATAGAGATGATGCCATATACCTTCTTGGACAGTGTATATTCAAACAGACTGTGCAGGCAAAGCCCTTGGAGACTCTTACTAATAGCTGGTCTCATAGTCACTGAGACACCCATGTCACCGAGTCAGTAGGACATTACCTGGAATTGGACACTCTGACCTTCACCCCAGCCTGGCTTCTTCCTCCCCATGCAGAGTCCCACGTCTTTCTTCAGTCCAGGACTTGAGGGAAGGGAAGCGGTGGGACCAACAGGCTGACAGAGGTTACGCAACTTCCTTCCAGGAAAGGAACCTGCCCTGTGCCCTTTTGAGAGTCCTGGGGCCCCATAAGGCTTGACAAAGGTTGAGGGACAGTGGCCATGCAGGAGCCCATCACTTTCCAGTGAGCAGGGCCTCCAAGGAAAGGGGCCAGCAGGGAACAGGGAGGGGCTAGCAGCGACCGTCAGTTAGGGGCATTGAAGATGTTAGAGTCCAGTGTAAGGGAGCCTAGACTAGCCTGGGGGACTCATATGCAAGAGAGTCACCTCCACTCCTCAGATTTATTCTTCCTGGGCCCATCCCAGGATCTCTACAACACCCGCAGCCCAGCCCAGCACAGCACAGCACAGCCCAGGGCAGCACAGCCCAGCACAGCACAACACAGCACAGCACAGCACAGTCCAGCACAGTCCAGCACAGTCCAGCACAGCACAGCACAGCACAGCACAGCACAACACAGCATAGCGCAGCACAGCACAGCACAACACAGCACAGCATAGCGCAGCACAGCACAGCATAGCGCAGCACAGCACAACACAGCATAGTGCAGCGCAGCACAACACAGCACAGCACAATACAGCACAACACAACACAGCACAGCATAGCGCAGCACAGCATAGCGCAGCACAGCACAACACAGCATAGTGCAGCGCAGCACAACACAGCACAGCACAGCACAGCGCAGCGCAGCACAGCACAGCACAGCACAGCCCAGCCCAGTACAGCACAGCACAGCTTGTTGGGACCCAAGAGCAACCATGGGCATGTCTTGAGCAGAGTCCCAAGTCCTCACTCCAGGACCTCTGAAGTCAGTGACTTTGAACCCTCTTCCCTGCCTCACCTCTCTCTAGGCCCTGTGTTGGGGAGGTCAGAGTTCTCTGGGACGGGACGGTGCGCACCCTGTGCTGGGGAGGTGTAAGAGGCATCAGGAGACACCTGGTTAGTTCTGGGCTCTGCTAGTTGCACGGATTCTGGCTTAGCTCTGGCTTCACTTTCTTTTTGTGAGCTATAGTCTTGAGCTCACCAGAGGAAAAAAAGCCTTTCTGTAAAGGAGATGGCACAGGCAGAGGCCAGATGCTCGTCCAGAGGCCTCCTGAGCAACCTAGCCTGAGTAGTGGCTGAAGAGGTGGCTCAGGTCAGTGCAGCTTCCTTAGAGGCCTCTGCCCAGAAGTGACATTTTCCGGATCTGGGTAGCCCAGGGCTCTAGAGCGCATCTGCCTCTGCCCACTTGGCTTTCCGGCAGCAGGGCTGACAGAAGTGATAATGATGTTCACCTGCTTCCTAATCCTGCCGCCAGGGGACAGATGCTCCCGCCAGGAGCAGGTGATACCCAGCATGGCCAGCAGAGGGAGACATGCTGGTCTCGTGGGATGTGCATGGCATGACTGCAGCAGGCTGTAGCTTGCTGACTTTCTTTTCCACCAACCTGGCAGGATACCCTCCCTCCCTTGTAGGTACTTTTCTTCCCAGCTGTGCCGCAGCCCCTCCCCCTCCAAGCCTCTGCACTGCCCATCCAGTGCAGTGGTCTTCTGATGACTTTCACGTCTTGATTATTTGTTACTATGATTTTACAAACTAGCTTCCAGGGGTGGAAATATCAAACAAAATCAGAACATTGCGCCTCTACTGACTCTCTAGGAGCTATCGGTCGGGCATCAGGCAGTTCATGGAGAGGGATCCGTCCTTACCACATGCGAGACGTGGGTCCAGGAGCTGGGTGTCCCCGTGGGGATTTCATCACCCAGAATAAACACTGTCTACACCGGCCAAGACCTTGGGAGGGATTAAGTTCTGTGGCCAGGACCCTGACCTGGGGTCAGGAAATGCTGGGCACATCACGCAGATCGCAGATCGTTGTCTGAGTCAGCTTGGAGGGGTGCGGACCACCTCCCACCCCACTCCTGTCCCTCCCAGCAAGAAGCGGCCAGCAGGCTTTCTCAATCCCTATCGACAAGTGTGATAGATAAGCCCTTGTTTCTGACTGTTCTCACCCCTGGCAGCTACCTACCAAGTACCAGCACCACCGTTCTCAGCTGCGACAGACAACCGAAAATGTCCACAGACTGACAGGGGTGGGAGATGGCCAAGTTGCTCCCCTTAGCAAGGGAGAACCACTGCCCCAAACCTATGTTCTGGGTCCTAAACTCCCCCCTCTGACTTATCCCGCCTAAGTCCAACCAAGAGCCTTTTTTTTTCTGCATTCCACTTGCTCCACAGGATAAACCGCATCTTTGCAAGCTCCTGCAACCTGAAGCACATACCTGCCCCGCTTTACACTTTTGCCTTCCCAGTGCAGGGGAGCACACCCCACGCCATTGCCTCCAACTGCCTTTCACGCAGCATGGGGTGGTTGCAGCATGGGGGGGGCTTTGCAGCATCTCTGGAGGCTTTGCATTTGGAGGCTGTATGCCCCGCTCAGCCTGGCTCTGCTCCCTCTTCGCTGTGTGAGCCACAGAAAGGCTGTGAGTCTGCTTCCTCCTCTGCACACTGGGGCATGGATACTAATACTGCTCTCAGGGATGACAATGGAGGACAAAGGGGGTTGATATGTATCCCATACCTGACACAAAGTCAGTGTTGGCAGTTCGTCCACTCCGACACTCTTTCTAGCTCCCAGGGCCTCGTACAGGCACAATGTCTTCAACTCTGTAATAGTCAATTCTGTAATAGGTGGTAAAACTAAGTATTTTTATGGACCATAAGAAATACACCTTCAGTGAGAACTGTGGGGTGTATATTGATTTCAAGATGGTGATGAGAATGTAGCTCAGAAATGAGGAACATGTCCATAAATGTCCGTGAGCCCCAGTCAAACACCTTCATGGCATGGTAGGAAGGTGGAGCAGAGAATTTAACTGCGAATCTGGGGAGGCCAAACCACACCCAGGGTTGTGTGCAAGGGCTGATGGGATAGCTTTTTCTCCACCCATTCATCTGGCTGGGATAGAAGATACAGGGAAGTTGCTCCAGACCCTGCCTATACACACACGTGCCCACCCAAACAGCCACACACACATGCACACACATACATACACACTTGCACACATTGACACACACAAGGAATAGGCACTCACAGCCAAGGCCAGCACTAGATCTACTGAACCAAATCCTGTTTTCCTGCCAGGTAATCTAGGTGCACAAGTAGGCCGTGAACCACTTTCCCTGTCTGACAATATCGGCCGCTCACCCTGGAGCCCTTGAGTAGGCTGCTGATGCAGAAGCCTGGGGGAGGTGAACCTCGAGTCCTGGGTTTCGCAAGGTTGACTAGAAAGTTCCAAAGCTGGTCCTGAGTGTCCTGTGTCCTGAGGCAAAGGCTTTCTGGCTCCCTCCTGTGCACTCTGCAAGAGATGGCAGGTCTTAGATCCAAGTCAGCTCCGTGGTTCTAGGCAGTTCTCTTATCGCCTCTGTGCCCTGCTTGCTAGCTTGTGCAATGGGCTATCACGCTGCAGCCGGCCTGTAGGGCCCAGGCAAGCGTTACAAGCTAGCTGTACAGGTGCTTTGGGTGTCCTAAAAGAGCTGAGAAGTCAGTGGACCCTGGAGCATGTGAGGCACAGAAGGGTTTGAGAAGGCACAGGGCACATTTGGAGAGACTGGACCAAGCCAGTGTGATCGAGCACTGTACGATGGTGGGGTCTTCTGTGCAGGCTTGCAGGATGGTTTAGGATTTTCCTTCAGAACTGAAAACATGTCCATACATATTCAGGGACATGGTGTTCATAACAGCCAACGAGTAGACACGACCCAAGTGCCTGTCAGCTGATAAACAAAGCGACATCTGGCCGTACAATGGAATATTATCTGCTCATAAAAGTGGAGTGAAGTACGATCCGCCACACGGCGTGAAAGAGACCTAGAGACCTTGGACACATGCCAGTAAGTCCACGAATCCAGTTACAAAGGTCATATGTGTGTGGCTTCCTGTGTACACTGTCCAGAAAAGGCAAACCCAGAGAGATGGAGAACAGATTGGCGGTTAGCAGGGCTGCCGAGAAAGGAATGAGTCACGATGGACGCGGACTCCCTTCTGGAGTGTGCTCTGGAGTCCGTGGTGGCTCCACTGTTTCCAAGTGCACTTGACTCAACCACAGACTTTCAAAGGCTGGGTCTTATAGTATACAGGTGATACCAATAAGAAATGAGGCGCTCCAGAGTCTAGCAACCTGGCTGACACCTCCTCTCAATCCCACTGCCCAGCGCCAGGCCCAGCCTGGATTTCTCCAGGCACCTACCACCTTGCTTGGCCACCACCGCCTGCTCTAGCAGAACTGAGGGGGCTGCAGAGAAACCAGGGTACTTCACCAATGCCCCTCTTCTTCCTTTGCCTACTGGGAACCTGTAACAAGCATGTCAGGGAAGCATTACCACTGCCCTGTTAACAACTGAGGAGGAGCCAGGGTCTGGCACAATCCTGAGGTGAGCCTCTGGACTCCTAGCTTAGGATGCTCTCTCTGGTAGTGGAATCCAGGTGATGTGTCAGGACAGGATTGGGGTCAGAGATGCCGTCTTTCTGAGGAAGCCACATCAGCCTCGTCCACTTTCCTTTCTTCTTTCCCTCAGTCTGCTCTTGCCAGGGGATCTCCTCTGTCCTGTTGTGTTATGGAGACGCCATGTATAGGAGACATAGCCTCCAGCCTTCACAGGGAACAATGGCTGGTTAGCACAGAAGATACCAGCAGGATCCATCTGTGGGAAAGCTCAGACCAGCACTCAGTGGGACCAGGGTCACCTGCCAGTGCACACATTTGAATGTGTGCATGTCAATACCTATGCAAATGTCAGTTCATGGGGTCCCTGTGCTCACCAGGGCATTTCTCTCTATGCAAACACATCACTATCAAAGGTACAATTATTCATCTGTGCATATATTTATTTAAAGTAGTAATGTGTTCTTGTTCAAAATTCAGGGGGACCGAAGAGCAAGTATAAAAAGACTCCATTCTAGGGCTAGGGAAAGGCTCAGGCAGAAAAGCACCCGCCTCACAAGCCTGAAGACTTGAATTTGATGCCCAGTACTAATGTAAAAATGCCAGATGTCATGGTCACCTGTAATCTTATCACTGGGGACAGAGACAGAGATCCCCAGGGTTCACTGGCGAGATAGTCTACCCTAAGTTAGGAATGCTGGCCAAACGGGAGACAATGTCTCAAAGGAAGGAGGTGACATTGCTGAAGATGACACCTGAGATTGTCCTCTAGCCTACATGCATACATGTACACACACACACACACACACACACACACACACACAGAGGGAGAGAGAGAGAGAGAGAGAGAGAGAGAGAGTGAGAGAGAGAGAGAGAGATAGCAGTCACTACTCGCCCATTCTAGGACACATCCAACACCCCAGGCTCTATCCTTGGGAGCATCTCTGAGCATCAGTGTTTGGCCAGCCATGCTTGGTGGCCGTGTCCTGCACACACTGTCCTGCTCCTGGCTGTTAACTTAACAAGCAATCTCAGTTTCATAATCCCCTGTGGCTATAGCTGTCCCTTTTGTGTCTCATTCCCGGTTCGTTCAGACAAGCCCTGTTGGTGGACATCTGTGTAAGGGACAAGTTTCTGATATTAACAAAATTGATTCTTCCACTAATGACATTGTTCAGATGGTGTTCGACTAAAGTGCAAGCAATTCTGTAGGTGAGACCCCTCGCCATCGGGGTTACTGGGGTGAAAGCTCCATTCTCTTTCATTTTGCTTTCATAAATTTCCATGTGTTTTCACGGAGATGCAGAATTTTTTTGTTTTGTTTTGTTTTGTTTTTCAAGACAGGGTTTCTCTGTATAGCCCTGGCTGTCCTGGAACTCACTCTGTAAGCCAGGCTGGCCTCAAACTCAGAAATCCACCTGCCTCTGCCTCCCAAGTGCTGGGATTACAGGCGTACGCCACCATTGCCCAGCAGAGGTGCAGAATTTAAATAGCATGTGTCCCCACATAAGGAGCAAGGAAGGACCACCACCGGTGGGATCCCGAGAAAGCACCTCTCCAGTGACAAAAGCCAGCCGTCTGACCCCACAGGGTTTCCACTATCTCTTAGGTCCCCTCTGCACTAGGGGAGGGGCTGGACCTTGTTTGGGAAGGCAACAGCCCCTCTGCCTGTGGCTTCTGCTAGCCTTCTTGCAGGGCCTGTGGTACTCTGGAGGGTTTGTGGGGATCCTGTGTGCTATGGGCTTTTTATAGGTCACGCCAAGATCAAGGCCAGGAGGATCGGAAGCTCTAACTCCTGGATGGGCAGACAGGCTTAGGGCCTTGAGTTTACTCCCAGACTGCTGAGCCCAGCTGCCAGACCTCTGTGGCCCCAGAGGCAGCGGCTGTGGCTTACAGAGCACAGGGCACTGAGCAGGGGGAAACAGGTTCCTGATAGAGTGAGAAAGGACTGGTCCCACCTATAACGTGGCCTCCAGCAGTGATCTTTGGGTTTAGATACCACCCAGGCAGAGCAGTATGTGTGTGTGTGTGTGTGTGTGTGTGTGTGAGAGAGAGAGAGAGAGAGAGAGAGAGAGAGAGAGATCTTTGCGTGTTTGTGTGTGTCTGTGTTTCTGTCTGTCTGTGTGTCTGTGTGTGTGTCTGTCTGTGTCTATGTCTGTCTGTCAGTCTGTCCTTCTATCTGTGTGTGTGCTGTGTCTCTATGTGTCTTTGTGTGTCATGGCCCACCAATGGAGACCAGAGAACAACCTAACGAGTCAGTCCTTGCCTTCCCCCTATTTTGTGACTGGGTCTCTGTTTTCTCCATGTACTTTCTTTTGAGTGAAGTTAAGATGGGGCGATGCCTGCATGGTGGCGCCCTCATGTGGCCGTCACCCCCATGTGGCCATCACATCCTTCACTTCTGTCTTAGCTACTTTTCCATTGCTATGAAGAGACACCATGGCCAAAGCAACCTGTAAAAGGAAATCTTTAACTAGGTGCTTGCTCTGTTTCAGAGAGTTAGCCCATGGTTATGGTGACTGCAAGCGCAGAGGCATGCAGACAGGCGTGGTGCTTGAGCAATGGCTGAGAGCTTCTTCACAAATTGGAGGCAGAGGGAAAGCCAGACTGGGCCTGGTGTGGGCTCTTAAAATCTCAAAGCCCACTTCTAGTGACGTACTCCCCGAACAAGTCCATGCCTCTTAATCCTTCCCAAAATAGTTCCACCAGCTATGGACCAAGCATTCAAATATATAAGCCTAAAGGAGCTATTCCCATTCAAACCATCACAGCTCTAACCCAGCAAGCAGGGATTCCAGTCTCTTTCTGCCTAAGCCTCTCAGCAGAAGGAACAGGGCCTTCCTGGGACAGAGTCAAATGTTCCAACTTCATACACAGGCATCAGGTGAACTATTGCACAAAGCCAGCACTCAGTCTGTGGGTGCCCATGTGTTACCCCCTGTCCCACACTGCACCTATCTCTGTGAAAGCATCCAGTAATACTCAGGATTATGAACATCCTGAAATTCAGAGTCCCAGACTGACCCAAGCCCGTAGCAGAGCCCGGATCTGCTGCTCATCCCCGGTTTGCTGTCTCGCTCGCAGTTGGTCAAGACAGCTGAGCTGGACCCTTCCCGGAACTACATCGCCGGCTTCCACCCCCACGGAGTCCTGGCGGCAGGAGCCTTTCTTAACCTGTGCACTGAGAGCACAGGCTTCACCTCGCTCTTCCCAGGCATCCACTCCTATCTGATGATGCTGACTGTGTGGTTCCGGGCCCCCTTCTTCCGAGATTACATCATGTGCGGGGGTGAGTCTCTTCACCAAGCCCCGGGTAGCTCAGGAAGAAGCTGGGTGGGAAGGGGGATCTGAGAGAGGGCTGTCGGCAGCTCTGTGTTGTTCAGTAACAGCAGAGGCTAGACCCAAAGAAGAACATCCTGTATTGCCTATGGGTGGGAGAAAGACGAGCATGCAGAGACCCCAGGCGGTGCAAGGTGTTGCGTGGGGGAATCGTGGCTTCTGTGGACGCTGGGATGGTCTTTCTTGGGCTGCACCCATCTTCACCGTCCTGCCCCCTTCACCCAGGATCTGACCCTGCTTGCTCTCTCCACAGGGCTGGTCTCATCGGAGAAGGTGAGTGCTGATCACATTCTGAGCAGGAAGGGCGGCGGGAACTTGCTAGCCATCATCGTTGGGGGCGCGCAGGAGGCACTGGACGCCAGGCCTGGAGCCTACAGGCTGCTGCTGAAGAATCGCAAGGGCTTTGTCAGGCTCGCCCTCACACATGGGTATGGAACTCTGGGGGCAACGCTGTAGGTCTGTGGTAGATTTGTATTGTGTTGGGGAGACAGCAAAGATGTAGCATCTATTTTGGTGAGGAGATACTCAGGCCATACAGTGAAAACTGTTAAGGTGGAATCTCACAGTCAAGTTTCTAGATATGTTTCCCTCAAGGAGCCTGGGGGACTCAGTGGAGCTAGGTGAGAAGGGTTGCGTTCTCTACTGCTGGTGAGAACTCTCAGACCTTTGGGAACCTGGAAGAATGAGGTCATGACCTTACTGCAGAGCTGCTCTCCCAGCATGGGGAGAGGCATCTGAGGAAGTTGAGCCAGTTGGCACAAGAAGGAATATTTTCTGGGTAAGAAGTAAAAAATGTTCTAGAACATTCTGGTCTACTCATCACATGGTAGCCACATAAGAGACTGGGAGCCTGGAAAGGACCTTTGAAGGTCAGAGACAGCCTGCTTCAGTTTCTAGCTGCTGAGTCTCCGCTTTCTATCCATGCCTTTCTGGGTTCGTCCATGTGTCCTCTCCTGTGTCCCCTAGGGCAGCTCTTGTGCCAATCTTCTCCTTTGGGGAGAACAACCTGTTCAACCAAGTTGAGAACACCCCTGGCACCTGGCTGCGCGGGATCCAGAACCGGCTACAGAAGATCATGGGCATCTCCCTTCCCCTCTTCCACGGCAGAGGTGTCTTCCAGTACAGCTTCGGCTTCATGCCCTTCCGCCAGCCCATCACCACCATAGGTGAGCCGAGATCCAGACTGGGCAGTGCAGGCTGCAGGAACAGGGCCTGAGCTAGATGCTACAAGGGGACTGGAGGATGGGCAAGAGATGCTCCCATCCTCGCAGAACTCACAGTCTAGACAGGGATACACACCTCACACAGATAACCCTACAGTCTAACCACACAGATATCCCAGACGGGAGGCAGTCTGGGATAAGAGCTGAACTGACAAAGTACTTATTCTCAAAGAGAGGTTCTAATGACTGAGTACTTATTCTTTCTTTCGTTAGTTTTTGTTTGTTTGTTTGTTTGTTTGTTTGTTTGTTTGTTTGAGATAGAGTTTCTCTGTATAGCGCTGGCTGTCCTGGAACTTACTCTGTAGACCAGGCTGGCCTCAAACTCAGCAATCCACCTGCCTCTGCCTCCCAAGTGCTGGGATTACAGACATGTGCCATCACTAACTTATTGTTAAAGAGTTTCACTGATGGCTGAGAACTCATTCTCGAGAACAGAGGTCAGAGGATCTGCCACATGACAGATATTACACTTGTCATTTACCATATGGAAACTTGGCTTGTCCTAGCAACCTTTAAGGGACTATCATCTCCGTTGCATAGGTGCAAAGTGAGGCTTAAAGAAGTAAAATGATTTCCAAAAGCTCACCTGGCCTTTGAGGACAGAACTAAGGCTGTAACTGGAATCTGTCTGACCTTTGGTTAGGTCAGAGGAGGACGGTTTAACTGTGATTTGGAGCTGGGGAAATGGCTCAACTGATAAAGTGTTTGCCCCCAGTGCCCAATGAAAGCTGGAAGCAAGGCATAGTGGTGGGCATCTGTAATCCTAGGCTGGAGGGACCAAAAAAAACTCTATGGCTTGGTGCCTGGCAGTCTACCAGTGGGCAGGCTCCAGGTTTAGTGAGAAACCTTGTCTCAAAAATTAAGATGAAGCATGATTCTGGAAAATACTCAACATCAACCTCTGGGCCTCATGTATGCTCACGCATGTGCATGAACACATAGATACAGGTATGCTTGCACATGCACATGAACACATAGATACAGGTGCTAGAAGGAACATTTTGAAATGTGCATACCAACTAATAATCAATAGACTTTGAATTAGACTCTGGGGGCTCTTTCTGTAAGAAATTAACAGCTTCGGTGTGTAAACTTAGCACAATTTTTCAGCTACCAGCATATCTCTTTTGTTTTCTTCTTGGACTTACATTCTGACAACATTTATAGAGAGAACTCCATTCATTTCAACTCCACCCATCCACTCATCTGTCTACCCACCCATTCATCCACCCACCCATCCACCCATCTGTCTACCCCCCATCCACCTACCTATTCACCCATCCACCCATCTGTCCACCCACCTACCTATCCACCCATCCACCCATCTGTCTAACCACCCATCTATCCATCCACCCATCTACCTGTCTACTCATCCATCCACCCATCCACCCATCTGTCTACCCATCCATGTACCCATCCCCCCATTTGTTAGCTGAGCACAGATTTGGTAATCCTTACATCATGGGCCTCACTGGTAGTATGGCAAAGTCCTCACGTATTTGGATGCTGTTGCTGCCTCTGCTGCCTCCAGAGGAGAGAGAACTGTGTTCCCAGTCAGGAAGATTTACATGCTTTCCTGAGTCTTCTGATTCCTCCCTATGACTAGGGAGCGTCTCACATCAGGGCTCGTGCCAGTGAGGGAAGAAGGGCTGCCTGGGCTGTGGCTCCTCCACTTCCGTTCTAGGAGTTCAGACTCTGGCACTTTGTACTCTCAGAATCACATTCCCTGGAGGTGATATGTAAACCCTGGAGGTGATGTGTGCAGCCTGGAGGTGACGTGTGCAGCCTAGAGGCACTGTGTGCACCCTGGTGGTGTCGTATGTGCCCTGGAGGTGACACATGCAGCCTGGGTGATGTGTGAACTGAGTACTGCCTCCACCTGGTTACTTGGATCAATTACTTAACTTTTCTGAGCCTCATTGCATCACCGATGAAGTAGGAATGGTGACAGGGTTCAGTGTGCCCGGGATTAAGGGAGAGAACATATATAAAGAGGAGGGGTACTGCCCTGTGTAGTGAAATCCGGCTGTTGGCATACCAAGAGTCTGGAGGGAATTGTCCTAAAGCCTTGGGACTCGGTATCTGAGGGCTGCAGAGACAGCTCAGGTGATGAAATGCAGGCGCGGGGACCTGAGTTTGAAACCCCAGTACCTATGTGAAAAGTGACACGTGCTTTTAATCCTAACACAGAAGGATCCCTGGGACTTACTAGGTGGCCAGCCTAGCTTAATTAATTAGTTCCAGGCCAATGAAAGAAAGACTTGTGTGTCCATAAGTATGGTATTTGAAGAACAGTACTAGGGGTTAGCTTCTGGCTTCCACATGTGTATATATGCACATGAACTTACACTTATACACACACATGGGGTCAGGGGAAGGGGAGGGGGGAGGGAAAGGGGAGGGAAAGAGAGAGGGAAGGGAGAGAGAGAGAGAGAGAGAGAGAGAGAGAGAGAGAGAGAGAGAGAGAGAGAGAGAGAGCAGAGTATCTGAAATCAGGGGAGGAGAAAATGGTAGTAGACACTTTGGGGCATGACTGGCCCCCAGGGCCTCTGGGACTGCAGTGCTGCTCATTTTGGACCATTGTCCTCCTCTGTCCCTTGCAGTGGGGAAGCCCATTGAGGTGCAGATGACACCACAGCCCTCAGAGGAGGAAGTGGACCGGCTTCACCAACGCTATATCACGGAGCTCTGCAAGCTCTTTGAGGAGCACAAACTCAAGTTCAATGTCCCCAAGGACCAGCATCTGGAGTTCTGCTAAGTGACTCCAGCCAGAGGACAGCTGCAACTGAGCGCCTGCAGGAGTGCAGGATCAGGGGGACATCACAGTCACCGGGAACTCCTACAAAGCCAGACACCGCTGCCAAGATGGAAGCGGAGGCAGCTCCTAACCCTGGGATTTGAACCTGCAGCCAAAGCTCTGAAGCCTCCCTGTCCTTGGCCTGTCGGCACATCTGTAGAATGGGGAGAAAAGCAGGCAGAATTCCTAGGAGACCTAATTCCTGAGGTCTCTCCCCACAGTTGTAATGTCATTTAAACATGACCAAAGGACAACCAGGGAGAAAGAACAAAACTGTCCTTCATTTACCCTAGAGGGACAGTGCAAAAGGAGGCAGCACCCCAAGCCTCTCCGACCCCAGGCCTCCCCGAACCTGCTCCCCAGATGCCTCTTCTTCCCCTCTGAGCTGGAGACGGTAGCCAAGTCTGCCCTGGCACCCACTCTGTTTCTTCCAGGTTCTGGGTCATCTGAGCTACGACATGGATACCAAAGGAGCCCAGCAGGGAGTTAAGGGGGACAGAGGTCACTGACTATGACCGAGGGTAGGTCTCCCTCCCGTGTCCTGAGCCTCAGTTTCCCCAGCCTTAATGACCTGGGGGGCCACACTGCCCGCACCACCAGGAAGCCTCTTACTCATGCAAAACTCCAGCCTCTGTCTTGGCACTAACGGGCAGCACTGTGCATGTTACTTCAATAAATGAAAGGAATCTGTCTTAACTCCCTTCTTTTTCTTTCTCCAAACCAACAGGGCTGATTGGAGCGTCAGCCTTGTCACATGGGTCCAACTTACCTCCTCAGGATCTGGGACAGAGTGGGTCTTAGAAGACCATGTCAACTTGGGGCTGTGGTGGCACACACCTTTAATCTCAGCACTTGAGAAGCTGAGGGAGGGGGATCGCTACAAAGAGAAACCCAATGTCAAAAACCAAATCAAACCAGCCAGCCAACCAACCAACAAACAAACCCCCAATGTCAGTCAGTCACTCTTTCCTGAATAGCCATCCTGGGTGGCTGTGTGTCTCCAGATGGGCTGTATACTCTGGCCAGGAGAATGCTGGGTTCCTGAATTGTAGATGCTACAACAGCAGTACAAGCACAGGTTATGGGTCTCTAAAGTAGAACAGTTAGCTCCCCAGAGGAACAGTGTCTACAGACACTGGAGAAGTGTGCATTGGATCCTAGTCCTGGCCCCATCTATCCATCTTCAGTGATTACCTCTAACCCTGTTTAGCGTCTGACACAAGGATCACAATATCCCACTCTAGTGTTTGGAGCAGTTCCCAAGCCAGGCCATGGCCTTTGTGGAATGCTGCACAGTGCATAGAAATGAGTGGTTGGGTGACGTGGGCACTCAGGACCTTGTTCAGGCACCTGGGGTTCAGATGGGATAGTATGGAACAAGAACCAAGCAGGGTGTGGTGGCACATGTCTGTTTTCAATCCCAGTGCTCAGGAGGCAGAGGCAGGTACATCTCTGTGAGTTCGAGCCAACCTGGTCTACACAGTGAGTTCTAGGAGAGCCAAGGCTATGTGAGAGATACTGTGTCAAAATAAAATAATCGCACCAGGAAAGGGCAGGGGATTGGAGAAGTGAGTGCTGCCTTCTGGTTCAAGGAAGATTTGGAGGATGTGGTAGTGGACAGGGCCTTAAAGGCCAAGATGGCAAAGAAGATGGCAGATGGACGGGGTCATAGCAGTTACCTGGCATAGAATCAGAGCCATCAAATAGCTGAAGACAGGAGGAATTATGTACCCCAGTTGTGAGTTGCATCAGCTGCTGCAGCTGCATGGGTCGTGTGTGTCACGTGAGGCTGGGATGGCTGTACACGCTGTCACAGCAGGGCACAGAGCCCAGCTTTCTCCTGACAGCCTCTTTAGCTCTCTGCAATGGCTGGATTCCAAAGGAATGGGAGTCCAGAGCTACCCAGCATGCAGTGTCAACTCAGTCACACACTCTGCTCCTAGACAGTCACAAGGCCAAGCGTCAGGACTAGATCCACTCCTGAGTGTCAAGAGGAGGCTGCCACGTCACAGAAGGCGCTGAACAGCGCTGGTGGCCATCTTCGTAAACCGTCTACCAATATTTTAAAAGTAAAAGCCTGTGACAGAATCCCCGCCCCTACCCCACCCCTATTCTCATGGTTATAATAAAGCTATTGCATCTCAAGGGGCCCAGTCAGCCTGGCATATCTGGCCCATCTCCATTTCCCCCTCTGACAACACTCTCCCTGCTCAAAAGCCTTCAGTGGCCCTCCACTGTGCCAGGCCAATCTTGCTCTCAGTGGGAACCAAAGGACAATCTGAGGTGGCTGTGTTAAAGGAACAACTTCTTGAGGTACCCGCAGGTTTTGGAAGCCACATTGGGCGCTGCTGTGAGCCACAGATGTTGCACCAGACACTCGCCACCCAGAGACAACAGAAGAGCAAAGGGAGACATTGAGTCCCAGCTAGTCTAGCCCATTGAGTCCCATGCCTAGCTAGTCATACCCAGGACCCATCCTCTGACAAGGACACAGGCAGCTTTGAGGGACTTGTTTGACAAGAGCAGAGATGTGTTCTCCCTCCATACTTCCTTCTTTCTGTCAACTTCCTGCTGAATCCTGGTGCTCAAGTCCAGAGGAGGCCAGAGGGACACAGGGCCTGTGGCTGTGTCCAGGCAGGTGGGTTGCAGCCTGGGAACAGGGCTGAGGCTGCTGGGTAGGGCTTGGAGGGATCTGTAGAAGACAGATAATGTCTACCTTGAAGCCCAGGGTCAGCTTGCTGTTCATCATGGCCTCCTGTCCTGCTCTGGTTCTTGGTCTTAGTCCTTAGCCCTAAGCTTCTGTCACAGTGACACCGTGACTACACTCAGGTCACCTCTGTGATCTTACCTGAGTTGTTTCTCCGACTAGAACATTTCCCTCCCGCCACCTTCCTGTCGCCTAATGCCTCCTCCTCACCCTCCAGCGTGACTCATCTAACCCAGGGAGTTTCCCAGTGCCTGGGGGTGACAAGCGCATCCTCTAGCCTCCCTGGGCCCCCCTTCCCCTGCCCTGCTCTCAGCAGCCTGGTGCACACTAGGCACCACCACAGGACCTGGTCGACCCTCTCAAACAAAACCCACGCTCCTCTTCAGGGCTCGGGATGACGAGCGTCTCTCTCTTCCCTTCGGCCTTCGAGGCCCTTTTTCATCTGCCCGTAGGCCTGACTAGTCTCCCCTTGACCTCTGCACCCTGTGCTGCACTCAGGACACACCCCTGCTGCGCTCACTCCAGCTTAGGCACCTTCTGTCCCTTCAGAATACGTTTTGTCACTTACCCTTTGTCACTTGTTGTGTCATAGCCCTGTCTATTCTACTCCGTCTTCTCCCCTGAGTCAGGGTGGACACTTAGCTCTTAAGCAGAAAGGGTTGTGGTCACAAATATTTGAGAGCATGGATAGACTTTCTGTCTCTCGTGGAATTGGGAACATCTGAGAGCTAAGACCCATGCCTGATGTCTACACACAGAGACAGTCAGTCAGTCAGTCAGTCTCAGGCAGGCAGGTAGGCAGACAGACAGACTCATACACACACACACACACACACACACACACACACACACACACACACACCAACCACACAAGCTACAGTACCTCAGCCATCCTCTAAGTGAAGCTGGCAAACTGGTCCATCCTACATGCTGGGCCTTTTTATTTGTAGGTGGTCAAGATTGTTAGCAATCTCTGCCTGTAACAAATTATTTTAATAGCTATTTGCTTTATGTAGCACTGACTCCGGGTTCCGGAAGGTGGGCCCCTGGGAGTGGCTTAGTGGGTGGCCTCTGGTTCAGGAACCTTCTGAGTGGCAGCTAGGTTGCTGACTAGACCCAACGTTGGAAAGCTTGCACGGGGGGCTGCAGGGCTCACCCCCACAGTCACTCACATGACTGACAAGTGGGGACCTCCATTCTTTGCCATGGGGGGCCGGGCCTCCTCATGGGCCATCAGTGATGGGACTTCTCCTAGAAGGACTGAGTGGGAAGAGAGGGGCCAGCTGCCTTCTGCGACCTCTGAGTCACACAATTCTATTCTGCCTCAGTCTGTTGGCTAGGTGTGAGTCATTCTGCTGTTCACACTCCCTCTAGGGTGGGAGGGCGGGAAGGTGGTGATAACTGCCGCTGTGATGACACAAGCCCTCAAATACTCCCGTCGGGCTTTTTCTGACCCCCGTGTGGCAGCATGAGGCAGCCTGCCTGGAAAACACTGAAGGACAGGCACATAGCTGGCCAAGGAGAAAACATGGAGAGGGGTGGGGCAGGTCTGGGCAAGGTTGGAACAGGAGCGACTGCCGTGACCCGAGGCCTGGCTGGCACCGAGGACAGACTTGCCTTTAGATGTGAAGCTGCCAAGATGGAAACAGTAGAAGGCAAAAGACTTGAGGGAAAGGATTCGCCCTCTTTCACATGACCTTCGCCTCCCCATGTTACAGACACCAGCAGCACAAGCCAGCAGCAATGAAGGGCTCTGAGCTCACAGAGGGTTTTGTGTTCGGGTTAAAGGGCGCTTTTCATGGACGCAGGCTCTGAGCTGGAGGGTATTGGTTACAGCAGTTGGATCACCTAGCTACACATATAACAGGCTCAAGCACTAACCTTCATGTTCCCACACCTCCTGGCCCTCTTGGGGCTTCCCCTGGGGTGCCCCACAATGTGCAGAAGGCCGTCTCTTCCACTTCAACACACCTATAAATACACACAAGATCTGTCAGTGTGATACAGAGGGTCAGAAGTCCTCAAAGGATGGGGATGGCTGGAGTCTCCTCCGGAATCAGGTTGCCCTTTGACCCAGGAGAAGTTCTCAGACATCATCACCCAAGGGGACAAAGGGCTCGCTGAGGCCCAGCCTGTCTGATACTGCTTTATGGTGACTTGGGTGGCAAATAGGACAGGGGTCAGTCAGCACAGTAGAGCCTGTGTCCACGTGGCCTGGGCCGGGGCTCACCCTCCCACGAGAGCTCAGCTTTCTTAGGACACAGGAGGAGGCAGGGAACGAAACTGCTGTGTGAGCAAAGACAGACAGGAGGGCTCTGTGGGGACACTGCTCAACTATTGTGATCAGAGTTCAAGGGTGAGCGCTTGAGAGGACTTTAAGGGGTAGGTCCCTGTTCAGCAAACTTTTATCAAGCCCTCATGATGGACCAGAAACTGGTGTTGAAAATGGTGACCCAGGTAAACCAGTCCCTGACTTGTCCTTATTGGCTGTCCTATAGAACCTCAACATCAGGGAGGCAAGAACTCCTTCCCAAAGTTGAAGGTGGCCTGGGAGAGCTCGGAGCCGGTGTGGGGCCAGGGTCAGGCCACATGGTCAGACAAAATGGACTGAACTGAGCATCTATGTTTTACTTTTAATTTTAATCATTGTTCTGAGACACATTCTCACTTTGTAGCTGTGAATGGCTTTTTGAGCATACTTAGGTAAATCAGGCTGACCTTGAACTCACGGAAATCCAACTGCCAACCAGGAGTGCCAGGATTAAAGGTGTGTGCCACCACATATACATTGATTAAAGACACCACCCTCCTTAACTGGTGCCCGGGGTAAATCATGTCCCCAAAATCCTGATGTCTTCAACTGCTGCGGCTGTTCATGATATTTGGTGAATACTCACTCTTCCTGAAGAACTCCGGGGATGGCTTTTGGCAGGTGTGAGTTTGTGCTTCTCACAGACCGCGTC